>NC_026006.2:31324587-31646835 GCF_000442705.2 Elaeis guineensis | reverse complement strand
CGCCTTGACGCTTTTGTCTCCCGATGGCAGTATCCTGCCGAAGCACTTCTCTTGCCACAGGGAATTTTGCTGAAGTCCACGATCCAACGCCTGAAGAAGAAAGTTCATCAGTTAACAAAAAGGTCGAAGGAGATGGATGGCGAACTTCACAGGTTGAGGGAGAGCCACTCTGAGGCCACCCGCTTTCAGAACCTCCACGTGAAGGGGATCATGGAGTACAGTCGGAGGAAAGCAAACTTTGAGAAGGAGCTCGAGGAACACAAGAAGCGTGCCAGCGACCAATCTTGGGCTCAAGCTGCCAAGATCAGCTCTCTCAGAGTGGAGCTGTCGGCTGCACAGGAGAGGATTAGCCAGTTGGAAGGAAGCTCGTCCTGGCTTCCGACTCAGGCCGACTGCGATCGGGAATGGTCGAAGAAGTTCTCCGACCTTCAGCGATAGCTCCAGGATGCGAGGTGAGCTATGATGCATACCGGGTCGGCTGGTGCAAGCAGGTGGATGACTATAGGGGGAAGCTCAGGATGGCGACCGACGAGGTTGCCCGCCTTCAAAGGCAGCTAACTGAAGGAGCTCAGTTTGCTCCTATTCGAGATCCTGATGAACTCCAATCTCTGAGAAGAACCGTAGAAGAGCTATCTGTCACCCTTGAGGAGGGGAGGGCCGAACTGCAGCAATTAAAGATCCAGCTGGTATACGAGCAGCAGGCAGTCAAGGACACGGAGGCAGAATCCGAGGTCCTGAGAAAAAGGCATCGAGAGGTGGAGAACGAAAGCCAGTGACTTCATCGGAGATATATGGAGATGCTAATGAGAGAGAAAAAATTGGAAGAAGAAGTCGAAAGCTTAAGGCACTCCCTGATGAGGGTCGAAGCCGAAAGTTCGAAGTCAGAGGAAGCTGGGCCCCCTTAGGGCTCTTTTTGTCTTTCGTCCTTCTATGTGTCTTCTTTTGCTGCTTGTTTGTTCGTTGGCGTTGTTATTTTTTTTTTCTTTCTTTTTGATGCCGATGTCGTCTGGAGGTTCTTGGTCGTTGCCGCATCGGCTTGCTTTTCTTGTCATCTTTTTCTTCAGCCTTAAGGGCTCTGTAATGTATACTTAATTAATGACATGAAAAGAGATTTTTCATTACCTCTTTTACTAATGTGTTGAATTGTCGTTTGCCAAGCTTCTTTCGACTTTTTCCTTGCTCAAAATTGATGCCGTTCGGAGGTATCTGATTGCTGTCACATTGACCCATCCTTTCATCCATGGCCGTAGATTTGTCCGGGGCCACTCGGGTTTGACACCCCCTTTCAGAGTTCGAGCTCGGAGGTTCGAGCTTCTCGTCACCCTGAGGAAGCCATCTTATCTCTGGTCTATGTGAGAGCTTTCTTGAAGGCTAGAAATTTTGATAAGAACCCCAATCCTCGTTGAGACGAGGTTCCCTGCATCTTTGATGCAATTTATTTTTCATTCGTCGCTGATGCAGTTCGTCGCTTTCCTTTTTAACTTCCCTCCCCTTTTTTCTTTTTCTTTTTTCGAGTGAGGGTTTTCCCTCTGCTCTTGGTGGGGTCATGGAAGCGCGAAGGGGTTGCTGGGAAGGTTCCCTTCTTCTTATCTGATCTTGAATGACCAGACCTTAATTGGTGTCAGGACGAGGTTCTTCCCCTATTTCTGATGTAATCGGCTTTAGCTCAGGTTAGGACGAGGTCCTCCTCTTGTCTCTAACAGGGCTATGGGGGCACATATGGGCGTTGCGGGACCTCTCTCCCCATCCGATCTAAGTGTAACCGGGCCTTCGACCTTACTCAAGTTAGGGCAAGGTTCTCCTCCTGTCCCTAACAGGGCTGTGGGGCACATACGGGCATTGCAGGGCCTCTCCCCCATCCGATCTAAGGGTAACCGGGCCTTCGACTTTGCTCAAGTTAGGATGAGTTCTCCTCCTATCCCTAACAGGGCTGTGGGGGCATATACGGGCGTTGCAGGGCCTCTCCCCCATCCGGTCTAAGGGTAATCGGGCCTTCGACTTTGCTCAAGTTAGGACGAGGTTCTCCTCCTGTCCCTAATAGGACTGTGGGGGCACATACGGGTGTTGCAGAGCCTCTCCCCCCATCCGATCTAAGGATAACCGGGCCTTCGACTTTGCTCAAATTAGGGCGAGGTTCTCCTCCTGTCCCTAACAGGGCTGTGGGGGCACATACAGGCGTTGTAGGCCTCTCCCCCCATCCGGTCTATAAATAACCAGGCCTTCGACTTTGCTCATGTTAGGGCGAGGTTCTCCTCCTATCCCTAACATGGCTATGGGGGCGCATACGGGTGCTGTATGGCCTCTCTCCCCATCCGTCAAAAATAATCGGACTTTCAACTTTGCCCACATTAGGGTTTGTTTTCGTTGTCCGAAGGTCATCCCCTGTCGTTACAAGTCCATGCCAAAAAGGAAAGATATGCAGACCTGAAAGAAATCTTAATTTAAAGCGGGATCGTTCGTAATACATTTACAAGTTTTTCAAATCCTAGGGTTGTAGAAGGTTTGCTTCCTGCCAAGGTCCTCCAGAGATGGAGTTGATGATCCTAATTGGAGGCCGATCTCTGGGCTGCTCTTCCCTCCTTGGCGGCTCAGGTTGCGGCAGGGCCCTTGGCCGATCTTCTCTACCCTCAGGTCGGTGCCGAATGAACCTGTCGAGCCGACCTCGTCTGATGAGCTCCTCAATCTCATCTTGGAGTTGAATGCATTCCTCCGTGTTGTGGCCGTGGTCACGATGGTAGAGGCAGAACTTGTTAGGATTGCACTTCCCGGGGTGCGTGCATGATTTATGTCACAAATTGACATAAAAAGTATCAATTAATATCTAAATTATCTAACTTTATTAGGAAATTGATATTTGTTATTATATTTGCAGAAGAAGAGATCATCAATAGAAAGAACAAGGAAAGAGGATTCCAACGGTGTAAATTTTACGCAAAATGGAGTTAAATTGACCCAGGAATTGAAGAATGAAGAAAGAGACTCAATTGGGTCAAACCCGAGTCAAATCAGGTCAAAATGGTCAAAAATCAACTGATTTGGTGATCTGGTTAGCCGCCTGGTCCATAGCAACAGGCGCCTGGACCATGGACCCATCGGCGCACCATAAACCAGCCAATCAACGAGTCTCAGCTCACCGCAATGCATCGCGAGCCCGATCCACGCACGCGGTCCAGGGCTCATGAGGAGAGAGAAAGAAGGTCTGAAGGGCAACCTGGTAACTTCACATCACTCGATGGTCCGATCTTCTCTGATCAAGATCCAATGCTCCACATTTTGCGCCATCGGATGGCCACCATCGCAGCCGGTCAAGATCCAACCGTAATCAAGGCAATTGCAAGAATCAATAAACACTAGGACAACACGGGATCCTTCTGCAGCGCGATCCAATGGACGAAATCTTCCAGCGCCTTGATCGGACGGTCCGCGATGCATCCGACCTAATCCCATCTCTGCAGCACGATCCAATGGCAGTGCTTCACCCAGATCATGATCCGGGCCCAGAATCGCTTCCGGCATTTATTATGAATTGGATCTTTTAGATGAAGATCGGACGACTGAAATAATTCTAGAGTTTCTGATGGATTTAAGTACTTTTTGAGCGAGATTTGAGCCCCTAAACCCCCCTAACAGCCCTCTAAAAATCTCTTAGTCCCACATCTAAAGTTTTAAAAATCTTATAACCCCCAAATGCCTATAAAAAACCCCCAAAGGCCCTTGTTTTAAGGAGGGATTCTTTCCTTCCGATCAAGCTTGTAATCCTAGATATGGGGTTTTTAGCTTTCTTCTCAAGCCTCGAAATTTGAAAGTTTTTGTAATAATTTTTTTTTTTATAAAATCTTATTTTTATGTAATTTTATCTCTTTACATTATGCAATTTTTTTCTTGCAATTAGGATAGTTTAATTTATGCAATTTAATTTTATGCAATTAGGTTAGTTTAAAGTATGCAGTTTAAATTTATGCAATTAGGATAGTTTAATTTATGAAATTAGGGTAGTTTATTTTTCTGTATTTAAATTTTGCAAGTAGATTTAGATCATGTCTAGCTAAGCATCCCTTCTAGGTTTGCGATGAAGCTAGATCATGAGTAGGGGTTACATAGGGTTCTTTCTTTTTCTTAGGGTTTCTTTTTCTTCCTCTTTTGCCAAAAATTTTTGATGAACTACAGTTGGGTCAGAATCCCTTCATAGTTCATGCTTGATTCAGTGCATAGGAGGAGAGAACCCTAAGGATCCTAGTTTACTACTCCCTTGTAAAGAATCTTGATGGGTTATCGTTGGGCCTTAGTCCCTTCATAATCTATGCTTGGGAAAGACAAGAGGAGTAGTCGTTAGGATCAATAAGAAAAATTCTAGGTAGAATTTCCTAATCTAGATCTAGTGGATCAAAAACCCTAGATCCTTAGTCTTATTGTCTTTAGCAAACAACTTTCGATTTTCGATTTTCGTTAAAGCTCGCTTGAGCATAGATATGAAAATTATTTTTAAATCAAGTCTCTGTGGGATCAACCCGTACTCGCTGGTCGTGCTACTCTGCACACTGTGCACTTGCAATTTTATTTATAAATTTAAGATTTGCACATCAAGTTTTTGGCGCCGTTGCCGGGGATTTGGCATTTTAAATTATTTTCAAATATTTGTTCTTCGTGCTTTATAACTCTCTTTCTTTTTCCTTTAGGTTTCTAGATTTAGTTGGTGATTACTGAAAAACTCAGGTATGCTTCTAATTTCTCTTTTATTATTTTAGTTAATTATTTTTCCTTTTAGACCTAACATTTGAATTTACTTAATCACAAAAAAAAATAAATAAAATAAAATAAAATAAAATAAAATAAAATAAAAGACATTTCATAATCGTGAAGTAAAATATCAAAATAAAAAAAAATTCTAAATTAAAATCTTTTACATTCTTGGTCATCTTGTTTATTTGCATTTGCATTTTCATAATTAATCTAAGGGCATCAACCCATTAACAAGATAAGGTGGGGATTTTATTACCCTTCTTAGCCCAAAAACCATCTCCATCATATTGCATTACCTAGACCTTTAATCTTAAAATCAATTAGACGTCAACCTTAAGGAATCAAGCTCAATAGGATAAGGAACCTAAGAGTTCTACCAAGTTTGAGTTGTTGATTAGTTGGTGTCTAGGCAAGTCCCTGAGGGTGGTTTGTTAAATTGGTTCAGTTGCTGGCCTGGCCAACTCGTTTGGTGTCTAGAAAGGCAACGATGAGTGAACCTCCCACCTCTTATACTTACCTGGCTAACTAGTTGATCAATCTCCACTTGGAAGGCTTGAAGGGTCATCTTGGAACAGTTAGGAGCTGTCTAGATTTAGGTTAACCCTAGGATAGATTGAGTTTAATTTATTGTTTCACTTGTTTGAAAAAAAAAAAAAAATTATTAAAATTTAAATTAATTTGGTTACTTTTCTTTAGATTTAGGGACTCCTTAGGATCTTTTCTTTAGAACTTTTTCTCTTTTCTTTCTTTTTCTTATACATAAAAATTTTATAAAAAAAAATTGTATAAACATCGAGAACCGTACACCTCGTGTGTGGAGAAGAGTGTCGGGTCGTCTAGTTAGAATTGAGTCAATTTCTGTTGTTCCAATGGCTGAACCAATCCAACCCATGACCCTTAAGGATTTGTGTTATCCAGTGGCTCCATCCAACCATCTTGTATCAGGTTGCCACAACCCACAGCTAACAATTTTGAAATCAAACCTCAAATTATAAATATGCTTCCAAATTCACAGGATTAGAGGATACTTATATATTTAATAGAGAATTGAGGAGGTATGTGCAACCATGAAACTGCAATTAACAGAGGATGAGGTCAAACTTAGATTAATCAACTTTGTCCTTAAGGATAATGCTAAGAAGTGGCTTTATAGTCTGCCAACCATTCTGTCACTACCTGGGAGGGCTTTGTGAGAATATTTTTGAAAAAGTATTTCCCCCATCATAAAATAGCTAGGATTAGGAATGAAATAAATCATTTTACCAACTAGCTGGTGAATCATTTTGGAAGTACTTTGATCGTTTCAAGAATCTTTTGACCCAATACCCACACCATGGAATAGAAACTTGGAGACTATGCCAGATCATCTATGAGGGGTTAGATTCAAACTCAAGAACTATGCTAGAGTCCATGTGCCAAGGCCAATTTATGGACAAAGAAACTACTGAAGCTTGGCAATTCTTAGAAGACCTAGCCGAGAAAAATTTACAGTGGGAAACAACTAGGAAACCTGATAAAGCTACACCTTCAAGAGGAGGAATGCATCAAATTCAACCAACCCTAGCATCAGAGGCCAAGATTGCAACCTTAACACGTAGATTGGAAGCCTTAGAATTACAGAGACCAGCCAATGTAAATCAAAAATCTGCACCCATGTGTAAAGGTGCAATGCACCAGACCATGTCTTAGAAGAATGTTCCTACTCGAATGAGTGTGCACAGGTGAATGCCACCTATCAAGGATCATTGAACAATCCTTATGCACCCACATATTGTTGGAAAATGTGTCCCAAAAAGCCAATCATCAAGCTGTTGACGGTTGAGCAACCAAGTATTGTAATTGATTTGTTAATAAATAAAATATATTTGGCATTTTCATCATAAGCTTTCATCTTCTAATGAACTCCGTTGTTATGATGAAGTCCTTAGGACTATTTAAGTTCGATAAAGAGAGGATTTATCGATTAGTCCTTAAAACTGTTCACGACCAAATGATAGGCTGTTAATAAGGACGACAGCTTCTATCAAGCATAGGTCGCTGTAGGCCATATGGGTTGGTTGTCCTCTTAACCAAGGAGTGTGGAGACACTGGTATGCATACAGGTGAGATATAAGGGTACATCATCATTGAACGTGACCAACTCCAGAGCATTCTGCTGTCGAGAATGTCTCTGATGGGATATAGGTATAAGTGTCCCTTAGACTTGAGATCGCCTCAGTGACTTGCAAGCAACTCACTGTGCTTTGGTACTGGACTAACTGAATTTCTAATTCAGGGACGGAAGGCTTCTGGGCACAGTCAAGTACTTGCGAAGTCAGAGTGTGATCGAGATGGGATTGACCACTCCAAGAGTTGGAGAAGAATGAGTCGCTGTATTTCAATTTAGCAAAACCTTGGCCAGGGTAATCCATCAGATGGATTTGATATTTTGAAATACAATGTGGACAACCTGATCAGAGTTGACAGTTGACTCTGGGGTGTCCTATGATCATTTTGGTCAAGGGATGAATTATATGAAAACTATATCCGCATGGGTTCTAAGGATGTTGTTCTACACATTCGACCTATCCGGACGTCGGGTACCATTGCTAGATGGTCACTTCGATTGGTATAGGAATTTTTCTATGCTACCGGCTTAGGTTCGGACCTATGAGGTCACACACATTAGAGTTCATGATCCGATCGGATGGTTGATCAACGATTAAGAATCATTATAGGGTTAAATATCAATACGATTGACATTTAACCCAGTGCAAGTGTTGCAGGAGGATCGATTAGCAATTTGATTGCTAATTGGCTTAATTTGATTAAGCCAATGGGCTGAGATTAAGTCTAATTAAATATATTTAATTAGATTTGTTTGGGCTTGATTGGATCAAGTCCAATTGGTTTATTGGATAAGCCAAGTGCAAGGAAAAACTAGTCCTAGTTCAACTAGGACTTGGGTCAATCTAATTTCTAATTTGATTAGAAAATTAAATCAGATTTAAATCTAATTTAATCTGATTAAATTAGGTTCTTAATTAGGTTAAGACCTATTTTAATTGGGTTGATCTAATTTTGATTTGATTTGGTTTGGGAAACCAAATTAAAACAAGTTATGAGACAGAATCCTAGTAGGACTAGGATTCCACCTTGCGCCACATAAACCTTCTCCACGCCCTCTCTCTTATTCAACGCCAATCTCCACTTATTTTGTGCGACAAAAGCCCTCTCCCAGATCTCTCCCACGTTCACAAAAGGTCTCCTCTCTTCTTTCTTACATGGAAGGTGATTTGGATCAAATCTAAAAGGAATAAGTTTGGATTTCGAATTCTATGAGATAGAGTTTTAGAAATCCAAAACTCTTTCAATTTTGCACCGAATTTATCCAAATTTTTTTTGAAATTTTCGTGGCTTTTAGGGTTTACATTGTGCACCCTTTTCTGTGATCCATCACGAAAATATGAAGGAGGTGCTCAAGAGTTGGGCGTCCCTTTACTTGCCATGTTTGGATAAGCCTTGACTAGGTGTTTGACCTAGACAAGGACTCTATCATATCTCTCTATATAAGATGAGTTTCTTTGTGAAATTTTAAGGAGAGATAGATATTTGAGAGACCTTTCTGCCATCCAAAAATCAAAGAGAAATACCTTTGGGTCGTGGAGATATAAAAGATGCAAGTTTGGGTGTCTAGAGAAAAAATGTGAAGAAGAAGAGGGTCTTCTTCTAGGGTTTTTATTTTCATATCTTTCCTCCTTCCATCTTGAGTTTCCTGAGAGTGTCTCAGATCTGAAACTCCTCTTCTACTTTCCATCTTTGGAAGAGTCCAAATCAAGAAGAAGGAGGCACCTGATCAACCATCAAAGAAGGATCAGCGCAGTACTAGCATACTGTGCTGATTTCCTGAAGCAGGACTTCTGATCGAGATTCGTGGGCTCGTGTGGACGACTCCTAGAGGCCGGACGCGTGTGCGGCTTGCAACATCATCCTTAAGCCCGATCAGCGAGGTTAGAGCGTCTAACTTGCAAGGTAATAGATCTGATCTATTATTTAATACATACATTAGATGTAGCTAGTATAGAAACATGTTGATATGATCAACATGTAGTTCATACTATATTTATATATATTTTAATTTTTGATTTAATTATGTAATAATCATGTAATAGGATCTTAGATCTAGGGATTTTCTGATCTTAAAAAATAAATTTTGATTTATTTTAGTCTTCCGCTGTATGATCTTGAAAAAGTTTCAAGATCTAACCCTGAAACCCTAGATCTGGTTCCTACAATTGGTATCAGAGCCTAGGTTCTTTATTACATGATTATTTATACATGCTTAGATTATTTTTAGATTAGATCTAATTTATAATCTGATTATTAAATCTGAAATTAAAATTTTAGATCAATCACAAACTGCAAGGTTGTCCTGCTGTAAGGTTTACCCCTTACAGTGCAAAGGTTGTCCTAGTTTGTGTAGATCTATCTTTAATCATAAATTTGTTAGATATGATCTAGATTAAATTTATGATTTATTAGATTTAAAAGATGTTTAAATCTGAAATAAAATCTCTTTGTTAATAATTTTTGTGCAAAGAAATTATTTAAAGTTGAAATTGTTTCAATTACATGAACCTGTTTAGATTAGATCTAAAGTAGTTTCATGTTTATTTCACTTGCATCTTGATTCGAATCAAACATGCAATATGGTTAATAGAATCATATTGTAAAATTGTTTTACAAATATGAAAATGATTTTTTGAAAAGCCAAACCCAACCCTCAGCCCAAAACTTAATTAAGAATTAAGAAGTTGTTTGATTAGGTTCTAGGATTGTGAATTGAAGAACCTAAGACACAAATCATAACACATTGGGTTAATGGGTTAGTGGGAACTAGGTCCATTAATTGGGTTAGACCTATGGTTAGATTAAAGATAGACTTAATTAGAGAATTGACTAAATCTAATCAATTGTTGTCTTAGATTAGGTCAAGGATTCTCTAGATCAATTACAATAGTTGTAGTTGGTCAAGTCCATGTCTTTAACGAGAACCAAATGGACTTGATTCTTGGCTAAGCGGTCTAGCACGAACTGTTAGGTTGATCTAATCAAAACTAATTAAACCAGTTGGTGTCTAAGGTAAACCAGACCGGTGGTTTTTAATTGGGAGCCCACTTACCTGGCCATTCATGATGGTGTCTAAGGCAAGCTTTGGCAGACCCTCCCACTGATCGAACTTACCTGGTCTCTTGGTGAAATTATATTTTGATCGGATCACTTGACTATTCGAGCTGACCCATGTCAGCTAGGTAAATCAGTGTGACTGATTTAGGTGCTCCTAGACCAGCCCTTTTAATGGTCTCCCTTAAGCTGGCTTGGTGAAGTCAGTGGGAGGATCATGATAAGCTGGTTCATCTGACCTCATCCTCTATATTATTTAATCCTCTAAAATTATTAGGTCCTTAAAATGATAAAGTTATGGAGATAACTGAGTCATAGCCTCCCATTAAGGTGTTTGATAATGAGTCCATGAACTCAATAATCATTGCAGACCCAAAGGCCTGGTGCTTGTTGACTAATGGAATTATCACTCATCATATGACAACTTGGAAGTGTCTCTCTAATGGTGGTTAGGTGAGCCAACCAAAGTTGGGCTTAATCATTCGTTGGTTAGATACACCAAGTATGATCATGTTAATGGTTGGACCTAACCGGATCCTTACAGTGGAGGCCAAAGCCTACTGATTAGATTTCTGGGGCAAAATTAAAATTACTAGAAATTGTTTAGAGAAACAATTGGTTATGAACCTACCCTTAGATGTACATGGGTTGGCCAACCAAAGTTGGGCTTGTGTGCAGTCTAAGTGGATTCTAGTACCCGCTAAGGAATTAGGGTAATTCCTCGAATTGGAGGTAGAGGCTACCAATTCGAATAAAATAGTGGGAGAAACCTTTTGATTAAAGTTCAAATCTTTAGGTTTAATGAATCAATTACTAATTAGGTTATGGTTCTCCTTTGTGCAAATATGGCCACTTCCCTATCGCTCCGATCATTGTTGGACAATGATAAGTTGGTGGGACCCAACTTCGGTAGCTGGTACCGAAAGTTGAAGATAGTCCTGGAGCATGAACGGATCCTATATGTGATAATAGATCCTGCACCTGAGGAGCCAGCTGTCAATGCACGTGGAACAGTTAGAGACACTTACCAGAAGTGGCTCAGTGACCGGACCACGATGTGCTGTATCATGCTAGCTGCTATCATGAGCGACGAGTTCAGTCGCAGATTCGAGACGGCTCAGCCAAAGGACATGCTTCAAGTGTTGGAGGATACCTTTGGCACACCCGATGACGTAGAGAGGCACAAGACTAGTTGTGCCATCTTCAACGCCAAAATACGAGATGGAGTCTCTGTCACTGATCATGTATTGTACATGATCGAGCTGATGGAACGATTGAGCAAGCTCGGCTTTCCCTTGCATGAGCAGCTTGGGAAAGATGCAATACTGAACTCGTTGCCCAAGTCTTATCTCCCATTCCTCACTCATTATAGAATGACAAAGCCTGAAGAGAACTACCACGGGTTACTGGGGTTGCTTCAGAACTTTGAGAAGGATCACCAACTCCTCAAGGAGTCGGTGAACTCAGTGGGAGGTTCGTCTTCTGGTTCTCGATCCTTTGAGAAAGGAAAGAAGAACAAGAAGAAGAAAGTCAAGAAGGTGCAAGTTCAGGCTGGGACATCTGTGCAGAGCCAGACCAAAAAGATCAAGCCTGATAAGAGTCTATTCTACTGGCAAGCACCCTAGATTAGATAGTGTGTCAAATATCTACTTATGGCATTGGAGGCTAGGTCATATAAATAAGAACAGAATAAACAGGTTGACTCAAGAGGAAATCCTCAAAGTCAGTGATTGTGAATCACTTCCAACCTGTGAGTTCTGTCTTCTTGGTAAAATGACCAAGTCACCTTTTACTGAAAAAGGTGAGAGAGCTACTGAGCTCTTGGGCCTAGTACATACTGATGTATGCGGGCCCATGAGCACCAGTGCTAGAGGTGGATATTTCTACTTCATAGCTTTCACGGATGACCTATCCCAATATGGATATGTCTATCTGATGAAACATAAGTCGGATTCATTTGAAATGTTCAAACGATTTCGAAGTGAAGTAGAAAAACAAACTGGGAAGAGTATTAAAACTCTTCGATCTGATCGAGGAGGAGAATACCTTTCTAGTGAGTTTCTCACATATCTAAGAGAGAATGGGATTCTCTCCCAATGGACTCCTCCAGGAACACCACAGCATAATGGTGTGTTTGAAAGGAGGAATCGGACTCTGTTAGACATGGTCCGATCCATGATGGGTTTTGCTAGCTTGCCGATATCCTTCTGGGGATATGCACTCGAATCGGCCTTGTTGCTCCTAGATTGATTTTGATGATTACAAAGCAGATTGAAGGGATACAAATAATTTTAAAATGAAAAAGTTCTTATGCTCTTCAAGGGCAAAATCATAATTTCACTAAAATCCTGATTTGATAGTACCATTTGGTAGAACAAATGATTTGAAATCTATTGGTGAAAATTTCATTGTGTTTGGACTTATATTCTTGAAGTTATGAAGGTTTGAAGTGCATGAGTCGACTCATGAGTCAACTCATGGCACTGTGAGCTGATTGGCACGCAAAAATTCTCTTTGGCACGCTAGTTTTCTGGCTTGGCACGACCTGTGAGTCGACTCATGAGTCGACCCACAAGGCATGAGTCGACTCATGAGTCAACCCCTGCTAATTTGAGCCAAGAAATTCCAGAAAAGCATTCTCTGGTTTTTGCAACAGAGGTCGACTCATGAGTCGACCCCTGAAGCATGAGTCGACTCATGAGTCGACCCCTGCGACGGAAAATATCAGCAACGGCTATTTTTTTGCCCATTTTAATTACCATTTATGCTTCCTAAAAATCCTCTAACGGCTCTTTATCTACCTAAATTGTTTTCTCTTGCTTCTAATGCTACAAAATGCTTGAAATGGTGAAAGAAATTGCAGTTTAAATAGCAGATCAAATTGGAGAGAAAACGAAGAAGATAAATCGACAGATCAAAAGAAAAGAATAGAAGAGAGGATCTGAAATTTGCAAGAAAAAGCCTGAGATCAACGAAAAATCTAAAAAGAAAAAGAGAGAGGATCCACAATATGCCAGAGAGATTGTGAAAGAGAAAAGCAAGAGCTTTCAAGGAGAGAATTCTTCACGCCTATTGTTTCAACCTTGATCTAGAGATCGTTCAAAGCTTTCAAGAGATCTTCAATCAACAATCAACCTCTTCTCAAGCATTCAAGCGTTCATCCACTTTGAGAAATTCCGAAAAAGAGGTTCTTCATTTGAGTAAAGCTTTTATTGTTATATTCGCTCATTTAAAGGAGCTGTTATTGTATTAATTTGTGCTCTAAATTTTCTAACTCTTTGTGAGTTTTTGTTCTTGTTTTTGGAGGATTTCCAAAACAAGAAAAGGTTGATCCGAACCTGAAATCGGAGTGTTTTGGATTTACTTGTACCCAGAAAACAAGTGATCTAGCTTGGGATAGCTAGTGTCGGAGTTTCCGATGTTTTGTATTCGGGTTGAATACAAAGGATAGTGGATTGAAATTCTCAAGTAGGATCTTGGGGAGTGGATGTAGGTGCAAGGTTAGCACCGAACCACTATAAATCCTTGTGTTTGTGGTGTGCTTTATCTCTTCACTTTATTTCTTTATTATATTCTTGCATTCCTGCTTTAGGTAATTAATATTGAATTAAAGTCTTTGTTTTGATCTTTAATCTGTTGGGCTTAAAATTTTTAGAAACCCAATTCACCCCCCCTCTTGGGTTGCATAGCTGGGCAACAAGTGGTATCAGAGCCGGTGCTCTAGCCCTTCTTTGATCTAATAATCAAAGAGCCAAAGATCTATGGCAACCCATGTTGGTACTTCTCTAGCCGAGGGGCAATCAACAAATCGACCTCCACTTTTCAATGGGTCTAATTACACCTATTGGAAAGCTCGGATGAAGATTTTCATACAAGCACTCGACTATGATATGTGGAGTATCATAGTGAATGGTCCTCACACACCCACCAAGATTATAGATGGTGAGGAGTCAACCAAACCCGAGAAAGAATGGGATGAGGTTGACAAGAAATTGGCACAATTAAATGCCAAAGCCATGAATGTTCTTTATTGTGCACTAGATGCAAGTGAATTTAATCGCATTTCTACTTGTGCATCTGCTAAAGAAATATGGAATAGGTTAGAAGTCACCCATGAGGGAACAAATCAAGTAAAAGAGTCTAAAATAAACATGCTTGTACATAAATATGAATTGTTCAAAATAGAGCATGATGAGTCCATAACTGCTATGTTTACTCGTTTCACTGATATAATCAATGGTTTAAAGAGTCTTGGCAAATCTTATACTAACAGTGAACTTGTAAGAAAGATTCTCAGGTCACTGTCAAGAACTTGGGAAGCCAAGGTGACTGCCATCCAAGAAGCAAAGGACTTGAACACTCTACCTCTAGAAGAGCTTCTTGGATCCTTGATGACTCATGAACTTAGCATGAAGCAACATCAAGAGGATGAAGTCAAAAAGAAAAGAACCATTGCCCTCAAATCCACAACTTCGCCTGATTATGAAACGGATGACTCTGAAGATGAAGATCAGGATGAAGAGATAGCTCTCATCACCCGGAAATTTAAGAAGTTTCTAAGAAAAAGGAAACAGGGGATGAGAAAGAAATTCACAAAAGGAGAACAAAGCAAAGAAAAAGAGAAAGATCAACCTCCTATATGCTACGAGTGCAAGAAGCCAGGATATTTCAGATCCGAATGTCCACAATTGAAGAAAGGTCCAAAGAAGTTTAAAAAGAAGGCAATGATGGCGACCTGGAGTGCGAGTGATGACTCAAGCTCCGACGAGGAAACCTCAACAGAACAAGCCAATCTGTGCCTGATGGCACATGAAAATGAGGTAACTTCTGAATCCACTAGTGAATTTACTTTTGAAGAATTGCATGAAGCATTCTATGATTCAATTGATGAATTAAAGAAACTAGGGAAGAAAAACAAAGAGCTGAAATTGGAAAATCAGTCCTTAGTGAAACAAGCTGAAAATCTTTCAATTGAAAAATTCACCTTGATTCAAGAAAATCAAAACTTAAAGGATGAAATGAACAAGCTGAAATCTATAGTAGATAAGTTCACCTTAAGTTCAAAAAAACTAAATATGATCCTTGAAAATCAGAAAGCTATATATGATAAGGCTGGACTTGGTTATAAACCCCTGAAGAAACAAAAATTTCTGAAGGATATTTATGTAAATTATTCAAGCAACAAGTCTACAAATATTACTTGTTTTAAATGTGGAAGAATAGGACATAAATCATACACATGTCTTATTAACAATCATGCAAACACAAAGAAAATATGGGTTCCAAAAAGAACCATTCTGACTAACCTGAAAGGACCCAAGAAAGCTTGGGTACCTAAGACAGAAACGTGACCTTTGCTTGCAGGTGTGTCTAGCATCCCAAGAAGGAAACAGAAAATGGTATCTTGACAGCGGATGCTCGAGACACATGACTGGTGATGAATCACAATTCATCACGCTTGATGCTAAGGATGGAGGGATGGTCATCTTTGGAGATAATGGCAAAGGAAAGATCATCGGGATAGGTAACATTGGTATCACTCCCTCCAAATACATTGAGAATATTTTATTAGTTAAAGGTTTAAAGCATAACTTACTTAGCATTAGTCAATTCTGTGATAAAGGGTATAAAGTAAGTTTTGAATCATCTGTGACGAGTCCTATTGACGATGGCATTAATTTTATAGGACATAGGCATGGCAATGTTTATATGGTAGACTTGAATGATTTAACTAAATTAGACATGCAATGCCTAGTTTCCTTAAATGCTAAAATAAATGAGACTAGTTGGCTGTGGCATCGTAGACTTGCACACATTAGCATGCATTCTCTCTCAAAATTAATCAAAAAGGATTTAGTTCTCGGTTTGCCAAAACTGAATTTTGAAAAGGATAGAATTTGTGATGCATGCCAATTAGGTAAACAAACTAGAGTATCATTTAAATCCAAAAATACTGTTTCAACTTCTAGACCTTTAGAGCTCTTACATATGGATTTATTTGGACCAACTAGAACCACTAGTCTAGGAGGAAAACGATATGGATTTGTAATAATTGATGATTACTCTCGTTTTACTTGGATTTTCTTTTTAGCTCACAAAAATGAAACTTTTCAAATTTTCACTAAATTTCATCGAAAAGTCACTAATGAAAAAGGGTTTTCAATTCAAAATATTAGAAGTGATCATGGAACAGAATTTGAAAATCATGACTTTGAAAATTTTTGTGATGAAAATGGAATTGGCCATAACTTCTCTGCTCCTAGGACACCCCAACAGAATGGGGTAGTAGAAAGGAAAAACAGAACCTTAGAAGAAATAGCCCGTACCATGCTTTGTGAAAGCAACCTTCCAAGATATTTTTGGGCAGAAGCTATTAACACAGCATGTTACATTTTAAATCATGCTTTAATTAGATAATTTTTAAAGAAAACCCCCTATGAACTTTGGAAAGGAAGAAAATCAAATATTGCATATTTTCATGTTTTTGGTTGCCGATGTTTTGTATTAAATAATGGCAAAGAAAAACTTGGTAAATTTGATGCAAAATCAGATGAAGCAATCTTTCTAGGTTACTCCTCCACTAGTAAAGCATTTAGAGTGTTCAACAAAAGAACTTTAGTAGTTGAGGAGTCCATACATGTTGTCTTTGATGAATCTAACGATCTTCCTTCAAGGAAGAATGAGGGTGTTGATGATGCAGATCCACTAATAGAAGGTATGAAGGAGATCACTCTGAAAGACTCAGCAACTCCAGAAGACAAGGATCAAGAAGTCAAACAAAATGAGAAAGGTGAAAAATTCAAGAACAACCTCAAGGTACAAATGACTTACCCAAGGAATGGAGGTATGTTCACAACCACCCTAAGGAGTTAATAATTGATGATCCTATGCATGGGGTAAAAACCCGTTCTTCACTTAGAGATGTACTTAATCATTGTGCATTTGTATCTCAACTTGAACCTAAAACTTTTGAAGAAGCTGAGAATGATCATAACTGGATTAATGCTATGCAAGAAGAACTTAATCAATTTGAAAGAAATAATGTTTGGACCTTAGTGAAAAGACCTAAAGATTATTCAATAATTGGTACAAAATGGGTCTTTAGAAACAAATTAGATGAGCATGGAAATGTAATTAGAAATAAAGCAAGACTGGTTGCTAAGGGATATAATCAAGAAGAAGGAATTGATTTTGATGAAACCTTTGCACCTGTTGCTAGATTAGGAGCCATTAGACTTCTACTTGCTTATGCTTGCTTTATGAAATTCAAACTATTTCAAATGGATGTTAAAAGTGCATTTTTAAATGGATATATTTCTGAAGAAGTATATGTAGAACAACCCCCTGGATTTGAAAATCATGCTTTTCCCAATCATATCTTTAGATTAAATAAAGCTTTATATGGTCTAAAACAAGCACCTAGAGCATGGTATGAAAGGCTAAGCAAATTTCTACTAAATAATGGTTTCTCAAGAGGCAATGTAGATACAACACTATTTATTAAAAGAAACCAAAATGATATGCTAATTATACAAATTTATGTTGATGACATAATTTTTGGGTCTACTAATGAATCCCTTTGTCAAGACTTTGCTAAGCTTATGCAGGGAGAGTTCGAGATGAGCATGATGGGAGAACTCACCTTCTTCCTCGGACTCCAAATCAAACAATCAAAAGAGGGAATCTCCATCACCCAAAGCAAGTACACCAAGAAACTACTCAAAAGATTTGGAATGGAGAACTGCAAACCAATTGGCACACCAATGAGTCCCTCAAGTAAGCTTGACAAGGATGATGAAGGTAAAAGCGTAGACTTAAAATACTACAGAAGTATAATTGGCTCATTATTGTATTTAACTGCAAGTAGGCCTGATATCATGTTTAGTGTTTGCTTATGTGCAAGATATCAATCTAATCCTAAGGAATCTCATTTGAATGCTGTTAAAAGAATCCTTAGATACTTAAATGGTACACAAACTATAGGGTTATGGTACTCTAAGGACTCACAAATTAATTTGTTAGGATTTTCAGATGCTGATTTTGCTGGATGTAAATTAGATAGAAAAAGCACAAGTGGAACTTGCCAATTTCTTGGAGTAAACCTAATCTCATGGTTTAGCAAGAAACAAAATTCGGTGGCACTGTCTACGGCTGAGGCCGAATACATTGCAGCCGGAAGTTGTTGTGCTCAAATCTTGTGGATTAAGCAACAACTCGAAGATTTTGGAATCAAACTTAATGAAACACCAATAAAATGTGATAATACAAGTGCCATAAATCTATCTAAAAATCCAATATAACACTCAAGATCCAAACATATTGAAATAAGACATCATTTTATAAGAGAACATGTTCAAAATAAAAATGTAATTCTTGAATATGTTTGCACTAAAAATCAATTAGCCGATATCTTTACAAAGGCCCTTAGTGAGGATAGATTCTGTGAAATTAGGAGAAAACTAGGAATTCTAGATCCATTTGTCTAAAATTTCTCAATTTCCAAAGAATAGATGTCAAAAACTCTTAGAACTCAATTTTCAACATCTATCCTGATCCCAAAAGCTCAGATTTATCACTCTAAAAACTTATCATTGAACAAAATTCCTTCACTCAAAATTTTAAATTTTTCTAGAATTTATTTGTATTTTTCCTGAATTTCTGAACTTCATGAGTCGACCCCCATGAGTCGACTCAATGGCAAACTTGTAAATCCCACAAACTTCCATCGGGTTCATTGTTTTTAAACGGGAAACCCTGTTCGTGAGACGACTCATCTTCCCATCGTTCTTCTTCCAAAAGCCGTCTTCTCCAACTCTTCTTGCTCCAAATCCAAGGATCAATTCTGAGGCAATTCTCCCTCCTACTCTCCACCAACAATCGCCTCCTTGGAAAAGAGATTTCTCGTGCTTTCTCGCATTGCTCGGCGTGGGTGGAACGTGCCCTAGAACTTCACCGTTCATTCAAAATCCGCTTCTTTTCTCCTCCAAAATCTCTCTTTATTCTCTTGTGATCCCTTCTCCACTGAATTCAAGTCTCCTTGTCTGCTACTTTATTGGATATGGCTCCAAAAATGAAACTTCCCCAAAGAAGGAAATCAATCCGAGAGCCTGAGGAAATTGTCCGAAAGAAAAGGCTTGCTCAGTTTTCTAGTGTTTCCACTCCAGTTTCAGTACCTGCTCAAGGTCCCTCTCAATCCTCAATAAGCCCCAGTGTAAATCCTCTTTCTGATAGAAAAGTAGAAACCGGGAAAAACATAGACTTTCGGTTCTTTGAGAAAGAAGGCTTTACTTTTGCTACCAAGATCAAAAATCAAGGATGGAAACTTTACTGCTCCCTTAAGGAAGTCACCTATGTTGATCTAGTCAGAGAGTTCTACCAGAACCTAAATTATGGAAACGGGTCAGTGACTTCAACTGTAAAGGGGATTGACATATGCTTGGATCCTAGGATATTGGGAGAAATACTTCAGTTGCCTAGTGAAGGATACTCATATATGGAACTTCCAATTAAAGAAGAAGGGATCAGAATTATCTTAGGAGAAACTTTTTCAAGAAGTTTTAACAAATTGGAAGCAAAGCTATTGTCCATTGAGATGAGGGTCCTGCATCAGATAGTTTCAAAACTCTTCTTTCCTAGGAGTGGTAGACATGACTTACTGTCTGGCAGAGATGTTTGTGTCATGTTTCATGTCATCACTCAGACCCCCCTAAACCTCCCTGCACTTACGATAGAGGCCATGAGAGAAACTTTGAATAGATCCAAGGCACACTTGCCTTATGGTATGGCTCTTACTAGAGTATTCAGGAGGTTTGGAGTTAGCTGTGAGGGGGAGACACCTACCAAGCTCTTACATGTGGACACTTTCAACCAACACAGCCTGCATCGAATGGGAATTACAAAGACTGTTGGTGGTTGGATCAAGGGCTCTGAAGAAAGAGCTAAGGAAAGAGCTGAAGACAGAACTGAAGGCAGAGTAGAAGAAGAAGGTCCATCTTCCCCTGTACATGACTTCAGGGCAGCTTCACCAGATACCCAGTTCATTCCTGATACTGAGGCTGGCCCTTCTGAGTTTACTAGGATGCCCACACCAGTGTATCAGCCAGAGAGCAGAGCACCTCATTCAGAGTTCAGACTAGCTGATGATCAGATCGAGCATATTTCACAGCGTGTGGCTTCTTTGCTGTCTAGCCAGTGGAGTAGTACTTCTTTTGCACCTGGAGCTACCTCTTCTGATCAGACCATTACTCCCCACATCTCCACTGTATTTCAGATGATTTCAGATCAGTCCATCAGGATACAGCAGCTTGAGGACACAGTCTGGAGACTGACTGGCAGAGTTCTTGACTTGCAGGGGCAAGTCCTTGCATTGGCCCATCCCCAGCCACAGGAGTCTACTATTGAGGTCACAGACATCACTGCAGAGGCTGGCAGGCTCAGAGGAGCACTAGAAGGTGGATATGAATTACTGAGGAAAGAGATCCGAGGATCGAGTGAGCATGCTACCACCCAGTTCACTGCTCTACTTCAATCTGTTTCCAGAGCACTGAACATACTTGATTCTATTAGACTCATGGTATCAGCCCTAGCATCTCAGCATTCTCAGCCACCCAGTTCATCTCGCTCTCCTACTCGTGGCAGAGGCAGACGGGGTAGAGGACGCACTTCTGATCCATCATCTCCTCACCCTATATCTGATGACTCCGATCATTGACTTATCTTGATCTTTACTAGGTCCTAGGAGTTAGTATCTTGTTCTAGGATCTATACCTCGGGGCCATGTATTGAAATTAGCTGGTTGAATTTTATTTTTAAGAACTATGTTTTGAAACAATTATGATATTAATGGAATCATCTTTTACCTATATTTCTACCTCTTTGTAATGATCATATTTTGGTTATATATTTTCTTCTTGTTGAAATATTGTCTTCTCCTTGTTGTTGTTTGCTGTTGATAATTGCTATATTAAGGGGGAGCAAACATCTGTGAAAAACTCTAAAGAGGAAGAAAATAAAGAATATTTCAGAAAAAGAAAAGGAAGAGTTAACTATGTTTGATGATGTCAAAAAGGGGGAGAAATTAAACAAAAACAAAAATTGAAATTAGACAAAAAGCAAAACCCTAAATTATGAGAAAAAGGGGGAGAAATTAAACAAAAACAAAGATTGAAAGATTAAAATAAATATTGAAGAAATTAAATAAATATTGGAGAAATTAAACAAAAACAAGGATTGAAAGATTAAACAAAACTTTGAAAAATTTGGTATCGAAATTTGGTATCAGACAGAACTTAAACAAAAAGTTATCCATCAAAAGCAAAATCATAAGTACAATGCAAATAAGTATTTTTTTTATGCTCTGATATATTTCAAAATTCAAACTTGCTCTGATACATCTTTTGAAATTTTATTTACCTTGATACAACTTAAGAAATTTGTTTTACTCTGATACACCCTACAATTTCTTTTAACTTGCTCTGATACATGATAAAATTTAATCCGATACAGTGTGAAGGTTTCTCTGATAAATTATAACATTTGATCTGATACAGTGAGAAAGTTTCTCTGATATATATTTTTTTTTGCTCTGAAACAGTGTGAAATTTTTTCTGACATTTGCTCTAATACACTGTGAAATTTTCTCTGATATATTATAAAATTTTCTTGCTCCGATACATTATAAAATCTTTTCTGATATCATTGTAAAAATTATTTTTCTTGCTCTGATACATTGCAAAAGTTATTTATCTTCTCTTGCTCAAAATGATTTAATACCCTTTTCAAATCTTTAAGAAAATGGACAAACTATTTTTGCATTTATATTACATGCTAAAAGAATCATACTCTTTTCAAGCATATACACCTATAATGGATTCTTTTGAAATTAATGTATTAACATAAGTATTTTTGTTCAAATATTTTGTCATCATCAAAAAGGGGGAGATTGTTGCTCCTAGATTGATTTTGATGATTACAAAGCAGATTGAAGGGATACAAATAATTTTAAAATGAAAAAGTCCTTATGCTCTTCAAGGGCAAAATTATAATTTCACTAAAATCCTGATTTGATAGTACCATTTGGTAGAACAAATGATTTGAAATCTATTGGTGAAAATTTCATTGTGTTTGGGCTTATATTCTTGAAGTTATGAAGGTTTGAAGTGCATGAGTCGACTCATGAGTCAACTCATGGCACTGTGAGCTGATTGGCACGCAAAAATTCTCCTTGGTACGCTAGTTTTCTGGCTTGGCACGACCTGTGAGTCGACTCATGAGTCGACCCACAAGGCATGAGTCGACTCATGAGTCGACCCCTGCTAATTTGAGCCAAGAAATTCCAGAAAAGCATTCTCTGATTTTTGCAACAGAGGTCGACTCATGAGTCGACCCCTGAAGCATGAGTCGACTCATGAGTCGACCCCTGCGACGGGAAATGTCAGCAACGGCTATTTTTTTGCCCATTTTAATTGCCATTTATGCTTCCTAAAAATCCTCTAACGGCTCTTTATCTACCTAAATTGTTTTCTCTTGCTTCTAATGCTACAAAATGCTTGAAATGGTGAAAGAAATTGAAGTTTAAATAGCAGATCAAATTGGAGAGAAAACGAAGAAGATAAATCGGCAGATCAAAAGAAAAGAATAGAAGAGAGGATCCGAAATTTGCAAGAAAAAGCCTGAGATCAACGAAAAATCCAAAAAGAAAAAGAGAGAGGATCCACAATATGCCAGAGAGATTGTGAAAGAGAAAAGCAAGAGCTTTCAAGGAGAGAATTCTTCACGCCTATTGTTTCAACCTTGATCTAGAGATCGTTCAAAGCTTTCAAGAGATCTTCAATCAACAATCAACCTCTTCTCAAGCATTCAAGCGTTCATCCACTTTGAGAAATTCCGAAAAAGGGGTTCTTCATTTGAGTAAAGCTTTTATTGTTATATTCGCTCATTTAAAGGAGCTGTTATTGTATTAATTTGTGCTCTAAATTTTCTAACTCTTTGTGAGTTTTTGTTCTTGTTTTTGGAGGATTTCCAAAACAAGGAAAGGTTGATCCGAACCTGAAATCGGAGTGTTTTGGGTTTACTTGTACCCGAAAAATAAGTGATCTAGCTTGGGATAGCTAGTGTCGGAGTTTCCGACGTTTTGTATTCGGGTTGAATACAAAGGATAGTGGATTGAAATTCCCAAGTAGGATCTTGGGGAGTGGATGTAGGTGCAAGGTTAGCACCGAACCACTATAAATCCTTGTGTTTGTGGTGTGCTTTATCTCTTCACTTTATTTCTTTATTATATTCTTGCATTCCTACTTTAGGTAATTAATATTGAATTAAAGTCTTTGTTTTGATCTTTAATCTGT
The DNA here is from genome assembly GCF_000442705.2 of Elaeis guineensis. Classification (NCBI taxonomy): domain Eukaryota; kingdom Viridiplantae; phylum Streptophyta; class Magnoliopsida; order Arecales; family Arecaceae; genus Elaeis; species Elaeis guineensis. The sequence continues at coordinate 31,623,586 of NC_026006.2, read as the reverse complement.
TGGGCTTAAAATTTTTAGAAACCCAATTCACCCCCCCCTCTTGGGTTGCATAGCTGGGCAACAGGCCTGTTATCTGTTAAATAGGATTCCAAGTAAGTCTGTAATTAAGACTCCATATGAGATATGGACGGGACATAAGCCAGCACTTTCACACCTTAGGGTCTGGGGGTGCCCGGCCTATGTCAAACGATTAGTCACAGACAAACTTGGACCTAGGTCTGACAAATGCTCATTCATAGGGTACCCCAAAGAGACAAAAGGATATTTTTTCTACCATGCTGATGAACAAAAGGTGTTCGTCAGCCTTAAGGCAATCTTTTTAGAAAAGGAGTTCCTTGGTGAAGGAACCGTTGCCTCTAAGATTGAACTTGATGAAGTTCAACAGGTAGAAGAACCGACACCAATAGCTGAACCTGAGTCTGATATGATTAGATCATATTCGGAGCCCAATGTACCTGCACCATTAAGGCGATCCGGTAGAGTACCGCGTCAGCCGGACAGATACTACAGTTTCTTGGTCCGGGACGGTGATCCCATCGAACTTGATGAGAATAATGAGGATCCGATCACCTATATGGATGCAATGCAGAGACCTGATTTCGAGAAATGGCTTGAAGCCATGAAATCCGAAATGGAGTCCATGAAGGTCAACGATGTATGGACATTGGTTGACCCACCTGAAGGGGTTAAACCCATTGGGTGTAAATGGGTCTTCAAAAGGAAGAGGGGCGTAGACGGAAAGGTGGAGACCTATAAAGCCCGTCTGGTTGCCAAGGGGTATCGTCAACGTTATGGTATTGACTATGACGAGATATTTTCCCCTATGGCAATGCTCAAATTCATTCGGATAATGCTTGCAATAGCTGCCCATCTGGATTATTAGATCTGGCAGATGGATGTAAAGACAGCTTTCCTGAATGGAGAGCTGACCGAAGAGGTGTATATGATACAACCTGAGGGGTTTACATCCACAGATGAGTCCAAGGTGTGCAAGCTTCAGAGATCCATTTATGGATTGAAGAAAGCTTCTCGGAGTTGGAACATGTGTTTTGATAAGGTGATCAAAACGCATGGCTTCATTAAGAATGGAGAAGAGCCCTGCATCTATAAATGGGCAAATGGTCTAGTTGTGGTATTCCTTGTCTTGTACGTGGATGACATTCTCTTAATCGGGAATGACATCCCCGCACTACAGGGAATAAAAGTTTGGTTGTCATCACAGTTCTCCATGAAGGACTTGGGTGAAGCATCCTACATCCTAGGGATGAAGATCTATAGGGATAGATCTAAAAGGATGCTTGGGTTATCCCAGTCCATGTACATAGACACTGTGCTGAAGAGGTTCAGCATGGAGAATTTCAAGAAGGGCTATCTACCGATAGGCCAAAGAATTTCTCTCTCTAAGAAGGATTGTCCGACAACTCCTGAAGAGAGAGAGCGTATGAGTAGAGTCCCATATGCTTCAGCTGTGGGATCTATCATGTACGCCATGACATGTACAAGACCAGATGTGGCATACTCACTAGGAGTAGTGAGTAGATACCAATCTGATCTTGGAGAAAACCACTGGAAAGTGGTTAAAGCCATCCTTAAGTATTTGAGAAATACTAAGGACCAATGGTTGGTTTATGGCGAGTCAGATCTGAAACTTGTGGGGTTCACAGACTCCAGCTTTCAATCTGACCATGATGATAGCAGGAGTGTGTCGGGTTATATCTTTACTCTGAATGGTGGAGCCATCTGCTGGAAGAGTTCCAAGCAGCATACTGTGGCGGACTCTGTTTGTGAAGCGGAGTACATCGCAGTATCGGATGCCGCGAAGGAAGCTGTGTGGCTGAGGAAATTCATCAATGAGTTTGGAGTAGCATCCTCCTTCGATGGTCCAGTCCTGCTCTACTGCGACAGCACTGGTACCATAGCTCAGGTGAAGGAACCCAAAGCACATCAGCGGATGAAGCACATCTTGCACCGCTTCCACCTGGTCCGAGAGATCGTGGATCGAGGTGACGTCGACCTTCAGAAGATCGACTGAAAGGAGAACCTAGCCGACCCCTTCACTAGAGCCCTGGCAATAAAGGAGTTCGACAACCACAAGTCGAAGATGGGTATTAGATACTGTGCCGAGTGGCTTTAGGACAAGTGGGAGTTGTTGGGAAATGTGTCCCAAAAAGCCAATCGTCAAGCTGTTGACGGTTGAGCAACCAAGTATTGTAATTGATTTGTTAATAAATAAAATATATTTGGCATTTTCATCATAAGCTTTCATCTTCTAATGAACTCCGTTGTTATGATGAAGTCCTTAGGACTATTTAAGTTCGATAAAGAGAGGATTTATCGATTAGTCCTTAAAACTGTTCACGACCAAATGATAGGTTGTTAATAAGGACGACAGCTTCTATCAAGCATAGGTCGCTGTAGGCCATATGGGTTGGTTGTCCTCTTAACCAAAGAGTGTGGAGACACTGGTATGGCATACAGGTGAGATGTAAGGGTACATCATCATTGAACGTGACCAACTCCAGAGCATTTTGCTGTCGAGAATGTCTCTGATGGGATATAGGTATAAATGTCCCTTAGACTTGAGATCGCCTCATTGACTTGCAAGCAACTCACTGTGCTTTGGTACTGGACTAACTAAATTTTTAATTCAGGGACAGAAGGCTTCTGGGCACAGTCAAGTACTTGCGAAGTCAGAGTGTGATCGAGATGGGATTGACCACTCCAAGAGTTGGAGAAGAATGAGTCGCTGTATTTCAATTTAGCAAAACCTTGGCCAATATAATCCATCAGATGGATTTGATATTTTGAAATATAATGTGGACAACCTGATCAGAGTTGACAGTTGAGCTCTGGGGTGTCCTATGATCATTTTGGTCAAGGGGATGAATTATATGAAAACTATATCCGCATGGGTTCTAAGGATGTTGTTCTACACATTCGACCTATCCGGACGTCGGGTACCATTGCTAGATGGTCACTTCGATTGGTATAGGAATTTGTTTCTATGCTACCGGCTTAGGTTCGGACCTATGAGGTCACACACATTAGAGTTCATGATCCGATCGGATGGTTGATCAACGATTAAGAATCATTATAGGGTTAAATAATCAATACGATTGACATTTAACCCATTGCAAGTGTTGCAGGAGGATCGATTAGTAATTTGATTGCTAATTGGCTTAATTTGATTAAGCCAATGGGATGAGATTAAGTCTAATTAAATATGATTTAATTAGATTTGGTTTGGGCTTGATTGGATCAAGTCCAATTGGTTTATTGGATAAGCCAAGTGCAAGGAAAAACTAGTCCTAGTTCAACTAGGACTTGGGTCAATCTAATTTCTAATTTGATTAGAAAATTAAATCAGATTTAAATCTAATTTAATCTGATTAAATTAGGTTCTTAATTAGGTTAAGACCTATTTTAATTGGGTTGATCTAATTTTGATTTGATTTGGTTTGGGAAACCAAATTAAAACAAGTTATGAGACAGAATCCTAGTAGGACTAGGATTCCACCTTGCGCCACATAAACCTTCTCCACGCCCTCTCTCTTATTCAACGCCAATCTCTACTTATTTTGTGTGACAAAAGCCCTCTCCCAGATCTCTCCCACGTTTACAAAAGGTCTCCTCTCTTCTTTCTTACATGGAAGGTGATTTGGATCAAATCTAAAAGGAATAAGTTTGGATTTCGAATTCCATGAGATAGAGTTTTAGAAATCCAAAACTCTTTCAATTTTGCACCGAATTTATCCAAATTTTTTTTAGAATTTTCGTAGCTTTTAGGGTTTATATTGTGCACCCTTTTCTGTTGATCCATCCACGAAAATATGAAGGAGGTGCTCAAGAGTTGGGCGTCCCTTTACTTGCCATGTTTGGATAAGCCTTGACTAGGTGTTTGACCTAGACAAGGACTCTATCATATCTCTCTATATAAGATGAATTTTTTCATGAAATTTTAAGGAGAGATAGATATTTGAGAGACCTTTCTGGCATCCAAAAATCAGAGAGAAATACCTTTGGGTCATGGAGATATAAAAGATGCAAGTTTGGGTGTCTAGAGAGAAAAACGTGAAGAAGAAGAGGGTCTTCTTCTAGGGTTTTTATTTTCATATCTTTCCTCCTTCCATCTTGAGTTTCCTGAGAGCGTCTCAGATATGAAACTCCTCCTTCTACTTTCCATCTTTGGAAGAGTCCAAATCAAGAAGAAGGAGGCACCTGATCAACCATCATAGAAGGATCAGCGCAGTACTAGCATACTGTGCTGATTTCCTGAAGCAGGACTTCTGATCGAGATTCGTGGGCTCGTGTGGACGACTCCTAGAGGTCGGACGCGTGTGCGGCTTGCAACATCATCCTTAAGCCCAGATCAGCGAGGTTAGAGCATCTAACTTGCAAGGTAATAGATCTGATCTATTATTTAATACATACATTAGATGTAGCTAGTATAGAAACATGTTGATATGATCAACATGTAGTTCATACTATATTTATATATATTTTAATTTTTGATTTAATGCTATGTAATAATCATGTAATAGAATCTTAGATCTAGGGATTTTCTGATCTTAGAAAATAAATTTTGATTTATTTTAGTCTTCCACTGTATAATCTTGAAAAAGTTTCAAGATCTAACCCTGAAACCCTAGATCCGGTTCCTACACATATAACCCAGGTTGGAGGAATCACCCGAATTTCTCATGGTCCCAGAATCCTAATGTAGGCAATCCAAATTTTAATCAGCAAAATCTAAGGTCCAACCCAGTGATGAACAACCCGCCAGGCTTCCATGATAATGACAAGAAAATTACCTCTTTAGAGAAAAGCCTAGAAGCCATGATGAAGACACATACCAGCTTTATGCAAACCACGGGTCAATTCATAAATAATAACACCCAAGCTATAGCCCATCTGAAAATGCAAGTAAGTCAGCTGGCTTCGACCATTAGTGAACGAGAACATGGTAGGTTACCTAGCCAACCTGAGCCAAATCCTAGGAACCAAAATGGTCAATGACCCCAACAAGAAAACCAAGTTAATGGTGTAAATGCCATTCATACCTTAAGATCGGAAAAATAAATAGACAATAAGGTAGTTGCACTTGATGATATAGAGGACTCATCTGCCGAGTCACCTTCTAAAACTACTACCTTTCAACCTCAAGCACCAGAAACTGAAAATTCACCTAGTCCAGTACTTAAAAGTCCTAGAGCTCCTTTTCCAAACAGACTGAAATCCAATAAATCTGAACATTTAGATAAAATTTTAGAGGTATTTAAACAAGTCCAAGTTAATATTCCTCTTTTAGATATAATCCATCAGGTTCCAACTTATGCCAAATTTTTAAAAGATCTTTGCACTAGGAAAAGGACCACTAATGTACCAAAGAAAGTATTTTTGGCTGCAAGTGTTAGTTCATACCTATCTAGCCATGTGCCAATTAAATATAAGGATCCTGGAGCTCCAACAATTTCTTGTGTTATTGGAGAAACCAATATAAAAAAGGCCTTGCTAGATCTAGGAGCTAGTGTGAATATCCTTCCATATTCGGTATATGAGCAACTAGGATTAGAAAAACTTCAACCTACTGGGATCACATTACAGTTAGCCGATAGATCTCTCAGGATCCCTAAGGGAATGGTCGAGGATGTTCTGATAAAGGTTGAAAATTTCATTTTCCCTGTAGATTTTATTGTTTTAGAGACTGAGCCAGTTGCGAATCCTAAAGGACATATACCTGTCATTTTAGGAAGACCATTCTTAGCTACGGCCAATGCTGAAATCAATTGTCGAAATGGTCTAATGAAGTTATCCTTTGGGAATATGACCATTGAGCTTAATGTTTTTAACTTAGAACAGGAATCCTCTTCTCATGCTGATGTCAATGTAGTCCAAGATGGTATTTATGAATCCATTGACATTAGTGATGATGAAGTCGACCTAGAGTCTAACCCCTGGTTAATCCATGAGTCTAAGGATGTCAATGAAATACTTAAAGAAAATCAGATTAATCAGGAATCGATACTTCCTACTGAACCAATCATTGAGATGGTGAAATCATCACCTAAACCATCGATAGAGGAAGCACCCATTTTAGAACTGAAACCCCTCCCAGAACATCTCAAGTATGTATATCTAGGACCCAAAGAACTTTGCCTGTAATTATTGCATCAAACCTAGATCCCAAGCAAGAGGAGGAGTTAGTGTCAGTTCTAAAAGCAAATCAAGAAGCAATAGGTTGGACCATAGCAGATATCAAAGGAATAAGCCCTTCTATAGTTCAACATAGAATATACTTAGAGGAAGAGGCTAAACCAACAAGAGAAGCCCAAAGAAGGCTTAATCCAGCTATGAAGGATGTAGTTAAAAAGGAGATTCTGAAACTCCTAGATAGTGAAATAATTTATCCTATTTCTGATAGCTCTTGGGTAAGCCCAGTTCAAGTAGTACCCAAGAAATCTGGGGTAACAGTGGTCCAAAATGATGCAAACGAACTTATCCCAACTAGGACTCAAACGGGATGGAGGGTCTGTATAGACTATAGAAAGTTGAATGCTGTGACAAGAAAAGATCACTTTTCTTTGCCATTTATTGATCAAATGTTGGAAAGACTAGCCGGACAAGAGTTTTACTATTTTTTTGATGGATACTTCGGTTACAGCCAGATCCCCATAGCCGCTGAAGATCAAGAAAAGACTGCATTCACCTGTCCATTTGGTACTTTTGCCTATAGACGAATGCCCTTTGGACTATGTAATGCACCGGCAACCTTCCAGAGATGCATGATCAGCATATTTTCAGATATGATAGAATGATTTCTAGAAATTTTTATGGATGACTTTTCTGTTTTTGGCCTAACCTTCTCCGAGTGTCTGAATCACCTGCAATTAGTTCTAGAACGATGTAAGGAGAAGCACTTAGTTCTCAACTGGAAAAAATATCAGTTTATGGTCAAACAGGGAATAGTTCTTGGCCATGTCATTTCTAAAAAGGGGATTGAAGTAGACAAGGCCAAAATAGATCTAATTGCAAGTCTTCCACCACCTAAATCTGTGAAAGAAATACGTTCATTTTTAGGTCATGCTGGATTCTATAGAAGGTTTATTGCCAACTTTAGCAAAGTAGCACGTCCACTGACTAATCTTTTGGTAAAGGATACCAAATTTGAATTTACTCATGAGTGCTTGAAATCTTTTGAATTTCTAAAAAAAGCACTTGTATCAGCTCCAATCATTCATCCTCCTGTCTGGTCTGAACCATTTGAATTAATGTGTGATACGTCCGATCATGTTGTGGGCATAATCTTAGGTCAACGGATAAATAAGCTGTCTAGAGTGATTTATTATGCAAGTAAAACCTTAAATGATGCGCAGCTTAACTACACCACAACTGAGAAGGAGTTCCTTGCCGTTGTCTTTGCTTTAGAGAAATTTAGATCTTATTTGGTTGGGACCCACACCATTGTTTACACCGATCACTCAGCCATTAGACATCTCCTAGCAAAGAAGGATGCCAAGGCATGCTTAATCAGATAGATTTTGCTCCTTCAAGAATTTGACCTAGAAATTAGGGACAAGAAAGGCACTGAGAACGTTGTAGCAGATCATTTGTCCCGAATTCTAGTCGCACCATCTAGTGAACCACCCATCAATGAATCTTTCCCAGATGAGCAACTCATGTCTGTGTCTACTGAACCTTGGTTTGCTGATATTGTAAATTATTTAGCCATAGGTAAGATACCTTCTCATTGGACTAAGCAGGATAAATATAAATTCTTTGCCCAAGTGAAGTATTTCATTTGGGATGATCCTTATCTTTTTAAACAATATCCTGATCAAATTATTAGAAGGTGTATCCCAGATAACGAAGTCATGAATATTTTATCTTTTTGTCATGATCAAGCATGTGGGGGTCACTTCGCGTCTAAGAAAACTGCTGCTAAGGTTCTCCAATGTGGTTTTTATTGGCCCAATTTGTTTAAGGATGCTCATGAATATTGTAAAAGTTGTGCTCAATATCAGAAAATGGGTCGAATCACCAAGCGACACATGATGCCACTCAACCCAATTTTGGTAGTTGAAGTTTTTGATGTTTGGGGGATCGATTTCATGGGACCATTTTCAAATTTCTTTGGAAATGAATATATTCTAGTAGCAGTTGATTATGTTTCAAAATGGGTAGAAGCAATTGCATGTAGAACACCCGATAGCAAAATGGTCATTAAGTTTCTTAAAGAAAATATTCTCTCCCGTTTTGGTATTCCTAGGGCAATCATTAGTGATCGGGGAACCTATTTTTGTAACCGACCTTTTGCAACATTGATGAAAAAGTATAATGTCACCCACAAATTGGTCACACCATATCATCCTCAAACTAGTGGGCAAGTTGAAGTGTCAAACCGACAAATCAAACAGATCCTGAAAAAAACTGTTAGTGCCAATAGAAAGGATTGGTCTTTAAAATTAATTGATGCACTTTGGGCATACCGAATCGCTTTCAAGACCAATCTAGGAATGTCTCCTTATAGGATTGTGTTTGGTAAACCATGTCACTTTCCTATTGAGATAGAACACAAAGCCATGTGGGCCATAAAATAACTAAATACAAATTTGAACGACGCTGGAAACCATAGGAAGCTTCAGTTAAATGAATTAGAAGAACTTAGAAATGAAGCCTATAAAAATGCAAGGATATACAAGGAATGAACCAAAGCATTTCATGATCAATCAATTATGAGAAAAACTTTCAATATCGGACAAAAGTTGCTCTTATATAACTCTAGATTACATCTGTTTTTAGGAAAGCTTAGGTCTAGATGGACAGGACCATTTTTAGTAAAGGAAGTCTTTTCACACGGAGCTGTTGAGATAGAAAATCCAAGTAATGGTGTTATCTTTAAAGTTAATGGTCAACGATTAAAACCATTCTTGGAATTACCTGTCGAGACTGTTGAAGATGCCATGGTTCTTTATGAACCAACTTATTCTGATTAAATTGCTTCGAGGTTTGGTCTGACTGAAGACATAAAACTTAGCGCTTCTAGGAGGCAACCCAGCTTATTTAATTTCTAATGCTTTCTTTGTTTTCAGTTTGCTTAGGACAAATAAATTAGATAAACTCCATTGGGAACAATGTCGGTCAAGTTGGGGGGAGAGCTTGAACAAAATCAGGTGTTATCATTTTCTTTTCCTTCCACTATGAGTTATTTCTTGCATTTAATATATTAAAAAAAAATTTGAAATAAATTAATCTAGAAAAGAAATAAGAGTAAGTTAGAAAGTATTTGCTAATAAATGTAGTGAGTCACGGAGAAGATTAGCTGGTTAGACTCTTGGTGGCCTAGGTCATTTAAAGACTATTAGCACTTCCAATTGCACATGCACACTAACAAGATAAAGTAGGTGTTAATTGTAAGGCCAATTAAGGATTTGAGTATTATTTAAATTAGATAATTTTCTCTACACCCCAATTGAAGAAATTTGAATTTAAGGAAAGAGCTACCTGCCTGAAATAAAATGCAAAATACAGAGTAAATGTGGATTGCCCTAAGCCTAGTAACCGGGTCTCTTCACCTAAGTCAAGTGTTGAGATTCGCATCAAACGATGGTGGGAAGGCCAGGATGCTCAGCAAAAAAAAAAAAAAATAGTGTGAAAGCTACCTTAGTTCTTTGTTTAATCTGGGGTGTATAGAAAATTAATCGAACTAAGTTATGAAAAATGATACAATTGGCCTGTACAAGTTAATACTAAAATACTAAGTTAGTTATCACTCACACAAGTGCTATAAAACTTTAAGTGTACTCTAAGAAAGCTCCTAAGTAGACTGACTACCGATTCTAATTCGAAGCTCATTACTTAGTAATACTAGAAAACTTCTTGAATTTAGATCTTAAATTAATTTGCAAAGGAAGGATCTTTTTGGAATATGATCTTATTTTGGTACATTGCTAAGGGAATAGCAATGATTAAGTTGGGGGGTGTGATTTATGTCACAAATTGACATAAAAAGTATCAATTAATATCTAAATTATCTAACTTTATTAGGAAATTGATACTTGTTATTATATTTTGTAGAAGAAGAGGTCATCAATAGAAAAAACAAGAAAAAAGGATTCCAACGATATAAATTTTATGCAAAACGAAGTTAAATTGACCCAGAAATTGAAGAATGAAGAAAGAAGACTCAATTGGGTCAAACCCGAGTCAAATCAGGTCAAAATTGGTCAAAAATCAACTGATTTGGTGATCTGGTTAGCCGCCTGATCCACAGCAACAGGCGCCTGGACCGTGGACCCATCGGCGCACCATAAACCAGCCAATCAGCGAGTCTCGGCTCACCGCAATGCATCGCGAGCCCGATCCACGTGCGTGGTCCAGGGCTCATGAGGAGAGAGAAGAAGGTCCGAAGGGCAATCTGGTAACTTCACATCACTCGATGGTCCGATCTTCTCTGATCAAAATCCAATGCTCCACATTTTTGCGCCATTGGACGGCCACCATCACAGCCGGTCAAGATCCAACCGTAATCAAGGCAATTGCAAGAATCAATAAACACTAGGACAACACGGGATCCTTCTGCAGCGCGATCCAACGGATGAAATCTTCCAGCGCCTTGATCGGACGGTCTGCGATGCATCCGACCTGATCCCATCTCTGCAGCGCGATCCAACGGCAGTGCTTCACCCAGATCATGATCCGATAGCCCAGAATCGCTTCCAGCTTGATTTATTAGATGAATTGGATCTTTTAGATGAAGATCGGACGGCTGAAATAATTTTTAGGATTTCTTGATGGATTTAAGTGCTTTTTGAGCGAGATTTGAGCCCCTAAACTCCCCTAACAGCCCTCTAAAACCTCTTAGTCCCACATCTAAAGTTTTAAAAACCTTATAACCCCCAAATGCCTATAAAAAGCCCCCAAAGGCCCTTATTTTAAGGAGGGATTCTTTCCTTCCGATCAAGCTTGTAACCCTAGATAGTGGGGTTTTTAGCTTTCTTCTCAAGCCTCGAGCTTTGAGGTTTTTGTAATAAATTTTTTTTTATATAAAATCTTATTTTTATATAATTTTATCTCTTTACATTATGCAATTTATTTTTCTTGCAATTAGGATAGTTTAATTTATGCAATTTAATTTTATGCAATTAGGTTAGTTTAAAGTATGCAGTTTAAATTTATGCAATTAGAATAGTTTAATTTATGAAATTAGGGTAGTTTATTTTTCTGCATTTAAATTTTGCAAGTAGATTTAGATCATGTCTAGCTAAGCATCCCTTCTAGGGTTTGTGATGAAGCTAGATCATGAGTAGGGGTTTTACATAGGGTTCTTTCTTTTTCTTAGGGTTTCTTTTTCTTCCTCTTTTGTCAAGAATTTTTGATGAACTACAATTGGGTCAGAGTCCCTTCATAGTTCATGCTTGATTCAGTGCATAGGAGGAGAAAACCCTAAGGAATCCTAGTTACTACTCCCCTGTAAAGAATCTTGATGGGTTATCGTTGGGCCTTAGTCCCTTCATAATCTATGCTTGGGAAAGATAAGAGGAGTAGTCGTTAGGATCAATAAGAAAAATTCTAGGTAGAATTCCCTAATCTAGATCTAGTGGATTCAAAAACCCTAGATCCTTAGTCTTATTGTCTTTAGCAAACAACTTTCGATTTTCGATTTTTGTTAAAGCTCGCTTGAGCATAGATTTGAAAATCATTTTTAAACCAAGTCTCTGTGGGATCGACCCGTACTCGCTGGTCGTGCTACTCTGCACACTGTGCGCTTGCGGTTTTATTTACAAATTTTAAGATTTGTACATCAGTGCACATCCTCTCGGGCCTTGGGAGCTGCTCTCTGACCTCCATCAGCACCTGGGTTTTCGATGCGTTGAGGGGGGCATAGCTGCAGAATCTTCCTGGAGGAGAGCCCCGTTGAGCCCGATGCTCTGGGCTTCCCTGCCTGCGTGTCCGGGGAGGAGTCTGGGCGCGCTTGTGCCCGGGAGGAGTTCGAGAACGTGGCCAAGCTTCTCTCGGCCCTTTTTCGACTGCGGGCTTACTCGAGTCTCCCGCCTGCCGCTCTCTCGTGGTCTCCTCATCCTTCATTTTGAAGGCTTCTTCTGCTCGGACGTACCCTTCGGCCCGAGCCAATAGATCAGCAAAATCCCTGGGGCACTTCTTTTCCAAGGAGAATAAAAGATCATTCTTCTGAAGGCCGCCTTTCAGAGCGGCCATCGTGCCCGATTGGTCCAAGTTTCAGACCTCCAATGCAGCGACATTGAAACGGTTGACGTAAGCCCGGATGGACTCCCCCTCCCTCTGCTTGATGTTGATGAGGGACTCCGAACCCTTCCGAGGATGCCGGCTGCTAACAAAATGAGCCACAAACTGGTGGCTCATCTGATCAAAGGAAAATATGATACTCGACTTCAGCACCGAGTACCAGTTTCTCACCGCTCCCTTCAAGGTGGATGGGAAAGCTCGGCATAGGATGGCATCGGACGCACCATGAAGCAGCATCATTGTCCGAAAGGCCTCCAGGTGGTTAACTGGGTCCGAAGTCCCGTCGTAGCTTTCAAATTGAGGGAGCTTAAAATTTGGCGGGATCGGTTCCTGCATGATCATTTGAGAAAGGGGAGGGTCAGTACAAATGTCCTCACCATAAGCGGAGGGAGCGTGGCGGAGTTCTTCGATCCGCCGGTTCATCTTCTGGATCCTCTGATCCAGAAAATCCTCTCGACTACGGGTCTCGAGGGTCTTCTGGTAGAATGGAGGTAGAGATCTTCCAAGGGTGGAATCGTGATCCGACTGAGGGCTCTCCACCCTCGGATTCATCTTTCCAGGAAAGGCGGGGCGGCTAGCCCAAGTGGCCCGCCCTACCATCGAATTTTGGAGTTCCGACGACATTCTCTCCAGTCGCACTGATGCCTGCGGCTGTTGCTGCTGCTGCATGGCCTGCACCGTCTCAGCGAGGCCTCTGACCTGCTGGGCCAGTAGGTCGAATTGTTCCACGCCAACCACCGCTACCGGAGGAGGAGGAGGAGGCTGGAAAACTGGAGGTGAGACCGGAGCCTGAGATCTGACCGCAGAGGCCGTGGATCGCCGTGTGGATGCTTTGCGGGGAGGCATCGAGCGAAGATCTAATGGAGGAAAGAGAAGAGGATGCCGGAGAAGATGACCGGAGGTGGTCCCGTTGAGCGCTCCTTTAAGAATAAGGGTACTGCGAAGACATAGGCACCCCTTCCTCTAGCGCCAATCCTGTTGGTGCAGAAATCCACCTGCGTCGGAGAAGCTGGAGTTGAGGGAGCCGCGATCGCCGTCGGGACCTGCAAAGAAAGTCTAAACTGGAGGTGGGGTTGCTCCGGCAAGACCCTCCGACGCTCAAGTCAGTTCTCTGCCTCAACAAGAATGGAGTGCTCGAACAGAAATTTTAGCAGAGTTTTGAGATAGAAAATGAGAGCTTAGAGAATAACGTATCTGGGGTCCCCTTTTTATAGGTGGAGGGTGCAATAGATGATAGCGACATTTGTAACCATCTGGCAGTGGGCCGTTCGGGGCCAGGAGGAGTCTGTTACGAAGAGTAGTGGGATGGAATTGTGGCCATCACCATGATCTGCCACGTGGAGTCTGTTGCGGGGAGTGAAGCGGCATCCGTTGTCGCAACTTGCCAGAGGGTGGAGGAGCCACGCGGTATCCGTCGTAGGAAGTGGAGCAGAGTAGTGGCCATTACTGTGGCCTGTCAGGGAGTAATGAAGCCGCACGGGATCCATCACAGGAAGTGGAGCAGAGTCGTGGCCGTAATTGTGACCCACCAGGGAGTAATGGGATCGTGCGGGATCCGTCGCAAGAAGTGGAGCAGAGTCGTGGCCATTACTGTGGCTTGCCAGGGGGTCCAGGTCTATCGGCTGAAGTTCGATTGAGGTGCCTGACGGAGAGGGGTAGCTGTCCATTTGAGAGGAACTCGGATGCTGCAAATCCTGTTGGGTGCCCTGGGGCGTTAAGGCGGCAGGCGAGGACCACTTGCCGTAGGAGCTCGGTCAGAGGCTATCCGCAGATGCAGTCCAGTTCCGCACAGACTTCGACAGGGGGCCGACCGACGGTAGATGTCGGATGGCGCTGGAGAGGTTCGTCCGCAATGGAAGCTCGGATGAAGGCTTATGGTGGGAATCTGGCATGGACCGCTCGTAGTAGAAATTTGAAGTAGATCATTTGTAGCAAAAACTCGAAGTGGGTCGCTTGCGGTAGGAGCTCGGAGTCTGGCCCTCGTAGGAGTTCAGGGTGAGGTCTACCTGCAACAGGAGTTCAGGACGAAAGTCCGGCTCCCGTGAGAGTCCGAACGAAGTCTACCTGCAGTCGGAGTCGGGGACAAAGTCCGGCTCCCGTAGGAGCCCGGATGAAGTCTACCTGTAGTTGAAGTCGGGGATGAAGTCTGGCTCCCGTAGGAGTCCGGATGAAGTCTACCTGCAGTTGAAGTCGGGGATAAAGTCCGGCTCCCGTAGGAGTCCGGATGAAGTCTACCTGCAGTTGAAGTCGGGAATGAAGTCCAGCTCCCGTAGGAGTCCAGACGAAGTCTACCTGCAGTTGAAGTCAGGGACGAAGTCCGGCTCCCGTAGGAGTCCGGATGAAGTCTACCTGCAGTTGAAGTCGGGGATGAAGTCCGGCTCCCGTAGGAGTCCGGATGAAGTCTACCTGCAGTTGGAGTCGGGGACGAAGTCCGACTCCCGTAGGAGTCCGGATGAAGTCTACCTGCAGTTAAAGTCGGAGACGAAGTCCGACTCTCGTAGGAGTCCGGATGAAATCTACCTGCAGTTGAAGTCAGGGACGAAGTCCGGCTCCCGTAGGAGTCCGGATGAAGTCTACCTGCAATTGAAGTTAGGGACGAAGTCTGGCTCCTGTAGGAGTCCGGATGAAGTCTACCTGCAGTTGGAGTCGGAGATGAAGTCCGGCTCCCGTAGGAGTCCGGATGAAGTCTACCTGCAGATGAAGTCAGGGACGAAATCCGGCTCCCGTAGGAGTCCGCCCATCGTGGAGAATCCAGCCTACATTGGTGGGAGTTTATTCGTCAGCAGAACTTGGGAACGTTGCGGAGGCTCGGCCGTCGGAGAGGCTTGGAAAGATATCGCTGAATGTCGGACGTCGGTAGAACCCCTGGAGGGCCACTCCTGATATGAACTTCGGCTGGGGGGGATTTCATACCCAACATGTCTCTTCGCCATTCTTACCGTAATTATGATAGCTGGGCAACTCTTGGCACCATGACGTAATGGCTTAAAAAAGGAGATCCAGGGATTATCTCTAGATTCATCAAAGCTTGCAACATGTTGAATGTTGGTAGATCCCGTGTAATGCCTTGCAGATCGATTTAGGTGGTTTATTTCAAAGGCCGTGCAATGAGGGATCGATCCGAGGGCCTTGATGTGCATGGCCTTTAATGCTCGTAGTTTCCAAAATAGCATTTTGCTGGAGGGGACAACTGGGGCATCTTTTTCTAGGAGGCATAGCTTTCAGGGCCATTAGGGTCATGACACTTGGTGCATGGCCAAGGTGGTGGCAAGGTGCGTGCCCCTATCCACCTCCTCTATAAATAAAAGGAGCTTGTTGCCTAGAGTCAAGCCTATTTCATTTAGCTTTCATAATGTTGCCGTTACAGTCTTCCACCAGAGGTCCAATTATTATCGGTGTCTATCTTTTCATGAAGGGGTTTTTTCCAACCCTCCAGCCTGTTTCAGTCCATCGAGAGGAGGTGCACTGGCAGGAGGAAGCTTTTAAATTCCCAACCATTCCAATAAGGAGCTGTTGAAGTTCCAACTATTTCAACTAGGGCTAGCCACTATTTTCCACGTTGTTGAAGTTCTTTTGCCTTAGTGTTGTCTTAGTTGAAGATGTAGCAGCCCGTACCAGCTATTGGTCTTGACGAGGAGTGAGCAGCTGGTTAGGGAGTCTTCTCAAGGTCGAGTCTACTTGGAGGGTTATGGACTTTTTAGTTAGGCCACCACCTTTCCCTAAGATTACTTCCTGGGATTTTCCAAAGGAATATTTGAGAGATGGATTGGTTCCCAAGGAAGAAGCATACTATGTCATCCCCAATATCTTTCGGTGCAGATCAGCAACTATTGAGAAAATTTTCTCCAAATGGATGTCACTGAGAGCTCTACCGAATAGGGTCTGACTTTGCCGCCACACCTGAGGATGGTGATAGAGCTTGTATTTTTTTGACTTTCTTCCATTGTAATAGGCTTTTTTTGAACGAAGTCGACTTGTAATGAATGAACTTCGAATGAAATAAAGATGAACTTTATTTAAATGAGATAACTTTCTTAATTGTTCCTTGTGTTGAACAATCTCAATCTTCGGGATTAGTCATTTGTTTGTTCTATGTGGTTGTTTGCTTAGTAAACTGACCAAGCCATCAGTGAAGTAGGATCTGGGATTGGTTCAAGTCTAACCCCAAAGGCACATATCCAAAGTTGCAATAATCGAGGTCGGTCCTCAATCAATCCTTGGTGATTGATTTTGTCTTTGTTAAGTCGATGATGTCATCTTTTACTTGATCACTTCTGTGCTCGAAAAAACACCTATGTGAATTTGTCTGAGATTAATGTGAGATTGCCTTATGGTGGCATTCTCAGAGGCCACGATCATCATCCTCGATTGTCTCCCAACTCGAATGAGGATGGGAAGTGTCGATTATACCGAGGACAATGGTCATTGGTCATCTAGGTTTCGAGAGATCTCTTTGGCCAATAACCGAGGTGGAAAGTCTATGTAGTCCTTCTCGATAAAAATCTAGGGTTGAGAATCTGAGAGGTTGCCTTAGTAGCTGGTTGCCCCCCACTCCCAATCCTGAGATGGTCCCGCTATTTTAGGTGAAAGGGGTAACCTCGTCATTTTCTTGACTTATTCGATCTTTATCGGATCATTTCTGTCGAGCTTGCTCCAAATTTTATTTGGATGCTTTGTTCTTTTATTGTCCTTTGTGATATTCTCAATATTCCATTGAGACCATCTCTCTTTCGAACTCTCTTTATCCTCAAAAAGCATCCTCGAAAAAGGGGCTAGTGGTACTCGGCCCCCAAGCCCATCGCCAATTCATTATTGGTCTTCCCTTTTCCATCTATGGGTGGAAAAATAGGTTTTTCTTTATCTCAACTGACCACCTATGGGGCTTCTATTGGGTTTGGATGGAGTCCAGTTAGTCGCTGAATAAGAACGATGTGGTCCTTGACAAGAATCGAGAAGATTTCTAACTTCTGCTCGTGCCTCTTCAGCATCAGTTGTTGACCAAGTAGAATATGTATGATCCTGGACTAAGTCCGATTAATTCTTTAGGTATAGCTCTAGTTCCTTGCTTTACCTTTCTCGTAGCATCCATTCTTTTGCATTATTTGACTAACTTTCCTACTCAGTTTAGTTTTGTAGTTATGAGGCCTATTGCTGAGATGATTCAGAGTGCCGTATAGGAGAGGTTAGGGTCCTCTTGAGGAGATTATTCAAGGGGACCTTGAGCTTTGAAAAAGCAGAGGAGCAAGCCTAGCAAACCCCTGGTGTAGAGGATGCCCCCCACACCAACCAAAGTCGCCTGGCCTCACTGATGCTAGGATCCCGACCTTCAAGCTCGGCCTCGATCGAGGCCAAGGATGATCTCGTAGTCATTGCCGCCACCCCCGTCAGTGTAGCTTTGCTAGTGTCTTTAGAGCTGGGTCCATCCCAAGCTCTCGCTTCATGCATCCGGCATTCAGCCATGCTAGAATCTTCCACCTCTACCATCGGTCTGTCGTTGGGCATGGTCCTAGGAAAGAAGCCTCAAGTCTCTTCGGAACTTTCCAACCACCCTCCTCTAGACTTGTCCAAGGAGGGTTTCATCACCTTGGGGATGAGGGTTTGGACGAGCAACTCTGCCCTCAACAATCCTTAGGTTGCCCAAGACTTAATGAGGATGACCCTACTGCCAACTGATTAGGAGGAGAGAAAGGCCTGTTTGGTAGATGAGATTATGTCTTCTTCCTATGCATTGCTTCTTGGGGAAGGCTTATTGCACATTTGTTCTCTTCTTTTTGTTGATGTCCGACTTTTTTAACTCAGTTATTTTCCTCTGCCTTTTTGTAGCTAATGCATGATATTACTATCATGCACAGGGGGCTAACTGACTACAGTTGTCTTTATCATTGTTTAGAAAAAAGGGCCCAAACCACCTAGGCTCAGGCCAAGGTTGCTAAGGAGCTCCTCAGGGCGGCTAAGGAGTGAGAAGCTAGGAAGATTGAAGAGAGGGCTTAGCTTGACACCGAGCTCGCTGCTAGTCGAGAGAGGTTGGCTGCTCTTGAGGCTCAATTGATGAAGGAGAAGAAGATGGTCGCCAAGCTTGATAGGGAGCTCAATCTTTGTAAACTAGCCATTGCAGGTCTGGAGGGAGATTAGACTATCATTGAGGAGGCTACTAGGGTCGCCAAGGAGAAGGCAATCATGGAGGCTTACCAATTCGGCTTTGACAACTGCAAAGCTCAATTTCCTCGATTCTATCTTGACCTTGAATTAAGCAAGCTCAGAGTCATTGACAAAGCCACGGGAGATTCCAAAGTAGTTTTGGAACAACTTAGTGCAGAGCCCGAGCCCGTCGTTCAGACCAAGCCTTCGACTACTTCTAGGATCGAGGTGATTGTCGGTGCCTCTACTAAGGCTTAGCTTTTTTGTATTTTTCTCTATTTTCTCTGGCTTAATTTCCTTTGAACTCTTGTAATGAAATAGACTTATAATGATACTTTTTGCTAATGAAAGATCTTCCTTTTGGTCAAAATGTCTTTCTTCTTTTATTTCTCTTTGTCGCTTACTTCCCATTTTATGCAGCCAACCTTTTGTCCCCTTTGTGGGCATCCAAACGTCTATGATTGATTCAGAGCTTTCATAAAGGAAAAGGTCTAGAAAGCCGTTGCTTGGGTGAGGGCTACCGAAAAGGAGACAGTCAAAGGAACAAAGAGGACGACAGGAGAGATAAAGGAGGCTACTGAAAAAGTAGCTCAGCTCAAGATTGAGATCCTCGCCATCATGGAAAATTTGATCTCCCTCACATACCCAGTCGAGGTGGAAGAGTTAGTAGCAGGGGAGCCGAGGGAGCAATTTGATAGTACAATCAAAGTAAACAGGTTGGCAATGAGAGGCCTCCATGAGACTTCCAAGGAAATGTTTAAAGTAGAAAGGTCGGTGGCGTAGAAGCTCCAAGAGAAAGTCAGACTGGTCGAACAACATGCTATCGTAGAAAAAGTCAAGACTTTGTTTGAAGCCATGTGGGCTTACGACCTTGATTTCATGGAATGCAAATCCATGGTGTGGCAGTTTTGTTCGGCCAACGCCGATCAATGTCAATGGGGATAGCCAATCTTTGATATAGTAGAAGATGTTGCCACCATTATATTTTTGGTTTTTGTTCTTGAGACTCCTCCGAGCTTGTAAAAATGATTTTTTTTTTCTTTAGTGGCTGGGTTAGGCTATCACAACAAAACTATGGCAACATTGGTCAAATAACAAAGCTAAATCTTAACAATCTTCCAGCTTTAAAAGTTTCACACATGTGCCCCACCAGAGTGTGCCATTTAAAATCATTACTTGCCTTGAAAATAGCGAGCCAACGTTGCATTTAAGAACTAAACATGCTAAATGTAAATAAGAATTTGACAACCTTCTACTTAAATAGTTACATATGTTCATAAAGAATATTCTGCAGATATCAACTACTAAAGAAAAAATCTGCAAAAATTGCATCTTGTTTTCCATATCCTGGTAAACAAAAAATAGCTCTGGTACACGGCACTTAGCAAAAGAACATGGATCTGCACACGTTTTCATGCAGTCTTGGCAACTCTGGAACCGCCAAATCATCATGGTTTGAAGAAGAGTTGGACATATCATCAAACTTCATAAACTGAGCCATCTGTGCCGCCGCGAGGTGTGCATAGCAAATGGGTGCAACTGGGAGAAATGCAATCCATCAGGTGAGATAATTTTGGAACCAAGCAAATATCCATATTATTAAGACAGTCATTAAAAATACCGCAATGTACAACAAATAGTGTAAGCCACACAGATCCAACAGAATATGGTAAACCGACAAAACAGAGGATATAGCTTCGGTCAGAGATAGCATATCATGGAAATGATTTAGAAGTCTTGAATATATGGAAAATCAGGTTTCAAACTCAAAGTTCACCAAGAACAACTACTAGAGTGAATGCTTACCTCCAGAAATGGCAGTTGTTGTCCTCTGGGAACTGAAAAGTAGCCAAAATTTGTATCAGTGATAAACATCCATTTGGTACCATTTGGTACAGTAAATCACTCAATAAGCAAATTTTGTAACAATCACATACACATAGGAAAGCGAGTGAATGAGTTCCTGCAGTTCATCAGCTGAGAACCCAATCTCATCATGCAGAACATGGTAATGAGTTGGCCTAGTGGTGCCCTGTACGGCAATTTTGAAAAGAAAGAAAAGAATAGATACATTACCGACACAGATAAAACATCAGCTCCACAAATTTTCCATGTAAATGTGAGATAGGTGGAGATTAATCACCAATAACAATATGACAGGACAAATAAATCTGATGAGAGCAAATAGTAATATATGCCCGACATATTATTTGAATTACAAAAGGCCAACAAAGCACAAGTCACCAAAATTAAGCTGTCACCCATAAAAACATAAAAATAGCCAAAGAAACAAAAATTATGCAGTGTGCAAAGATCTTACAATGTTCCCAGCTTGGGAACACATGTAAAAGTCATAGTTTCGTGGATGACATACTTTGTTGTCAACTATTGTGCCTGTACATTGGAGAAGAAAATAATATAAAAGCATCCCATTTTCAAGTATTTTAACAGAAATATATGCTAAATATATGCTAACTTTAATTTGGAGATTTCAACTGTTGAAAGCTGACAAGTAGATTGTGAAATTTAAAACTACAATTTGAGTTTAAAAGGGCCCCTACCAGGTGGAACATTCTCTTGTGGGTTATTAGCTTGGAAGAACTTTGTATGATGATTTTTCTGGGCAATTATCACAATGAACTTAGGAAACCACCACTGATCAAGAAATTTGCAAGCCTGCAACAATAAAAAAGAAAATACCAACCCAAGGATGTTTGAAAAATCAAAGTACATCTGACATATTACGCACTCCATCAGAAAACAAGAAGTTGCCCAGCTAGGGACCTCAATAATTTGATCCAGCTCAATGTTTAAGACCTGATTAAACTGTGACTCACTAACTCCATCCCTAAAATCCAACTACTCACATTAGGCAGTATCAGGTGGTACAGACAACAATAGGGAAAACAAGTACATCCATGACGACAAAGGTAGTTGCATAGATCACAATCATGATCACTAGTTAAAAAAGAACCAAGAATAACTGTAAAAAGCAACAATTTCTGCAAATTGGATGTTATAATTATGCCAGACAAACAAGCACTACCATATGAGGCAGTGTCAAATGGAACATGTTACAACAAGGAAAACAAGCATATGTGTGAAGGCTGATACAATTGCCTATATCAATATAACAAGCACAACCAATAAAAAACAACAGGAACCTGTCAAAATATTCTGTCAAATATCTGCCAATATAATTATGCAAGAAAACCTAGACACAATGGTGTCATTTTACAGTAAATGTTACCAGGACAAGCTTTACAAGTTAGAATTAAACTACAAGCTCTTGCATATAAGTAAAAAGATAAGAGTAGCGAGTCTCAGACATAATAGATCAAGTGTAACAAGCCAAGAACGGTTCCTAAAAGTTATCAATGGATAGCGACAAACAAATGAAATCCATACACCAACTGTCAGATTCAATAATCAGAAACTTAATTCCTTTCAACCAGAAAAATGCAGAACTTTGAGATGGAATCCAGCATACCTGAAAATAATAATATGTTGAGGCTTAGCTTGTGCAGAACTGTGGTAGAAGTCCATCAGCAGTTCCCTTGAGTTATCAAAAATGGAATTAAGTGAGCAATCGAACAAATCATGTTGATAGACTATTCAAGCACTAATTTAAAATAAGGCAAAAACAAAAAAAAAATCATATGACAGGCACTGGACATCATGTCTCGAAAGGGATAGTATTTAATGTCAAGGCAGAAAGTTAGATAGCACAATTTAGAAATCAGAGAGAATTGCAACTCAATGACTTAATAGAAAGCACGTAAGCAATCACTATAACTACCGAATAATGCCAACATCAACACCATCTTGGTTAGGCTTAAACAAGTTGTCTATCATTTCAACTTTTGGCGACTGAGTTCGCACAGAAGCTCTATATCTAGAAATACATGGCCATTGTCTGGAACTCACCACCTAACAACAACAAAAATAAATCACCAATTAGTAAAAGAACAAGGACTAGAAAGATCAAGAACCAAGCATTCAGAGAAGGCTGCTAAAACAGGCAGAAAAACCAGTAGAAGATTTTGTGCATTGCGCAACTCAATTAAAAGGCTACCACTCATAAAACCTGAAAAAAAATAGTAAACAAAGTCCAGTGTTCATGCATCATACCGCAGCAACTGATGGCGCATCAGACTGGCCAGGTGAGCCATGTGAAACATCCATACCCAAGATAATTGTGGGAGTCTTTGAAACATGGGGAATAATTAGAGAATGTTCAGCTTGCAGTAAAGAGTTTAATCCACCAAGCTGTCACAACAAGATACAACAATCAGCAAAGATGAAACATTTGTAAAATGAGAAGAACAAGTCTAAACAAGGTAGAGTGCAACTGCAAATCCACCTTGGCATTGATCTTCGGCAGAACATTGGTCAGGTAGTGATCATTCACTCTAGTCGGAGCAATGCATTGTGTGACAATTCCACATTTAGAAAGACACTTTCGCTTCCAAGGACCTAACATGTTTATTAGTTCATCCACATAAATGTAAGGACAAATATTAATTAAAAATATGGCAGAAAAGGAAAGCATGAAACAAACCATAAATATCAGAGTTTTTCTTTTCTGGCAAAAGGCATAGAAGGAACGGAGGGGCCTGAGGATACTTTGCCATCATCCTTTCAAACATATCCTCCACTCTAGCAGCAGGAGGAGCCCACCTCATGGAATGATCTTCTTGAAAAACATCAGAGGGTTGATCTATGTCCTACAAAAGAAAGTTATTTTCAACAACAACTGAGTCACAAAGGCATATCCAATTTAAATACAGCACATGACAAAGAAAAATTGACCTACAATTCCCTTCATTCTTCCACATCTGATCAGGCCCCTTATGAGATTCCTTATGTCGCAGCTAGCTGAAAAAGTCACAACAAACCATTTACCCACTGTGGTGGGCTCAAACAGTCTCTGCACAAAATGTGGAATCATCATTAGATTTACCAAACCAAATCTGAAGAAAAGTAAGCACATGATTGTGGCAAACAACACCTTGTTGTTGAAATTCCATCTCCCATTCCTTGGACTAAAGGATTCACCATTCCCAACTTTCAACTGCATCAACAATTTAGGGGAAATTAGCCATCACAATCCAGAACTAGCAGCCAAGCTAAACAAGACAAAACAGAAAAAAAAACAAAGAAAGAAAAAATTGAAACATTCATCTTTGAATACTGCAAGGCACACGAACCTCAGGTGCAGGTAAAACACGGCCATCCACTTGAGTGAAATCTGTATTTATAGAAACACCACATGCCTGCAACATTGGATCAGCATCATAGTTGTTGTATTTTAGAGCCTACATGAAGAAAGAATTAAACATAAGTCACCTGCAAGTAGTTTATGTGGCTTTGAAAAAACAAAATGTCACAAGGGATAGAAAAACTACCCTTGCTAAAACATCCTTTCTCTTTTTGGGGTCTTGCCTTGATTTTTCCACTAGTGAAGCTCTTTGAAGATTCGTCAATGCTTTTGTATATCGTTGCAATGATACTAAAGTGCAGAGCTAGGAATTTAAATAAGCAAGCAAAAATTCTATAAGCATAATGGAAAAACAAAGATAAATCATAGAAGAATAACCACAGAACAGTAATTATGATGGCTAGTTCCACACACCTCCAATGGAAAATATGTGGGGCACTTTGGCTTACCAACATTGATGCATGGCAGATCAGCAGAATACCTGGGCTTTATATTATGATGCTTGACAAAATACTCATAGACTGTTATTTCTGTTGTATGAATATCATCTCCGTTCCCACCACTCCTCTGCTTCAGTGCAAACCTGTATGGGCAAATCATAAAAATTGATGGAAACTATATAGTACCAATCATGATAAAATAGTGCAATTTACTGATTGAGAAATTGAAAAGCCTACAGGCTACAGAAAAACAAGAAAAAAAAAGATAAGTTGATATTAACAGCAAAGTGCACCAGAGCACAGTCATATGAGACAACAATACACCTGTGCAAGAAATTTAAACCAGCAGCTCAGAATTATTCTAAACCAAGTAACATAACATAGTCAATAAGGCATTCAAAAATGACAGATAACACATAATTGGATTGCTGCTGAACAAAATATCAATTTGAACATTCAATGAGAAGGAAATAATTACTTTTACTGGCTGCAAGGTAGGTCACTTAGACCAATAATCTTAAATTCTGTATTTGATGGACTTGCCTTTACCCTCAAACTTTTAAGCATCCGCTTAGCCTGTCAGTATACCAGAAATCAGATCTGTGTGCCAGAAATATCTCAAAGAAATATTGTTTTTGCCACATCTCTCTCTTAATCTTCTAAATTTTCAACATATGTTAACAAATTATAAAGGGGAGAGAGGCATCACTATGATAATCAGCTATTGCTTACTTTTGCCCAATCTATGTGATAGCGATCCCTAACATCTTGGTTCGCAATAAGAAAATCAACAACTGGCCCTGGTTTGAGAATCATGGTAGTCGAGACATCTGCACAAAAGGGAAGAATAATTGTGATGATATGGCTATAGGGCTTCAGCATAGCCAGTAAGTATGTTCATGAAAAAGTCAACAACAGTGATTAAGTATTGAATTTATAAAAGAATAGAGGCATACCAACATTTAACGTCAACCCGCCTTGTGTGGTCTGAAAGCTAGAACGGAAACCTCGACATCCCACGACACCACCACCAATTGCAGTAAAATTAGCAGGATTGTTCCAGAAAAAGGACTAGCGCACAAGAAGGCAACCCCTACAAAAAAGAAGCATGACAAAATCATCAGAATTTTAGCTTGTTTACTTATCAGATGATTCTCAACTTTGAAAGGTTAACAAATAAACAAAGCAACTTACTGCTTTGCTGAATGCTGCCTTAGAATGACATCAAGAACCCTCAAAGCTTCTTGTGAGTTTTCTGTCTCTTGGCCCTGTAGAGCCATAGCAATGGACTGCATAGGTATCCTAGCAGCAAAACTAAGTTCAACTTTAAAAGTCTTCATCTGATAAGATTGCTTTAATCGTTTGCGGACACTTTCACTAGGGCTGTCATTTCCTCCGGGACTTCCATTGCCAGCAGTTCTATAGTGCAGAAGAAAGCAGATGATATATCTAGGTTTGCCTAAAGGAATACAACGAAGACAAGCATTCAGACAACACAAGCAGAAAAAAAAGGAGGGAAAAACAGAAAATTACCTGCTTGAGGATATGTCCTCAAGCACGACAGTAAATTCATTGTTCACTTGAGAAAGAGAACCTATAGTGAACAGACCTTTTTCTCCATCATATGCCAAATCCTTATTTCCCAGCTCAGTATCATATGTCTGCTGTAATTTGTCGATTACCTTTCTACCGACACCCTTCCCATCAACAGGATGATTATCTTCATATTTCAGGGAAACCTGTTCAAAAAATATATAAGATTGAATATCACTAGGTAGCCAAGATATCAAATATAAAAATTGATATGATGAGTCAAAATAGGGAACAAGCATGTGTACACTGTAATGATAGAAGAAGCCATCTAAATCCTCAACAGGAACACTGAAATGATTAGTTAAGAGGGTGATCGGCTGCCCTCTGCTTGCAAGGCCAGATCTTGCCATCGGCACCCTCTTAGGCTTTGATGCCTTTTTTGGATGAGAACATTGTTCATGGTCTGCTTCAACTGGAACAACATTTGGAGGTATCATGGGGGGCAGCCGAGGCAGAACGGTTGTCTCAGATTGAGGGTCTATCTCAGCATGGGACTCCATCTCCAAGATCAATTACCTATCCAAATGGGAGAAAAGTTTAATATCTACAAGATGAACTCGAAAATTAAAAAATAATCCTAGAGGGTCATAAGAAATTTGACAAGATGACATTTTGATTACATGAACATGAAGCTAGATTTTAATCAAACATGCTGCAACAAATAGCAAACCTTCTAACATCTTCTCAAAATTTAGATTACATCAGATAACACAAAACAGACATGATAGAAATTATAATAGCAAAGGAGCATACTCAAAAATATCAAATTAGATTCTGAGAAGTAGAATCATGGAGAATAAATTTTATCTTCCAAAAATGCATATACAAGTGATTGTTTTAAGAAGAGAGAAAAAAAAGAGAGAAGAAGGGGAGAGAGAAACGGGACTCCCTCTTTCCCTTTTTAATTTTCCTTTTTTTTTTTTTTTTTCTTTTGGAAAACAGGAGAGCATGCCGTACGTCGCCCCCGCGCCCCCCCCCAACACACAAAAAACCTCACTCACTCACTTATCAGAACAAGGGAAGAGGAGGCGGCCTCAGGGAGCCCAAAAAGGCTGTGGCCGGAGGACCGGCGACATAAGGGGGTAGGCGGCGCAGGCACAGTCAGATGTCCGGCAGCAAGCAGCGGCGACAAGTGGTTGACCGGAGAAAAAGAGAAACATCTAAACAGGCCGAACAGGGGCGTCCTTTGCTTCGGTGGGTTTCCAAGTCCCAGCCCACTCGCCGGAGGCTGGGCCTCGGAGGATGGCCACAGGCTGACGCAGGGGCCTGGACAGATACTTCGGCGATGAGCGCTAGCGGCAAGGATAGGCGGAGGAAACAAAAACAAGGCGGTGTTGTTGGCTCGATTTTCGGTGATTTCTCGACGGAATCCGACCGGCAATGACTCGATAGAGAAAAAGGAAGGTCGGAAAAGAAAATAGAGATGGTGGCGGACGACGGCAAAAACCCGAACAGCAGAAGAAAAGGAATAGACAAATCCCTGACGTTGCCATAGGAGAGGGTGGTGGGGTGTTAAATAGCTGGTGGAGGAGACCAGATTTCCTGGTCCCCGTGTGAGAGCAGAGAGGAGGAGTTCGTCTCCGTCTCAGATAGTGTCTCCTGCCAGCCACGGGCTTCCAAATATAACTAACCAGGGGGCATTTCAGTTATTTTGGGGGCTTCACGTCCCGAATTAGGTAAGGGTAGCCCCAACGACGCACTTTTAACCAAAAAAAAAAACATTCATAAAGCAGGTACTGCAACCGAGAAGGTTTAGGTGTTGGGGAAGGATAAATGTTCAGAGGCTCGTGTCATGCAGGGTGTATTATTGAAAACACCGAAAATATTTAATATATTTAATATTATTTTTTATTTAAAATTTTAAATAATAAAAATATTTTTATATTTAAAAAAATTTTGACATCTTTTATATATATATATATATATATATATATATATATATATATGATGGCATCCTGAGTTTCAAAAGTCATAATTTTTGTCAACAGAATATGATAATATAACGTAGAATGTCAATGTACAGAATATCATAATTTTTTTCAAAAAATAGAGATATTTTTATTATTTAAAATTTTTAAACGAATAAATAAAACTGTAGGCATTAAATATACGTTGAAAAATGATTGGATAATAATACTCCTTCTATATTCTAATATTCTGGACCATATTATGACATTTTATATCATATTATGACATCCTGTATGCAGCAAGTTATAAATTGATGCAGGATGTCATAATATGTACAGAACGTCATAATTTTCTAGATCATATTATGCGTATAGGAAGTCATAATATGCCACAAGATGTCATAAATTTTTTCAAAGATTAAGAATATTTTCGTCATACAAAATTTTTAAATAAAAAAATAAAATTATAGGTATTAAATACATATTAAAAAGTAGTGGCTACATAGATTAATCACGTAAAGCAATGTACTCCATATCGAATATTTTACACCACCTGCGTTGCACGAAGAATTTCTCTTGGAAACACAATGCTAATTGCTCGTCTCTTATTTTTATTTACCAAAAGCCCGAGGCAAAAAACAAACTAGATTGAGCAAGTATGATGAAACTTTTTTATTTTTCTTAGATTGCTTATGATTTTTAGAGCCTTTGGAAGCAATGTTCTATTTACCTTCAAAGTAGAAAGAGGAGGGGGGGGGGGAGAGCAAGGGATGGATAAGTCTTACACAAATACTATGTTTTAGAATAAATTTTATGTGACATTTAACTAATTTATAGAAAAACAAGAGCATAAAACAATAATGATACAGAAGTAGACCCTAAATTTTGGAGTTAAAAGAACTCGAACTTCATGGACAAGGCACTGAGGAGCTTCAATTTATCAATAGAATAGATGTAGTGGCTAGGATTAGTCTAAGCTTTGCTAGGCTGAAGCATATATACTTGTAATTAGGCATCATGGTGAGTGAGCAACATGAAGGCACTTGATCCAAAATGAATAGTGGTTCGTATTCAGTCCATAATCACCATTTCAGATAACAATCAGTGTGCACAATTTTTCCTTTTGTTAATGGATGTGGAAATAAGTACCCTTTTGAGGTTCAAAGTCTATTTTGGCATCCCACTTATCAATGTATTGCGGCCAAGGATTTATAGCTCGACACGTAAAATATTGTCCATTTGACCCATGGACCTCACAATTTTATTCCATAGATTTCAATCTAAAAGGCATCTTGCATAAGAAGGATAATCTCTTCTTATATAAGCTAGAGTTCTCCTTGACTCATAATTAATGCAGAACTAATAATATCTCCTTTATTGAAAAAAGTACAGGGTTTCATGCATGAATTTTAAAATTTTTTTGAAATATAACACAGCAGAACATGTAAATTAAATAATTTAATCTACAAATATATATAATCAAATTACTAAACCTTACAATTAAAACCTATAACATGTCATATTGTATTTATAAATCAAAAAATAAAAGATTTGGTATTGATCAAATCAATACCCTAGATCTGAAACAGTTTCAGATCTAAAATCTAGATCATATCTAGATAAAAGAAGATATCAGATCTCTTACCTTCATGCGGGTTGAAAACTCTATGGTTGATTTTCTTTGTTGTCTTTAGAGCAGCACACGCGTCCGGCCTCTACAGATGATCCACACGAGGCTGCAACAAAATTGAAGGTTCGTCGAATGAAGATCTGCTCGAAGTGCTAGCTTCTTGCAGATCCCTCCGGATGGTTAATCTAAAAAATATTCTTCGGATCTCTTGGATATTCCAAGAGATGAAAAATATGAGGAGGAATAAGGAAGAAGTCAAACCTTTTGACCTCCCTAAAATCAAAATTAATATTTAATAGAAAAGGGTCCTAAGAGAAGACAGATCTTCTCCTTCAGTACATCAACAATTGATATCCTGAAAATATCTCTATGCTAGGTCATGAGAAGACCTTCTTCTCTTGATATTTTTCTAATTTTCAGATCTTATGATATCTAATTTTTCTCTTAGAAAAATCTCATGATTTATGGAGAAGAAGGGTTCTAAAAGAAACCTTAAGAAAAGATCTTCTTTTCTTCTTCTTCTTCCACTAGAACATGATCATATCATGTCCAAAATAAGATCACCATGCTCCAACTCTTTGGAGCATGAATTCACCATGCCATCCCTCTTTCTCTTTCAAATTTTTTTATCATATAAAAAATATAAAATAAAGAGATATTAATATGAAAGAAAAAATAATAAGAGAAGATAATCTTCTTTCTTACATTTCTCTCTACAAGACATCAACCTTTGATCTCTTGATTGAAGACTTTCCTTCAAGGATTTTGGTACCTCAAACCACCCATGTAATCCTTCTTTCTCTCTCATATTTTTATCACATAAAAATACAAAAATAAAGAGAAAAAAATATGAAAGAAAACCAATAAGAGAAGACAATCTTCTCTCTTACCTTTCTTCTCTACAAGATATCAACTTTTGATCTCTTGTTAGAGGACTCTCCTCCATGGATTTTGGTGCCTAAAACCTCTCAGGTCTTCCTCATTCTCCTCTGGTAATTCTCTTAATTTTTCATAAATTTTTGACTCCTATATCATGGCATATGGGGCGGCCTCCTTTTATATGGCAGACTAGGTCATAAGACCTAGTCTAACAAGGAGTCCTTGGGGTGTCCAACTCTTGGACACCCCCTATCTCATTTATTTCATGGATAGCATGAAAATAACCACAAAAGGGATAATAAAATGGAGGATAAACATGGGAGAAGTTGGCGCAAGAGAGGGAGGGAAGAGTCCTTGTGAAGAGGGACTCTTTCAAAAAGAGAAATAGGCTAAATCACTTTCCACAATGAACCAAATTAATTTTCTTATTGAACCAGATCAAATCTAATTTAAATCTCTAGAATAAGTGGTATAAGATTACTTTCCTTAGATATAAAAATCATAGAAAAATTATCTGGAATTAATTAGTGGGCATGGGCTTTGATTTTCTTAGGTGGCGCAAGAGAAGATGGAATCCTAGTCTAACTAGGATTCTTATTTAGATTAGGTCAAATACTTTGAACCTAATTTAAATTAATTATAACCTAATTAATGATGATTCTAGTCCAACTAGGAGTCCAATTAAATTAGATTAAATCATATTTAATTTAAATCCTAACTTAATTAGGAATTAGGTGCATACAAGTCCTAGTCAAATAGGGACTTGTTCTCCCTTGTAACTGGCTTATCCAATAAACTAATTAGACTTAATCCAATTAAATCTAAACTAATTTTAATTAAATTATATTCAATTAGACTTGATCTCAGTCCAATTGCTCAATCAGATTGAGCCAATTAGCAATCCAATTGCTAATGATCCTCCTGCAACACTTGCATTAGGTTAAACATCAATCACATTGATTGTTTAACCTTAGAACGATTCTCAATCATCGATTAATCATCTGATTAGGTTACACCCTCTTATGTGTGTGACCCTATAGGTTCGAACCTAAGCTGGTAGCATAGAAATCAATTTCTGTACCAGTCAAAGTAACCATCTAGCA
This sequence comes from Elaeis guineensis, assembly GCF_000442705.2. Lineage (NCBI taxonomy): Eukaryota > Viridiplantae > Streptophyta > Magnoliopsida > Arecales > Arecaceae > Elaeis > Elaeis guineensis. Next base: position 31,592,414 of record NC_026006.2, on the reverse strand, counting down.
ATGGTTTTCGATGTCCAGATAGGTCGAATGTATGCAAAGCAACATTCTAAGAACCCTGATCCATGGTTACTGTATAATTCATCCTTTTGACCAATAATACTCAAGATGACTTCGAGTATGTTGTCAATACTCATGTAAGTCATCTCTATTGTATCTCAAAATTTTTGCAAATCTCGTGACTCTTCACGAGGATTACTCAGGTCTAGGTTTTGCTAAATTGAAACACAGCGAGACATTCTTTTTCTGAAGTTAATCAGGAGTGGTCAATCCCATCTTGACTCATACACCGACTTCACAAGTACTTGACTGTATCCAAAAATCTTTGGAACCTATATTAAAAATACAAGCAGTCCGGCATCAAAGCACAGTGAGTTGCTTGCAAGTCACCGTGGTGATCTCAGGTCAGAGGGACACTTATACCCATTGATCTTAGTTAACTACTTTTGACAGTAGAGTATTACATTGGCCACATTCAATATAGATGTACTCCTACATCTCACCTGGATGTCATACCAGTGTCTCCACACCACTTGGTTATGAGGACAATCAACGCTTATGGCATACAGCAACCTACACTAGATAAGTTATCATCCTTGTTAATAACTTATCATTTGGTCATGAACAATTTAAGAACCATCCGATAAATCCTTCTTTATCGATTGATTATGGTTCTAAGGACTTCATCATAATTTAGGAGTTTATTTAAGGAAGATAGAACTTTTATGATGAATCTGCCAAATAACTATTATTATTAGATAATTCATATACTAATTTCAATCATCTACCACTTAGATGATAGGTTTTAGGACATATTTTTCAATAACTCCCACTTATACTAAAGCCAATCAGAACGATATCAAATATCCTATCTTCCACTTGAGTTCGTAGAACTTCCTAGTTCCGAGGCCTCAGCAAATAGGTCGGTCAAGTTCTTCCTTTTCATCGATCTTCTAAAGATCGATGTCACCTTGATCTAAAATCAAAAGTGATAGTAATATAGAGTATGCTGGTCCTTTGATTTTTTAGCCAGATTTATATTGGGAATAGTATCCCAAAGCCAATCGTCAGTCTGTTGACGGTTGTGCTCTTTCTTGTATTAATATATGAATTATAAATTAATAAAAATTATTTTGATATTTTTTCATCATAAATTGTTTCATCTTCTAATGAACTCCTGTGTTGTGGTGAAGTCCTTAGGACTATTTAGACTCGACAAAGGAGGATTTGTCGTTTAGTCCTTAAACCTGTTCGCGATCAAATGATACGTTGTTACCAAGGACAACAACATTTATCAAGCATAGGTCGTTGTGTGCCATATGAGTTGATTGTCCTCTTAACCAAAGAGTATGGAGACACTGGTATGGCATACAGGTGAGATGTAAGAGGATATCTGTACTGAACATGACCGACTTCGGAGCTTTTTCTGCTATCAAGATTTGCTCCGATGGGATATGGGTATAACTATCCCTCCGACCTGAGACTGCCACAGTGACTTGCAAGCAACTCACTGCACTTAGGCACTGGACTACCTGAATTTCTAATTCAGTGACAGAAGGCTGCTGGATGTAGTCATGTACTTAACTTATCAGTACGTATGTCAAGATGGGATTGACCACCCAGTTTAGGAGCTGTGTACAGTCATGTTTCAATTTAGCAAAACGTTGGCTAGGATAGTCCTAGTGAGGAGTCACAGGACTGTTTGAGTTGAGCATGACTCAGATGATCTGATCAGGGTTGACAGTTTAACCCTGAGTCATCCTATACACAGGGGTCAAAAGGGATGAATTATACAATAACCATATTCACGTAGGTTCTGAATGTTACGATTGCAACTATTCGGCCTATCCGAACATCGGGTACCATTGCTATATGGTCACTTCAATTAGTACAGGAATTGATTTCTGTGCTACCGGCTTAAGTTCGAACGTGCAGGGTCACACACATTAGAGGTTCCTATCTGATCTGATGGCTGGTGAAGAGTCCCACTGGACTGGGACTCTTCGACCAAGAGTCCTAATGCTCAGAGACTCTGAGTCCTATGTGTCTGGGACTCTGTGATCGAGAATCAAAATTCTTTGATCATGAGTTCCACACATTTTGAGTACCGGGGTCAAGAGTCCCACTGGTTTGGGACTCTTCGATCAAGGTTTCATATCGATGGACTTTGATGCCCGATTGCCCATCGAATTTGAATTCAGTATTTATGAGAAATTTAATTAGTAATTTGATCATTAATTAACTCAATTTGATTGAGTAATTATTTTTGGATCAAGTCCAATTGAATTGGATTCAGTTGGGTTTGACCCGATTAGGTTAAGAGTTGACCTAATCGCCAAGGTATTTTGGTCTCTGATCTGATCAAGGGTTGGACTTAGTCAATTTTTGATTTGATTAGAATTTTATTGAGCCTAATTAAGCCTAATTATGTTGGATTTAACTTAGTCTAATTGTGCCTAACCTATTTTGATAAAGTTGGTTCAATTAGATTAGTTTAAAATTTCAAACCACCTTTGACTTATCTCCCTGCGCCACCTCACCTCACCTGCGCCTATTTGAATTTACGAGAAATGAGTTCTCATAAATTTTCTCCCATGCAGAAGCCTTCCCACGCCTCACCTGTGTGCACCATTTTGAGTGGATAAAGATGGTTGGTTGGCCATTCAAATTCAAATGATGTTTGAATTTGAATGGGCAACTAATCTCATGCGCCACCTTATCCACTTGTGCGCCACTTGCTCTACATGAGAAAAGATTTCTCATGTAAACTCTTAATGCACAAAGAACCCATGCCTTCTTCTTCTCACGCCAAGAGTGGATAAAGATTGGTTGGTTGGTATTTGAATTCAAATTTGATTTGAATTCAAGTGAGCAACCACCTAGCTTTATCCTCTCACGCGGTGAAAATGCTATAAAAATGCAGTCTTGCACCGTTTTAAAAAGGGATGAGAAGGTCGGGTGTGCACACAACTTTTTGAGAGAAAAAGGGTGGCATGAGAAAGGCTCTGTGCGTGAGAAAAGAAAAGAAAAGAAGAGAAAAAGAAAAGAAACAGAAAGGGTACAGGGTTTTTCTGAGAGTACCCTAGGGTTTCTATCTAGGGTTCAGGAAGTGAGAAGGTGAGCTACGAGTGTCGTGAGCCCACCAAACTTTAGAGAGAGTTTCATCAACCTCTACTATCTCTGCTGACGATCTGGAGCATCCAAAGAATCGGCAGACATCAATCGAAGGAGTTCGATCAGTATCAGCCGTCAAAAAGATTCTGCAATGAACTAGCATTCGTGAGGAGCCGATCAGATCGAGAGCTTCGTGTGGATGATCCACGGAGGCCAAACATACTGTGTGGCTACATTACGATGATCAGACTTTTTCGAAGGTGATTAGACAGCAACGATCGACTACCTGCACGAAGGTAATATGTTCTGAATACATAACTGTAAAATATTTACCGTAGAATTCAAAATTTTAAATTTAAATACATACTATATATATCATATTTAAATCTTTGTATAAGATTAATATATGTTAATTAATTAGATTAATTAATAATTTTTACTGTAAAATTATAATTTAAAATTTTTTTAAAATTATCATTTTACCCCTGCACTAAAATTCACTTCAAATGGTATCAAAGCCAGGTTTTAAAATATGATATACATTTGCATGCGTAGATTAAGCAGTAATCTAAAAGTTTAAATTTATAATTTAAATTTAGATTTTGAAATTCAAAATTTAAATTTTAAATTTTAAAATTTGAAATTCAAAATTCAAAATTCAAAAATTTAAAATTTAAAAATTTAAAATTTAAAATTTATTTGAAATTTCAAATTTAAAATTCAAAATTTAAAATTCAAAATTTAAAATTCAAAAATTTAAAATTTAAAATTTGAAATTTATTTAAAATTTAAAATTTAAAATTTAAAATTTAAAATTTAAAATTTAAAATTTGAAATTTAAATTTTAAAATTTGAAATTTAAATTTTAAAATTGATATATTTAGATATACTTGATCCAAGTAGCAAGTAGTCTAATCGGGTTGGTTGCCATGATCGTCTGGTCATAGAAGAAAAGTAGGATTTAAAGGCCCTCTCCTCCTATTCGATGGGGTTCTCCTATGGCAGTAAGGGTGCCGAGCGATTATATCCCATGTAGACGAAGTAGCGAAAGGACTTAATTATAAAGGTTCAATTATAAAATTTATCATGAATGTGTTAGATTAGATTTAAAAGAATATTCATAATTTATTTTGATTGAATTATTTTCTGTTATGTAATTAGCAATAGGATTGCTGTTTATGAAATATGCTGATCAGTTTGTGAAATGAGTCAACACATTTGGTGAACAGAAAATAAAATCTTTCAAATTTGAAAATTATTTTCGAAATGCCAAACCCTGACCCATCAGCCCAAATACTTAATTAAAAGAATTAAATATTATCTAGTTGGTAATTATGAATTAAGACCTAAGACAATTGCATAAACTTGTGGGTCAATGGGTTAGATGGATTAGATCCATAATTGGGTTAGACCTAAGGTTAGCTTAAAGAAATGGACTAAATTAGAGTAATTGGTCAAATCTAATCAAAAGTTGAATTAGATTAGATCAAGGACACTCTAGACTCAACTCCAATAGTTGTAGTTGAATGGGTCCATGTCTTTAACTAGACCAAGATGGACTTAATTCATGGCTACGCGATGGAACCCTATTTACTAAGTCGATCAAATTAAAACTAATGAACCAGTTGGTGTCTAAGGTAAGTTCGGCAGTTTGACCAATGGTTTTTAACTGGGAGCTACTCGCATTGATTCGATCTCTGACGAGTTAATGGCATATCGCTTCCATTGATCTCACTTACCTGACCAACCTGGTGAGTTAGGTTTTGATTAGATCACTTGGTGATTAGGGCTCACTCATGTCATTAGGTAAATCAGTGTGACTGATTTAGGTGCTCCTAATATCAATTTTAATTAAATTCTTTTTAATCTGACTTGGTGAAGTCAATGGGAAGATTGAAATTGGCTGGTTAATTTTTTCTCTTCTATCCTTTTAATAAAATCCTCAAAAATTATTAGGTCCCTAAAAATGATTAAGTTATAGTGATAACTAAGTCATAGCCTCTTATTAAGTGAGTGATAATGAGTCCATTAGTTTAATAATCACTGGAGGCCCGAAGGTCTGGTGCTTATTGACTAATAAAATTATTATTCATAATATGATCATTTGATTGAGTCTTTCTGATGGTGGTCAGGTTGGCTGGCCAAAGTCGGGCCTGATTATTTATTGGTCAGATTCACCAAATCAAGTCATGTTAATGGTTGGACCTAACCAGATCTTTTTATTGGAGGCCAAAGCCTACTGATTAGGTTTTGGGGCAAAATTAATTACTAAAAGTTGTTTAGAGAAACAACTGATTATGAACATATCCATAGATGCACATGGGTTGACCAACCAAAGTTGGGCTCGTGTGTGGTCTGTGTGGATTCTAGTACCCACTATGAAATTAAAGTAATTCCTCGAATTGGAGGTTGAGGCTACCAGTTCATAAAAATACTGAAAAAAACTTTAGACTAAAGTCCAAGTCTTTAGTATTAATAATTTATGTACTAATAAAGGTCAGATTTTTCTTTATGCAGCTATGGCCACTACCCTATCGCTTCGGTCATTATTAGATAGTGACAAGCTCATGGGATCTAATTTTGATAGCTGGTATCGAAAATTAAAAATCATCCTTGAGCATGAGCAGATCCTTTATGTAGTAATGGATCCGACACCTGAGGAGCCAGCTCCGAATGCTAGAGGGACAGTCTGAGACACTTTTAGAAGTGGCTCAACGACCGCACCACCATTCGGTGCATAATGCTAGCGGTAATGAATGATGAGTTCAGCTGCAGGTTCGAGAACGTCCAGCCGCAGGAGATGCTTTAAATATTGAACGACTCCTTTGGCACGTCTGACGATGTTGAAAGGCACAAAACTAGTTATGCCATTTTCAATGCTCGGATGAGGGATGGGGTCTCACTCACTGATCATATACTGTACATGATCGAAATGATTGAGCACCTAAGTAAACTAGGCTTTTCCTTGCACGAGCAGCTCGGTAAGGATGCGATCCTTAATTCTTTGCCCAAGTCCTTCCTCCCCTTTCTTACTCATTTTCAGATGACAAAACCTACAGTGAACTACCACGGCTTGTTGGGGTTACTACAGAATTTTGAGAAAGACCACCAGCTCCATAAGGAGTCGGTGAATGTTGTGGGAGGGTCTTCTTCTGGTCATCGACCCTTTAAGAAAGGAAAGAAAAATAATAAGAAGAAGAATAAGAAGGTGCAGCCGCATGTTGGGACGTGTGCACAGGGTCAGACCAAGAAGCACAAGCCTGATCAGAGCTAGGTGGAGTGCTTCTTTTGTAAGAAGCAGGGGCACTGGAAGAAGAACTATCCTCTATACATTGCCTCCCTGGACCCGAACAGGCTAAAGAAGAAGCAAGGTAATTATATGATAATACCTTGTAACTTTTTCATTTGTGATACTACTGCCTGGGTATTGGATACTGGAAGTCCTTATCATATCTGTAATTCGATGCAGGATCTGCAGATCAGTAGGAGATTTGATGAAGGCGAGAGGTTCCTGAACGTTGGAGATGGAAGCAAAGTTCCAGTTCTAGCTTTAGGAATCATGAACCTTGTAATCAACTCTCGTAATGTAATTCTGAGTGAATATCACTATTGTCCAAGTTTTTTATTAAATATTATTTCTGTAGGCCTTTTGGCCATGTATAGTTATGAATTTTTAATAAAAAAAAATATTTGTAATATCATTTTGAATGGTGTTACAATATTTATTGGACAACTAAATAATGGAATTTACTTACTATCACAGCCTGTCAATATGGTTCAAACCTCCGATAAATACCCTAGAATGGATAATATGTCAGAAGTCTACCTTTGGCATTGTAGGCTAGGTCATATCAATAAGAATAGGATAAACAAGATGGCTCAAGAAGGAATTCTTGAAGTTGGTGATTGTGAATCACTTCCAACCTGTGAGTCCTGTCTTCTTGGGAAGATGATCAAGTCACCTTTTACTGGAAAAGGTGAGCGAGCCAGTGAACTCTTGGATCTCATACATTCTGATGTATGTGGACCCATGAGCTCAAGTGCAAGAGGTGGATATTTCTACTTCATAACCTTCACAGATGACCTATCGAGGTATGGGTATGTCTACTTAATGAAGCATAAGTCGGAGTCATTTGAAATGTTTAAACTATTTCAAAATGAGATAGAAAAATAAACTAGGAAGCGTATTAAAACTCTTCGATTTGATCGAGGAGGTGAATATCTTTCTAATGAGTTTCTGACATATCTTGGAGAGAATGGGATTCTCTCTCAGTGGACTCCTCCTGGAACACTACAGCATAATGGTGTGTCTGAAAGGAGGAATCGGACCTTGTTGAACATGGTTTGATCCATGATGGGATTTGCTGGTCTGCCGATCTCCCTTTGGGGATATGTGCTCGAATCGACTTGTTATCTTCTAAATAGGGTTCCGAGTAAGTCTGTAACCAAAATGCCATTTGAGATATAGATAGGACGTAAGCCAGTACTCTCGCACCTTAGGGTTTGGGAGTGTCTGACTTATGTTAAACGTTTAATTACGGATAAGCTTGGACCTAGGTCTGACAAGTGTTATTTCATAGGGTACCCAAAAGAGACCAAAGGGTATTATTTCTACCTAGCTGATGAGCAAAAGGTGTTTGTCAGTCTTAAGGCAATCTTTTTGGAAAAGGAGTTCTTTAGTGAAGGGACTGTTGCCTCTAACGTCGAACTTGAGGAAGTTCGACAGGTGAAAAAATCGACACAAGTTGCTGAACCTGAACCGAATTTGGTTAGATCAGATCCGGAGCCCATTGTTCCTGCATCCTTAAGGTGGTCTGGTAGAGTACCACGTCAACCGAACAGATACTATAGTTTCTTGATCTGGGACGATGATCCTGTCGAACTTGATGAAAATGATGAAGATCTGATCACCTATATGGATGCAATGCAAAGACCTGACTCTGAGAAATGGCTAGAGGCCATGAAATCTGAAATGGAGTCTGTTGGGTATAAAATACCCTCAGCCGAAGTTCTCAATGGGATTGACCCTCCCAAGACTCATCCAGCTTTCGATTGCAGATGGTATCTCTCCGGACTTCTCCAACAGTCGGATTTCCGCGATGCTGACTGAACTCCCCCGACGGACAAACTCCCACTGCACCACCCCAAACTCCTTCAACATGAGTTCTTCCAGTCGTCTATCAAGCCGCCCCAAGCGCTCACTAAGCTCTGCCACCAGCCGACCTCCTACGACCGTCGGCTGCTCCCCGAATCCCTTCCAGACTCCTTCCAACCAGGTTCAACTCCAATCCGAACTACCTCGAACCTCGCCAACGGTCGAACTTCACCAATGGCAGATTTCTACAGGTAGACTCTGTCCGGACTCCTACGGGAGCCAGAGCTCGTCCCCAACTTCGATTGCTGGTAGGCTTCGATCGGACTCCTACGGGAGCCAGATCTCGTCTCCGACTCCAGCTACAGGCAGACTCCGTCCGGACTCCTACGGGAGCTGGACTTCGTCCCCAACCTTAACTGCTGGAAGACTCCGTCCGGACTCTTACGGAAGTCGGACCTCATCCTCGACCTCGACTACAGGTAGACTCTGTCCGGACTCCTATGGGAGCCGGACCTCGTCCCCAACTTCAATTGCAGGAAGGCTCGTCCGGACTCCTACGGGAGCCAGACCTCGTCCCCAACTTCGATTGCTGGTAGGCTTCGATCGGACTCCTACGGGAGCCAGATCTCGTCTCCGACTCCAGCTACAGGCAGACTCCGTCCGGACTCCTACGGGAGCCGGACTTCGTCCCCAACCTCAACTGCTGGAAGACTCCGTCCGGACTCTTACGGGAGCCAGACCTCATCCTCGACCTTGACTACAGGTAGACTCTGTCCGGACTCCTACGGGAGCCGGACCTCGTCCCCAACTTCGATTGCAGGAAGGCTCCGTCCGGACTCCTACGGGAGCCAGACTTCGTCCCCAACCTCGATTGTAGGAAGGCTCCGTCCGAAATCCTACGGGAGCCGGACTTCATCCCCAACCTCAACCGCTGGAAGACTCCGTCCGGACTCTTACTGGAGCCGGACCTCGTCCTCGACCTCGACTATAGGTAGACTCTGTCCGGACTCTTACGGGAGCCGGACCTCGTCCCCAACTTCGACTGCAGACAGACTCCATCCGGACTCCTACGGGAGCCGGACTCTGCCCCCGACTTCGATCGCGGCCCGCCAGCAACATCCGAGCTCCTTTCAAATAGATAGCCATTTCTCTCCGTCGGGCACCTCAACCGAGCTTCGACCGATAGGCCTGGACCCCCTAGCAAGCCGCAGTAACGACCATGATTCTGCTCCACTTCCTGCGACGGATTTCGTGCGGCTCCATCACTCCCTGGCAAATCGCCATAATGACCACGATTCTTCTCCACTCCCTACGATGGATACCGCACGATTCTTTCCACCCCCTGGTAAGTCGCGACAATGGACGCCGTTCCACTACCCACAACAGACTCCACGTGGCACATTTCAGCAGTGGCCATGATTCCACTCCACTACTCTTTGCAACAAACTCTGCCTGACTCTGAGCAGCCCACTGCCAGGCGGTTACAGATATCGCTATCAGTCTGCTATCCCCCTTTTCCTATAAAAGGAGGCCCCAGATACGTTATTCTATAAGCCCTAATTTTCTATCCCAAAACTCTGCTAAAATTTTCGTTCGAGCACTCCATTCTTGTTGAGGCAGAGAACTGACTTGAGCATCGGAGGGTCTTACCGGAGCAACCCCACCTCCGGTTTAGACTTCTTTTGCAGGTCCCGACGGTGACCGCGACTCCCTCGACTCCAGCTTCTCCGATGCAAGCAGATTTTTGCACCAACAGGATTGGCGCTAGAGGAAGGGCGAACCTTTGCAGTACCCTTGTTCTTAAAGGAGCGCTCAACGGGATTGCCCCCGGGCATCTTTTCCGACGCCCTCTCCTCCCTCCTCCACTTGGTCCTTGTCCGATGCCTCTTCGCAAGGCGTCTACACAGCGATCCACAGCCTCTACGGCCAGATCTCAGGCTCCGGCCTCACCTCCAGTTTCCCAGCCTCCTCCTCCTCCTCCGGCAACGACGGTCAGCACGGAGCAGTTTGATCTGCTGGCACAGCAGGTCAGGGGCCTCACTGAAGCTGTGCAGGCCATGCAGCAGCAGCAGCAGCCGCAGGCATCGGTGCGTCTGGAAAGGGTGTCACCGGAACATCAGAATTCGGCGGTGGGGCGGGCCACTTGGGCCAGCCGCCCCATTTTTCCTGAGAAGACGAACCCGAGGGTGGAGAGCCCTCAATCGGATCACGACTCCACCCCTGGAAGATCCCTGCCCCCATTCTGCCAGAGGACCCTCGAGACCCGAAATCGAGAGGATTTTCTAGACCGGAGACTCCAGGAGATGAACCGACAGATCGAAGAACTCCGCCACGCTCCCCCCACTTATGGTAAGGATATTTGCACTGACCCTCCCTTTTCTCAAATGATCATGCAGGAACCGATCCCGCCAAACTTCAAACTCCCCCAGTTCGAAAGCTACGACGGGACTTCAGACCCGGTTGATCATTTGGAGGCATTCCGATGATGATGCTGCTTCATGACGCACCCGACGCCATTCTATGCCGAGCCTTCCCATCCACCTTGAAGGGAGCGGCGAGAAACTGGTACTCGGTGCTGAAGTCGGGTACCATCTTTTTCTTCAATCAGATGAGCCACCAATTTGTGGCCCATTTTGTCAGCAGCCGGCGCCCCCGGAGGGGTTCGAAGTCCCTTATCAATATCAAGCAGAGGGAGGGGGAGTCCATTCAAGCCTACATCAACCGTTTCAATGTCACCGCGCTGGAGGTCCGAAACTTGGACCAGTCGGTAGCAATGGCCGCTCTGAAGGGCGGCCTTCAGAAGAATGACCTTTTGTTCTCCGTGGAGAAGAAGTACCCCAAGAATTTTGCTGATCTGTTGGCTCGGGCTGAAGGGTACGCCCGAGTGGAAGAAGCCTTCAAAATAAAGGATGAGGAGACTATGAGAGAACGGCAGGCGGGAGACTCGAGTAAGCCTGCAATCGAAAAAGGGTCGAGAGAAGCTCGGCCACGTTCTCGAACTCCTTCCAGGCACAAGCGTGTCCATACTCCTCTCTGGGTACGTAAGCAGAGAAGTTCGGACCGCGGAGTCCGGTGGGGTTCTCCATCGGAAAGATTCTGCAACTATGCCCCCCCTCAATGCCTCGAAAATCCAAGTGCTGATGGAGGTCAGGGAGCAGCTCTCTAGGCCAAAGATGATGCGCACACACCTCGAGAAGCGCAACCCCAACAAGTTCTGTCTCTACCATCGCGACCACGGCCATGACACGGAGGAATGCATCCAGCTCTGAGATGAGATCGAGGAGCTCATCCGACGAGGTCGACTCGGTAGGTTCATCCGACGTCGGTCTGAGGGTAGAGAAGATCGGCCAAGGGCCCTACCACAACCTGAACCGTCAAGGAGGGAGGAGCAACCTGGAGATCGGCCTCTAATCAAGACCATCGACTCCATCACCGGAGGGCCTCAAGAAGGAGCAGACCTTCCACGATCACGGAACTCGAGAAACCTGTAAATATACTGCTCACGACTTTGCCCTGAATCTAAATTTTTTTCGACTTTGCATGTTTTTTCCTTTTGGCATGAATTTGTTATGATTAGGAATGACCCCTTTAAATAATTAAAACAAGGTCATGTTAGGAACAGGAGGGAAACCTCGTCCTAACATGAGCCAAATGAAAGTCTGATTATTTTAAGATCGGATCAGGGGAAAGGCCCATATAACGGCCCTTGGATGCCCCCTGAGCCATGTTAGGGACAGGAGGAGAACCTCGCCCTAACATGAGCAAAGTCAAAGGCCCAGTTCTTTTAGACTGGATGGGGGGAGAGGCCCTACAACGCCTTTACGCGCCCCCACAGCCATGTTAGGGACAGGAGGAGAACCTCGCCCTAACGTGAGCAAAGTCAAAGGCCCGATTTTTTTAGACTGGATGGGGGGAGAGGCCCTACAACGCCCTTATGCGCCCCCACGGCCACGTCAGGGACAGAAGGAGGACCTCGCCCTAACGTGAGCAAAGTCGAAGGCCCGGTTCCTCTTAGACTGGATGGGGGGAGAGGCCAAACAGCGACCACATGTGCCCCCACAGCCTTGTTAGGGATAGGAGGAGAATTTTGCCCTAACATGAGCAAAGTCGAAGGCCCAGTTCTTTTAGACTGGATGGGGGAGAGGCCCTTGCGATGACCCTTATATGCCCCCACAGCCCCGTTGGGAACAGGATGAGAACCTCGTCCCGACCTGAGCTAAGATCGACTACGTCAAGAATAGAAGGAGAACCTCATCTCGACGATGACAAAAACTCGACCGCCCAACCAAATTGGATAAAGGAAAAAGTTTCCTCAATGGTACCTCTACACTGCTATGCGACCCCTCAAAAAGTAAGGGGGGACCCTCACTCGAAAAGAGGAGAAAAATTAAAAAGGAAAGCGACGAATTACGCCGGCAACGGACAAAAAACAAACCACACCAAAGACCTAAGGAACCTCATCTCAACAAAGATGGGAAGTTCCTACCAAATATCCCCGACCTCTAAGAAGGCTCTCGACACAGGTCAAGAAAACAGTGACACCTTCGAGGTAATGCAGAGTTCGGACCACCAAGCTCGAGCCTACGGCCATGGACGACGAGAAAAGCAGATCAGCGTGGCAATGACTGGGCACCTCCAAACGACGTCAACGTTGGACAAGTCAAAAGATAAAAGAAGTTCGGTGGGCGACAATTTAATACAATACGTGGATGAGGTAACACAAAATCTCCTTTTCATTCCATTTGCGAAATATACACCACGAAGCCCAGAAGGCCAAAGGAAGAAAAGCAAAACGACAAAAGCAAGACAAAACAACAAAAGAGAAAATGTATGCATGGAAAGACGGAAGGCCAAAAAGAGCCCTAGGGAAGCTCTGCTCCTTCCGACCTCGAATTATCTACTTCACCCCTTATCCAGGACTACTTCAAATTTTCAACTTCTTCTTCTAGCTCTCTCTTTTTCAGCAGTGCATCCTGGAGCACCCGACGGAGTCGCTGGCTTTCGTTCTCTGCCTCTCGATACCTCTTTCTCAGGACCTCGGATTCCACCTCTGCGTCGTTGACGGCCTGCTGCTCGCATGCCAGCTGGATCTTCAATTACTGCAGCTCAGCCGTCCTCTCCCCAAGGGCGACAGAAAGCCCTTCTGCAGTTCTTCTTAGGGACTGGAGTTCATTGGAATCCCGAGAGGAAGCAAGCTGAGCCCTGTCAGCTAGCTGCCCTTGAAGACGGGCGACTTCATCGGTCACCACCCTGAGTCTCCCTTTATATTCATCCACCTGCTTGCGCCAGCCGGTCCGATGCACGTCATAGCTCACCTCGGCATCCTGAAGCTGCTGCTGAAGGTCGGAGACCTTCTTCGACCACTCCCGATCGTCGTCGGCCTAAGCCAAGAGCCGGGATGAACTTTCCTCCAGCTGGCCAATCCTCTCCTGTGCAGCTAACAGTTCCACCCTGAGAGAACTAATCTTGGCAGTTTGAGCCTAAATTTGATCGCTGGCGCTCTTCTTGTGTTCCTCAAGCTCCTTCGTGAAGTCCGCCTTCCTCTGGCTGTACTCCATGATCCCCTTCACGTGGAGATTCCGAAAGTGGGTAGCCTCCGAGGTGGCTTCAGAGTAACCCTTCCTCAACCTGCAAAGCTCGCCTTCCATCTTCTTCGACCTTTTTGTTAAGTGGAGGACTTCCTTCTTCAGCCGCTGGATCGTGGACTTCAACGGAATCCCCTGAGGCAAGGGAAGCGCTTCGGTGGGGCGCTGCCATCGGGAGGTCAGCGCATTAAAATGCAGCTCATTATGAAGAAGAAGAGAAGAAAAATCCCCCAAAAGGAGGAGACCCATTTTATTGATTGAACGTTTCTTGAAGACAAAAGAAAGAAGAAAAATGGCAATAAAAGAAGAATACAAAGTTAGAGGTCTTGGACCTCTGGGTCAACGGGGGGACTCGGCACCTCTGGGGGGTGGACCGCGGTGGCTACAACAGCGGTGGAGGGACCGGCTTAGTCCTCGGACACCTCATCCAAGAAGCTGAGGTCGAGCTCAGAGAATTTCGTGACCATCTTCTCCTGGCAGAGCTCGAACCCTTTATTGAATACGGCTTGGCCGAACTCAACCTTCAACTTCTTCATCTCGATGGAAGTCTTGAACTCCTCCACCGCTTGACTCCTGGCCTCCGAGACTAGGGTCGGGATCTGTTCTGCCATGATGGAAACCTCGGCCTCCGCCCTCCTCACCATCTCCTCCAGGTCGGCCTTCTATTCCACCGAGGTCTGCCTCTCTCTCTCAAGCACCTCTCGGAGACCGGCCACCTCGAGGGCCATTTCCTTAAGATGGGTAGCCTTGGCCTGCTGGCCTTCCACCGTCTTGTTTGTCGTCTCGATGTTGGCAAGGAGTTGATGACCGAGCTGCAAGGGCAACAGGAGAGTCAAAATGGGAGCTGGGAAGTTAACTAAACGAAGAAGTGAAAGGAAAAAGGAGGATGAATCCACTTACCTCGAGGAAGGCCCCCAGCGAGTCCCAAACTCGTTGTGTAGGATCGACGCGGACGATCCTCTGGATGACTTCGGACAGTGAGCACCCGTCTACCAGCTTTTTTATTAGATTTCTGTCACTAAAGGGATCATCCCCCTGCTCTTCTTCAGAGCCGCGGGACTCTTCAGTGGCAGCCCGGCGACTGCCGACCCTGTGAGCCAAGGTCTTCCTCCTCTTCCCCCTCTCACCCCCTGGCACCTCCTCAAGATGAGTCTCTGTAGCGGGGACCTCGGTAGGAGAACTCAAACCCCTCGGGGAGGCCCGGGCGATGGGACGCTCAGTGTCTGGAAGGATGTCGGCGGCTGAGGTCGCTCGGGCAGACGCGACCGAACTAGTCCCCTCCGCTCTGGCCCTCTTCGCCGGCCCGGAGGTCGCGGCACCCTTTCTTTTGAGAGCCTTCAGGCCCCTGGCAAGCATCTGTGCTTCTTTAGCATCCATGCCTAAAAAAAAAAAAAGAGAGAAGAGAAAGAAAAAGAAAAGGGAGGCATGAAAAAGAAGAAAAGAAGAGAAGAAGAAAAAAAAAAGGGGGGGGGAGATGAAATACTGGCAGGATCCTGGGGGCTCAGACCGATGTTGAACAGAAGCTGCTCCTTCAAGAGGTTGGGGAGAAAAAGAGTTGGGTATTTGAGGAGTTTCTGTGAGGCTTGATGGTCGTCTCCCCCCAGGCTGGGCGCCCGATGGACGGAGTCCCTCAGGGAGGCTCAAGGGGACAACTCTAGCCTCAAGGTCGGGCATCGAACATAAAGAAACTTTCCCTTCCAGTTATGGATAGAAGAAGGGGCACCCTTCAGTAACCCCTTCCTACCGAACTGAGGGGAGAAATACCACCAATCCTTTGTCGTGGGGTGACACTTGAAGGTGTAGAAGTATCTAAACAGAGAAAGAGATGGCTGGACTTCGACTACGTGGCAGAGGGAAAGGAACCCTATCAAAAACCTAAAAGAATTCGAAGCAACTGAAGCTAAAGAGATATCTAAGAAACAGAAAAGAGCAATGACAAAGGGTGGCAGAGGAAGTCGAAGTCCGGCATGGAAGGCCTCCTGGTACAGGTAGAAGCAGCCAGGGGGAGGGGCACTGGCCCGGTCGGACGGACCAAGAAGTTTCAGTTCGTACTCCGGAGGAACCCCATACTGAACTCTTATCAGTTGAAGTTCGTCCGGAGTCAAAGAACAAGGAATGGCATTCGGTACAAAAATTGGATGCGGTTCAGCTCTACCTACCGGCTCATCTACCGCCTGAGGACACTGGGAGACTGAGACAAACGAACTCCTAGAGCTGCTAGAAGAAGAACCCCTAGAAGACATCTAGAATCACACGAAGACCACTTGCAGAGGCAAAATCCCTAAAAATCGGGGAAAATCACGGACAAAGTCCTGGGGAACTGATGTGTAGAGCAAGAGGAAGAAAAATCGAACGACAAAAGAAAGGACAAAAAGAGGAAGGAGTTCCGAGACTAACCTAGGCGATTCGAAGAAGTACGAAGGTGCGGAAGGGGGGACGGCTCGAGAAACGCCTAAGGCTGGGAAGGGCGCTGAGAAAAATTAAAGTTCTCAAGAAGAAGAAGGATGCTAGAAAGAGACCGTCGGATAGAGCGGGACTCTTGGAGGAGGAGTGCGGGTTTAAATAGGCCCTGAGATCCGGCATAATGATGATTGCGAATCCCCTCTAGATGGTCTTTTTTTGTCGTGTGTCCCACTCACCACAGCGGGTGGTTAAAAAGCGACAGATGACTGACAGTGCCTTTATTGCACCACGCCTCGAGCATCGTTCCACTACAGGTTCCAAAAGAGCCTCTTCGGATTGCCTCGATTTGAAAAGACTCCGGCGCACGCGCATTAAATGCCAAAATATCTGGGGGTAATCGTGCACAGGATTCAAGGGGATAACTTCGGCTGCAAAAATTTTTCTGTACTTCCTTCATTCGAAATTCGAACTCGAAAGTAGAGGGACTGGTGTTGGGTATAAAATATCCTTAGCCGAAGTTCTCAACGGGATTGACCCTCCCAAGACTCATCCGGCTTTCGACTGCAGATGGTATCTCTCCGGACTTCTCCAACAGCCAAATTTCCACGGTGCTGATTGAACTCCCCCGATGGACGAACTCCCACTGCACCACCCTAAACTCCTTCAACATGAGTTCTCCCAGTCGTCTATCAAGCTGTCCCAAGCGCTCACTAAGCTCTGCCGCCAGCCGACCTCCTACGACCGTCGGCTGCTCCCCGAATCCCTTCCAGACTCCTTCCAACCAGGTTCAACTCCAATCCGAACTACCTCGGACCTCGCCAACGGTCGAACTTCACCAACGACAGATTTCTACAGGTAGACTCTGTCCAGACTCCTACGAGAGCCAGACCTCGTCCCCAACTTTGATTGCTGGTAGGCTTCGACCGGACTCCTACGGGAGCCAGATCTCATCTCTGACTCCAGCTACAGGCAGACTCTGTCCGGACTCCTACGGGAGCCGGACTTCGTCCCCAACCTCAACTGCTGGAAGACTCCGTCCGGACTCTTATGGGAGCCAGACCTCATCCTCGACCTCGACTACAGGTAGACTCTGTTCGGACTCCTACGGGAGCCGGACCACATCCCCAACTTCGATTGCAGGAAGGCTCTGTCCGGACTCCTACGGGAGCCGGACCTCGTCCCCAACTTCTATTGCTGGTAGGCTTCAACCGGACTCCTATGGGAGCCAGATCTCGTCTCCGATTCCAGCTACAGGCAGACTCCGTCCGGACTCCTACGGGAGTCGGACTTCATCCCCAACCTCAACTGCTGGAAGACTCCGTCCGGACTCTTACGGGAGTCGGACCTCGTCCTCGACCTCGACTACAGGTAGACTCTGTCCGGACTCCTACGAGAGCCGGACCTCGTCTCCAACTTTGATTGCAGGAAGGCTCCGTCCGGACTCCTACGGGAGCCAGACTTCGTCCCCAACCTCGATTGCAGGAAGGCTCCGTCCGGACTCCTACGGGAGCTGGACTTCATCCCCAATCTCAACTGCTGGAAGACTCCGTCTGGACTCTTACAGGAGCCGGACCTCATCCTCGACCTCGACTACAGGTAGACTCTGTCCGGACTCTTACGGGAGCTGGACCTCATCCCCAACTTCGACTGTAGGCAGACTCCGTCCGGACTCCTACGGGAGCCAGACTCTGCCCCCGACTTCGATCGTGGCCCGCCAGCAACATCCGAGCTCCTTTCAAATGGATAACCATTTCTCTCCGTCGGACGCCTCAACCGAGCTTCGACCGACAGGCCTGGACCCCCTAGCAAGCCGCAGTAACGACCACGATTCTGCTCCACTTCCTGCGATGGATTCCGTGCGGCTCCATCACTCCCTGGCAGATTGCCATAATGACCACGATTCTGCTCCACTCCCTGTGACGGATACCGCGCGATTCTTTCCACCCCCTGGCAAGTCGCGACAACGGACGTCGTTCCACTACCCGCAACAGACTCCACGTGGCACATTTCAGCGGTGGCCACGATCCCACTCCACTACTCTTCGCAACAAACTCCACCTGACTCTGAGCAGCCCACTGTCAGGCAGTTACAGATATCGCTATCAGTCTGCTGTCCCTCTTTGCCTATAAAAGGGGGCCCCAAATACGTTATTCTATAAGCCCTAATTTTCTATCCCAAAATTCTGCTAAAATTTTTGTTCGAGCACTCCATTCTTGTTGAGGCAGAGAACTGACTTGAGCATCAGAGGGTCTTGCCAGAGCAACCCCACCTCTGGTTTAGACTTCTTTTACAGGTCCCGATGGCGATCGCGACTCCCCCGACTCCAGCTTCTCCGACGCAAGCGAATATTTGCACCAACAGAGTCCATGAAGGTCAACGATGTGTGGACATTGGTTGACCCATCCGAAAAAGTAAAATTCAAAGGGTGTAAGTGGGTCTTCAAGAGGAAGAGGGGTGCAGACGGAAAGGTGGAGACCTATAAAGCTCATCTGGTTGCCAAGAGATATCGTCAATATTATGGTATAGACTATGACGAGATATTTTTTCCTGTGGCAATGCTCAAATCCATTCGGATTATGCTTGCGATAGCTGCCCATCTGGACTATGAAATCTGACAGATGGATGTGAAGACAGCTTTCCTAAATGGAGAGTTGGACGAAGAGGTGTATATGATACAACCTGAAGGGTTCACATCCACAGATGAGTCTAAGGTGTGCAGGCTACAGAGGTCCATTTATTGACTTAAGCATGCATCCCAGAGTTGGAACATAAGTTTTGATAGGATGATCAAGACGTATGGCTTCGTTAAGAACGGAGAAGAGCCTTGCATTTATAAGTGGGCTAATGGTCCAGTAGTGATATTTCTTGTATTGTATGTAGATGATATTCTCTTAATCGGGAATGATGTCCCTGCATTATAAGGAATAAAGATTTGACTGTCGTCACAATTCTCCATGAAGAATCTGGGAGAAGCTTCCCAAATCCTAGGGATGAGGATCTATAGGGATAGATCTAAAAGGTTGCTTGGCTTATCCCAGTCCACATACATTGATACTATGCTGAAGAGGTTCAGTATGGAGAATTCCAAGAAAGGCTATCTACCGATAGGCCATGGAATTTCTCTCTCGAAGAGGGATTGTCCGACAACACCTCAAGAGAGAGAGCATATGGGTAGAATTCCATATGCTTCGACAGTGGGATCTATCATGTACGTCATGACATGTACATGACCAGATGTGGCATACTCACTAGGGTTAGTGAGTAGATACCAATCTGATCCAGGGAAGAATTACTGGAAGGTTGTTAAAACCATCCTGAAGTATTTAAGAAATACTAAGGACCAGTGGCTTGTTTATGGTGAATCAGACTTGAGACTTATAGGGTTTACAGACTCCAATTTTCAGTCTGATCATGATGACAGCAAAAGTATGTTGGGATTTATTTTTATCCTTAATGGTGGGGCTGTCTGCTGGAAAAGTTCCAAGTAGCACACTGTGGCTGATTCAGTTTACGAGGAGAGTATGTCGCTGCATCAGATGCTGCCAAAGAAGCGATGTGGCTGAGAAAATTTCTCATCGAGCTCGGAGTAGCACCCTCCCTTATTGGTCCAATTCTGCTCTACTGTGATAGCTCTGGAGCCATTGCTCAGGCGAAGGAACCGAAGGCACACCAGTGGATGAAACATATTCTGCACCACTACCATCTTATCCGAGAAACATGGATAGAGGTGACGTCGACCTTTAGAAGATCAACGGAAAGAGGAACCTGGCCGACCCATTTGTTAAAGTCATTACAGTGAAGGAGTTCGATGACTTCAAGTTGAAGATGGGTATTAGATACTACACTGATTGGCTTTAGGCCAAGTGGAAGATTGTTGGGAATAGTGTCCCAAAGCCAATCGTCAGCCTGTTGACGGTTGTGCTCTTTCTTATATTAGTATATGAATTATAAATTAATAAAAAATATTTTGATATTTTTTCATCATAAATTATTTCATCTTCTAATGAACTCCTGTGTTGTAGTGAAGTCCTTAGGACTATTTAGACTCGACAAAGGAGGATTTATCGTTTAGTCCTTAAACCTGTTCGCGATCAAATGATACGTTGTTACCAAGGACAACAATGTTTATCAAGCATAAGTCGTTGTGTGTCATATGGGTTGGTTGTCCTCTTAACCAAAGAGTGTGGAGACACTGGTATGGCATATAGGTGAGATATAAAGGTACATCTGCACTGAATGTGACTGACTCCAAAATTTTTTCTGCTGTCAAGATTTGCTCCGATGGGATATGGGTATAACTGTCCCTCCGATCTGAGACTGCTGTGACTTGCAAGCAACTCACTGCACTTAGGCATTGGACTACCTGAATTTTTAATTCAGTGACGGAAGGCTGCTGGGTGTAGTCAAGTACTTGACTTGTCGGTGCGTGTCAAGATGGGATTGACCACTCCAGTTCAGGAGCTGTATACAGTCGTGTTTCAATTTAGCAAAATCTTGGCCAGGGTAGTCCTAGTGAGGAGTCACAGGATTATTTGAGTTGAGCATGACTCGGATGATCTGATCAGGGTTGACAGTTTCACCCTAAGTCATCCTATATACAGGGGTCAAAAGGGATAAATTATATAGTAACCATATTCGTGTAGGTTCTGAATGTTGCGATTGTGACTATTCGACCTATCCAGACATCGGATATCATTGCTAGATGGTCATTTCGATTAGTACAGAAATTGGTTCCTGTGCTACCGGCTTAGGTTCGAACCTGCGGGGTCACACATATTAGAGATTCCTATCTAATCTGATGGCTGGTGAAGAGTCCCATTGGACTAGGACTCTTCGATCAAGAGCCCTAATGCTCGGGGACTCTGAGTCTTACGTATCTGGGACTCTGTGATCGAGAATCAAAATTCTCTAATCATGAGTTCCATACATTTTGGGTACCAGGGTCAAGAGTCCCACTGGTTTGGGACTCTTCGATCAAGATTTCATATCGATGGACTTTGATGTCCGATTATCCATCGGATTTGGACTCAGTATTTATGAAAGGTTTAATTAGTGATTTGATCACTAATTAACTCAATTTAATTGAGTACTTATTTTTGGATCAAGTCCAATTGAATTGGATTCAGTTGGGTTTGACCCGATTAGGTTAAGAGTTGACCTAATCGCCAAGGTGTTTTGGTCCCTGATCTGATCAAGGGTTGGGCTTAGTCAAATTCTGATTTGATTAGAATTTTATTGAGCCTAATTAAGCCTAATTGTGTTGGGTTTAACTTAGTCTAATTGTACCTAACGTATTTTGATAAAGTTGGTTCAATTAGATTAGTTTAAAATTTCAAACCACCTTTGACTTATCTCCCTGCGCCACCTCACCTCACCTGTGCCTATTTGAATTCACGAGAAACGAGTTCTCGTGAATTTTCTTCCACGTAGAAGCCTTCCCATGCCTCACCTGTGTGCATCATTTTGAGTGGATAAAGATGGTTGGTTGGCCATTCAAATTCAAATGATGTTTGAATTTGAATGGGCAACTAATCTCATGCGCCACCTTATCCACTTATGCGCCACTTGCTCTACACGAGAAAAGGTTTCTCGTGTAAAATCCCTTTTCTCATGTAAACTCTCTAGGCACAAAGAACCCACGCCTTCTTCTTCTCATGCTAAGAGTGGATAAAGATTGGTTGGTTGGCATTTGAATTCAAATTCGATTTGAATTCAAGTGAGCAACCACCTAGCTTTATGCTCTCATACAGTGAAAATGCTGTAAAAATATGGTCTTGCACCATTTTAAAAAGGGATGAGAAGGTGGGATGTGCACACAACTTTCTGAGAGAAAAAGGGTGGTGTGAGAAAGGCTCTGTGCATGAGAAAAAGAAAAGAAACAAAAAGGGCGTAGGTTTTTTCTGAGAGTACCCTAGGGTTTCTGCCTAGGGTTCGGAAAGTGAGAAGGTGAGCTACGAGTGTCGTGAGCCCACCAAAATTCAGGGAGAGATTCATCAACCTCTCTACTATCTCTGCTAATAATCTGGAGTATTCGAAGAATCGACGACACCGATCGAAGGAGTTCGATCAGCATCAGCCGTCAAAAAGATTCTACAACGAACTAACATTCGTAAGGAGTTGATCAGATCAGAAGCTTCGTGTGGATGATCCATGGAGGCCAGACATACTGTGTGACTGTATTAATATTATCAGATCTTTTCGAAGGTGATCAGACTGCAGCGATCGACTACCTGCATGAAGGTAATGTGTTCTGAACACATAACAGTAAAATATTTACTGTAGAATTCAAAATTTCAAATTTAAATGCATGCTATATATATCATATTTAGATCCTTGTGTAGGGTTAATATGTGTTAATTAATTAGATTAATTAATAATTTTTACTGTAAAATATAATTTTAAAAAAGTTTTAAAATTATCATTTTACCCCTGCACTGAAATTTACTTCTATTTATGGCTCCAATGTTATGATAGGACTGGACCATCGGTGGAGGGTGCCACTCCAAACCTGTTAATGAAACTCAGTAATTACACAGCTTACATGGCAGCATCATATACTACGATATACTCTACATCACTAACTGAGTAGACTAAAGTATCCTGCTTGGAATTTTTCCAGCAGATTGCTCCTACAATTAGGGTATGATCCGATACTTTCTTGTTGTCATCTTGATCTGATTAAAATCGAAACATCCATATGTTTAAAGTCAGTATTTTCATATTTGAGTCACTGGATCTTAGTATTTTCCAAATACTTAAGGATTGTCTATACAATCTTTCAGTGGTTCTTACTTAGATCAGACTGGTATCTGCTCACTACCATTAGTGAGCATACCATATCTGGTCTTGAACATGGAGAAATTAGATGACACCCAAATCTTTATTTCTTGCAATGCTGGAATGCCATTCCTGATTAAGAGAATTTCATTCACAGACAACACAAGGAATAACACTACAGAACATTTTGCCCACTTGTAAATTCAGGATTTCTCTTTATTCATAACAAAGACATATGTTCAAAATGTATGTTCTAACTCTGGGATAATAGCGAAACGAGCTTTATAGGTCTCCACCTTTCCATCTGTGCTACTCTGATTCTTTTGAAAAATCCATTCACACCCAATGGATTTTATTCCTTCAGATGAATCATCTAGTATTCATACACTATTGATTTCCATGGACTTCAATTTGGATTTAATGGCTCCAAGCCACTTCTCAGAGTTAGACCACTGCATTGCATTTACTTTAATGGGCTCCGAGTTTGATTTAATCAAATCTGATTCTGTAGGTTTACTAGATTATGTCGGTTCATTTTCTACCAGTCAAACTTTCAAGTTCAACTTGATAGGCATCAGTTCCTTCTCTAAGGAACTTTCCAAAAGGAATGCCCTACTGCTGATGAGCATCTTATGTTCTTCAACATGATAGAATTAGTAACCCTTAAACACCTATTGGACCATGTACCAAGTTTATCTGTATGCAAACCTTTGACATAGGCCGATCAACTCCAAACCCAAAGGTGAGAGAGTCTAGGTCTATACCCGATCCATATCTCATATGAAATCTGCACAACAGACTTACTCAGTATATTTTCAAAGTAAAATAAGTAATCACACAAGAGCATAATCCTGAAATAGACAGATTAGTGAACCCTATCATGGATTGAATCATGTCTAACAAAGTTCAACTTCTCCTTTCAAATACACTGTGTTCTGAAAAAAAATCCACTGAGAGAAAATTCAATTCTCTCCTAGATATATCATCTTTTTCATCATTTGAATCATTTGAACATTTCAAATGATTTGGCCAGACGCACCCATGCCCAGATAGGTTGTCTGTAATGAAATATTAATATCTTCCTCTGGCACTTAAGTTCATAGGTCTACATACATCACTATGTACAAGATTTAGAACTTTATCAGCTCCTTCACCTTTTTTATTAAAAGGTGACTTTGTCATCTTTTCAAGAAGACAAAACTCACAGGCTATCAATGATTCACAATCATTGATGTCGAGATTTTCCTCTCAAGCTAATCCGTTTATCCTGTTCTTGTCAAGATGACTAAGCCTATAATGCCAAGATAGACATTCATGATATTATCTAACTTGGGTGTGTACATTACACTTAACAGGCTATGTAAATGTCATTTCCTTATTGTCCATGTATTATTGTAACATTATTCATAATAATACCATAATAATCTTCCTTTATGAATGATGATCATCTTTAGCCAAAAGGCCAACAAAGATTATATACAATGGACAATAGTAATAATTACTTTAAATATTAATATTTAAAAATAAGTTCTATAATTCCTAAAGTTAGGATTGGAATAAGACTTCTATCCCTAACATTCAAGAATCTCTCACCATTTTCAAATATTCTACTTACTTGTAGTCCTAGCAATAAATTGCATAAAACCATCGGTATCTAATATCTAGGTAGTGGAATTATATAGAGAAACTTTAAGGTGTTATCATATAACATCCTTGATGAGCAACCCTTGCTTCTTTCTCTTGTTTAGCCTATTATGGTCAAAGAAAGCAAGATAATTCTTCTTCTTATGATCCTGTGCTTATGCATGATTTGGATCAATTTTGGACTAATTATTTTGATTGGACTAAGAAGCCCCAATACGAACCCATTCGTACTGCTGGACCAAATTCAACTTTCGATACTAATTAACGAAGTTGGGTCCCATAAGTCATCACTGTCTAATAGCGATTGGAGTAATTAAGGTTTAGCCTTATTGTAAGAAAAGAGAACAATGACCTAATGTATATGAATTATTTAAGCCTAGAGACTTGGACTTTAGTCTCAAGGTTCTTCCACTATTTTATTCAAATTGATAGCCTCTACCTTCAATTCGAAAAATTAGTTTAATTTTCTAGTAGATACTAGAATCCACATAGATTACACACAAGCCCGACTTTAGTCGGCCAGCCCATGTGTATCTACAGGTAGGTTAATTAACCAATTATTTCTCCAAACAACTTCTAGTAATTTAATTTTATCCCAAAAATCTAATCAGTAGGCTTTGGCCTCCACTGTAAGGATCCAGTTAGGTCCAACCATTAACATGACCATACTTGGTGCATCTAACCAACAAATGATCAGTTATCTAACCACCATTAGAGAGACACATCCAAGTCGTCATATGATGAGTGATAATTCCATTAGTCAACAAGCACCAGGCCTTTGGGTCTACAATGATTATTGAGTTAATGGACTCATTATCAAACACCTTAATGGGAGGCTATGACTCAGTTATCTCCATAACTTTGTCATTTTAAGGACCTAATAATTTTAGAGAATTTAAAATTATCAGTGATTTAAAGATAGAAAAGACATGGACCAATTCGCTCCAACTGACTTCATCAAGTCAAGTCCTCCCACTGACTTCTCAAGTCATTAACAAGGACTAGGATCAAATTTGGTCCATGGGTACCTAGATCAGTCTCACTGAATAAAATCAGACTCTCTGATTTTCTATGTGACATGGGTTAGCATGAATCAATGAGCAACCTAATCAAGACCCGATTAACCACATTAGCCAGGTAAGTATGATCGATGGGAGAGTCTGCCAATGCTTGCCTTAGACACCATAAGAAAAGGCCAGATAAGCATGCTCCCAATTAAAAACCATCGATCAAGTTTACCTTAGGCACCAACTAGTTTATCAGTTTTGATTTGGTCTGCCTAAAGACTCGGGCTCAGCCACTGAGCCACGATCAGTGCCCATTTGTTAAATATATGGACTTTGATCAACTATAATTATTGAAGTGATCTATAAAAATGACCTAATCCTAATTAACTTTTAATTAGGTTTGATCAATTTCTTAACTTAGTCTATATTTAATCTAACCCTAGGTCTAACCCAGTTAATGATCTGATCAAAGCTAACCCATTACCCTTTAACCCATGTTTTATGAAATTGTCTTAGGATCTTTAAATCACAAACCTAGATCCTAAACAATCACTTAATTCTTTTAATTAAGTTCATGGCTGAGGGTTGGGGTTCGGCATTTTAAAAAATATTTTCAACTTTTGAAAGGTTTAATACAATCTAGTGTTGTTTCACTAAATAGGTCGACTCATTTCAAAAATAGATCGATTTATTTCACTAACAAATACTAACAATTAAAATCAGTCAGAAATATAATTCAGCCAACTTTTCAATCGAGCTGGCATGCTGGTCGAGCTGGCTTACTGGTCGAGCTGGCCCGATCAGCAAATAGAACCTTCGCAAGATCCTGTTCTAGGCTGATTTTAATCTATATACATTACATAAAAATTCATGAAATAAAATAGACTTAATCTAAAATATTCATAACAAGATTTATTTAAACTCTTTTAAATTTTTCTAGATCGCAATGTAGCAGGACAACCTTTGCACTGTAAGGGGTAAACCTTACAGCAGGACAACCTACAGTCTGTCATAAGCCATGAGGGCAGAATAGTCGTCATAAGCCATGACGGGATCCTTGACGCCGTCGGGGCCGAGAGACCAGAGGCGGTCGGCATCGACGGCGGGGCAGTAGAACTTGTTGCGGGGACGGTGGAAGTAACGCATGCCGACCTTGCCGGAGTGCTTCGGGCGGCAGCCGTCGTGGTGCACTCGGAGGTGAGGCATATCTCTGATGTCGCAACCATCCCTGAAGTGGCTACGGTTCTTCTTGAAACAGGTCTTCGCTACTGCCGCCGTTGCCCTCACCGCCTCCGGAGATCTACCCCACCCCTTTCCCGCTAAGGTCGGGACTTCGGGAACAGAATGAGGCGAGATGGGGCGAGAGCTGTTACACGCACTGGAGAATGCGACTGAGAGGGATAGAGATGGAGTTCGTGGCTTGGAGCGGCTTCCGGTTCGTCCTGCCCAAACCGTGTTCGCGAGACTTGTGATGACGTGCATCTTCTTTTTTCCTGACCCACCGGGTCCTGTAACGTGTACTTCTGTTAAATGAAAAAGTGATTTCAGTACCTTGTTTGCATCTTGCATTAAATAGTTGTCTGCCGAACTTCTTCATTTTCCTTTCCTTCTCTTTGTCTGTGTTACGTTGTTCCAAGGTCGTCGGTGACTTTTTCAGTTCACGTGGGGTCATCATTTGCCGAGCTCCTTTTCGGCTTTTATGCCGTTCGGGGATACCCACTTGTCAGGTTCGCTCGGATTTTTCTCTGCTGAGGTCGGGGCTAAGTTCGGCTCCCTTGATAGTCCGAACGAAGAAGCCCTCCGGGAGTTGGAGTAGCTCGATTCTCGTAAGAGCCAGGGCAAAATTTTTCTGCAATCAAAGTCATAAGTAAAGTCCGGCTTCCGTAGAAGTCTGGGCGGAGTTGTCCTGTAGCTGACGTTGGCGGTGGAGCCCGGCTCCCGTAGGAGTCCGGGTGAAGTCTCTCCTCTTTTTTTTTTTTTTTTTTTTTTTTTTTTTTGGAACCCGGCTCCCGTAGGAGTCCGGATGAAGTCTTCTTTGGCGTAGGGACCCGGCTCCCGTAGGAGTCCGGGTGAAGTCTTTTTGGCGTAGGAACCCGGCTCCCGTAGGAGTCCGAGTGAAGTCTTTTTTGCGGCGGAACCCGGCTCCCGTAGGAGTCCGGGTGAAGCCTTCTTGGCGTAGGAACCCGGCTCCCGTAGGAGTCCGAGTGAAGTCTTTTTTGCGGCGGAACCCGGCTCCCGTAGGAGTCCGGGTGAAGCCTTCTTGGCATAGGAACCTGGTTCCCGTAGGAGTCCGGGCCTTCCACTTTGCTCATGTCAGGACGAGGTTCTCCTCCTGTTCCTGACAGGGCTGCGAGGGCACATTAGGGCATTGCGAGGCCTCTCCCCCCATCCGGTCTAAAGGAACCGGGCCTTCGACTTTGCTCAAGTTAGGGTGAGGTTCTCCTCCTGTCCCTAACAGGGCTGTGGGGGCACATATGGGCGTTGCAAGGCCTCTCCCCCCATCCGGTCTAAAAAAATCGGGCCTTCGACTTTGCTCAAGTTAGGGCGAGGTTCTCCTCCTGTCCCTAACAGGGCTGTGGGGGCACATATGGGCATTGCAAGGCCTCTCTCCCCATCCGGTCTAAAAGAACCGGGCCTTCGACTTTGCTCAAGTTAGGGCGAGGTTCTCCTCCTGTCCCTAACAGGGTTGTGGGGGCACATATGGGCGTTGCAAGGCCTCTCCCCTCATCCGGTCTAAAAGAACCGGGCCTTCGACTTTGCTCAAGTTAGGGCGAGGTTCTCCTCCTGTCCCTAACAGGGCTGTGGGGGCACATATGGGCGTTGCAAGGCCTCTCCCCCCATCCGGTCTAAAAGAACCGGGCCTTCGACTTTATAAGGTTGCCCTCTCATTTTCGATACCGTCTGCTTGAATTGTCCCAAGACAAGCGGGCACGCATTTTTTGATTAGGACGAAATTACTGGTAGTACATCCGTAAGTTTTCTGAGCTCCAAGGTCGCGGGAGGTCGGCTCCTCCGAGTTCCTTTTGCTTTTTCGAGCCTGGTCTTAATCCCCTGCAAAAGGGTTCTGTTTGTTACCTCGGCTTCGCCGTTCGCCTGGGGATGGGCCACTGATGTGAATTTGTGGGAGATGTTTAGGTTTTCACAGAATTCAGCAAATCTGGCTCCCGCGAATTGCCGTCCATTATCAGTGATGAGGGTTCTAGGCAAACCGAACCTGCACACGATCGATTTTCAGACGAAATCCTACACTTTCGCTTCTGTGATTTTGGCTAGCGGCTCGGCCTCGACCCATTTGGTGAAGTAGTCGATTGCTACGAGGAGGAATTTCCTTTGACCAGATGCCATGGGAAAGGGGCCAAGAATATCCATCCCCCACTGCGCAAAAGGCCATGGGGCACTCAAGGGTGTAAGCTTGGTAGCAGGTTGTCTCTGGACGTTGGCGTATCTCTGGCATCGATCACACTTTTTGACATATTTGATTGAATCACGATGCATTGTTGGCCAGTAATACCCTTGGCGGAGTAGCTTGTGGGATAGAGACCTGGCACCTAAATGGCTTCCACAAGCTCCCTCGTGTACTTCCCATAAAGCGTAGTCAGCTTCTGAGGGTCGGAGGCATCTCAAGAGAGGCAAGGAGTACGATCTTTTGTACAATTTGCCCTCATAAAGGATGTACCGGAAGGCTTGATTTCGGAGTTTCCGAGCTTTTTTCGCGTCCTGGGGGAGAATCCCATCTCTAAGATAGGTTATTAGCGGGTCGACCCAGCTGGGCCCATGGTCGATCTCCATTACGAGTCACGGTTCTTCCGTACTCGGATGCTTTAAAACTTCAAAGAGGACGCCTTTTGGCAATTCGGCCGGAGCTGATGTCGCCAGTTTGGAGAGAAGATCGGCTTTGGTGTTCTCCGACCTTGGAATTTGCCTGATGTCGAAATCGCCAAAGGCAGGGATGAACTCCTTCACTTTCTCAAGATATTTGGCCATACTGTCCTCCCGCGCTTCAAAGCTCCCGCTGACTTGCCCCACCACAAGTTGGGAATCGCTGTGCACCCGGAGTTGACCTATTCCGAGCTCCCTGGCGATCCTCAACCCTGCGATCAGAGCTTCATACTCCATGCCATTGTTTGTTACGGGGAACGCAGAGCGTACTCCGCAATGACTCCCTCCGGGCTGGTCAAGATCAGGCTTGCACCCGCGCCTGCCATGTTGGAAGATCCGTCCACATGGAGGGTCCAAAAGCTATCGGAGGAACTGGCTTCTTCGTTGGGGGAGTTCGGTTGAGTCCTCAGGTCATCAATTTTGCTTTGCTCAGGTTCGGCTTCCTCTGGGATGGTGCATTCTACTATGAAATCCGCCAATACTTGGGCTTTTATTGCCGGTCTAGGTTTGTAGTTGATGTCGAATTCTGTGAGCTCGATTGCCCATTTCGCCATTCTCCCGGAGATATCAGCTCGGTGCAAAACTGCCTTGATCGGTTGGTCGGTGAGTAACGTCACCGTGTGCCCTTGAAAGTAAGGCCGGAGTCTCCGAGCTGCAATCAACAAGGCGTAGGTCAGTTTTTCTAATTTAGTATACCTGGTCTCGGCGTCCCTCAACACGCGACTAATGTAGTAGACTGGTTGCTGGACTTTCATTTCCTCTTTAACAAGGACAGCTGCAAGGGCTATGGGAGAGACCGCCAGGTACAAAAATAATTCCTCCTTAGGCTCGGGCTTCGCCAGTAGTGGGGGCGAGCTAAGGTAGCTTTTCAATTCTTCGAATGCCTGTTGGCATTCAGGGGTCCAACAGAAGTTTTTCGGCTGCTTGAGGGTTTGAAAGAAGGGCAGACATCGTTCGGCCGACCTTGCGACAAAGCGATTAAGAGCCGCGACTCTTCCTGTGAGGCATTGAACCTCCTTGATGAATCCGGCCTTGAGAAGTTTATCCACTTCCTCGGCTATTGCCTTCTGCCTCTCCGGGGCATGACTCCGGATTTTTTCTTTTGTTGGCCGATGTTTAGGGTCGACCGCCAGATGATGTTCCATGACTTCTGTGTCAATCCCCGGCATATCCGCCGGGACCCATGCAAAAACGTCTGCATTCCCTCGGAGAAAATCCACGAGATGCGTCCGCACCTCCTCCTCCAGGTTGGAGCCAATTAACACCACATGCTCCGCATTCCCATCATTCAAAGGAATTGGTATTAGGTCCTCGATCGGGCCGCCCCTCTCTTCAGTGAGGTCATCGCGCGCATCCAACCCGTCGACTGGACAGAGGTCTGCTTGATTGCTTCTTTGCAGGGCAATATTGTAGCAGTGCCTGGCCAGCGCTTGGTCTCCCCGAACTTCTCCAATCCCCTTGTCAGTGGGGAACTTCAACTTCAAATG
This sequence comes from Elaeis guineensis, assembly GCF_000442705.2. Classification (NCBI taxonomy): domain Eukaryota; kingdom Viridiplantae; phylum Streptophyta; class Magnoliopsida; order Arecales; family Arecaceae; genus Elaeis; species Elaeis guineensis. Next base: position 31,561,426 of record NC_026006.2, on the reverse strand, counting down.
GTAGGTTGAAACAACGGCTCTGAGGGCATTGAGGCCGGGTCGGCCAAGAATTGCATTGTAGGCAGATGGCGCCTTTACCACCAGGAAATTCACCAGGGCTCTGGACTGCTTTGGATGCTGACCCGCGGTCACAGTTAGAGCTATCATTCCTTCCATCAGAACGGCGTCACCAGTAAACCCTATCAAGGGGGAGCACATCGGCCTTAGATGACCGCCAAGAGTGGCCATTCTTGAAAAGGCACTATAGAATAAGTGTCAGCCGAACTTCCGTTGTCGACGAGAATGCGACGGACGTCATAATCTGCTATATTCAAGGAAACTACGACCGCGTCGTTATGAGGGAATTGGACTCCCTGGGCGTCTTCTTCAGTGAAGGCTATGGGCTCTTCAACTTTTTGCCGCTTGAGGGGTGCAGCTGATGTGCTGATTGCCTCCTGCCGGGATTCCTCCGAGATGACGTTGACGGAATCCGACGAAGACTGGTCATCCGGCCACCCTTTATCGGCAACCATAGCCGGAGGTAGTTGTGCAGAAACCTCGCGAGAGGGCATCGGATGGGGAAAAGAGGATTGGATGCCAGAAAAGATGGTCGGAAGCAGGTCCGTTGAGCACTCCTTCAAGAACAAGGGTGCTGCGAAGACACAGCCCTTCCTCTAGCGCCAATCCTGTTGGTGCAAAAATTCACTTGCGCTGGAGAAGCTGGAGTCGGGGAAGCCGCGGTCGCCGCCGGGACCTGCAAGGGAAGTCTAAACCGGAGGTGGGGTTGCTCCGGCAAGACCCTCCGACGCTCAAGTCAGTTTTCTGCCTCAACAAGAATGGAGTGCTCGAACGGAGAATTTAGCAAAGTTTTGAGATAAGGAAAAGGAGCTTAAAGAATAACGTATCTGGATCCTCTTTTTATAGGCGGAGGAGGCAACGGATTGATGGCGATGTTTGTAATCGCCTGGTAGTGGGCCGCCCATGGTCAGGGGAATTGATTGCGAAAGATAATGGAGTAGACACGTGGTCATCACCTCGACCCGCCACGTGGAATCTGTTATGAGGGGTGGAGCAGCGTCCGTTGTCAGCGGACAGGAGAATCGCGTGGTATCCGTCGCAGGAGGTGGAGCAGGTTCGTGGCTGTCACTGTGGCCTGCCAGGGGATAGTGGAGCTGTGCGGAGTCCGCCACAGGAAGTGGAGTAGGGTAGCTATGGTTACTGCGGCCTGTCAGGGAATGATGATACTGCGCGGGATCCGCCACAGGAAGTGGAGCAGGGTCGTGGCCGTTTTGAGGGCCTGTCAGGGAGCGTGGATCTGTCGATTGAAACTCGACAACGGGCGGAGCCCGATTTCTGTTGAGGTCCGGGTGAGGTCCTCCTGGCGGTAGGGGTCGTGAGTGGAGCCCGACTCCCGGGGGAGTCCGGGCGGAGCTGTTCTGAAGTTGGCGGTGGAGCCCGGCTCCCGTAGGAGTCCGGGCGGAGCTGCGCTGATGTCGTCGGTGGAGCTCGGCTCCCGTAGGAGTCCGGGCGGAGCTGCGCTGAAGGTGGAGCCCGGCTCCCGTAGGAGTCCGGGCGGAGCTGTGCTGATGTCGGTGCTGGAGGCGGAGCCCGGCTCCCGTAGGAGTCCGAGCGGAGCTGTGCTGATGTCGGAGGCGGAGCCCGGCTCCTGTAGGAGTCCGGGCGGAGCTGTGCTGCAACCAAAGTCAGAGGTGAAGTCTGGCTCCCGTAGGAGTCCGGTCGGAGCTTACCCGCAGTTCATGTCGGAGGTGGAGCCCGACTCCTGTAGGAGTCCGGGCGGAGCTGTGCTGCAATTGATGTCGAGGGTGGAGACTGGCTCCTGTAGGAGTCCGGGTGGAGCTATGTTGCAGTTGATGTCGAGGGCGGAGCCCGGCTCCCGTAGGAGTCCGGGCGGAGCTGTGCTGCAACCAAAGTCAGAGGTGAAGTCTGGCTCCCGTAGGAGTCCGGTCGGAGCTTACCCGCAGTTCATGTCGGAGGCGGAGCCCGGCTCCCGTAGGAGTCCGGGCGGAGCTGTGCTGCAATTGATGTCGAGGGCGGAGCCTGGCTCCCGTAGGAGTCCAGGCGGAGCTGTGTCGCAGTTGATGTCGAGGGCGGAGCCCGGCTCCCGTAGGAGTCCGGGCGGAGCTGTGCTGCAACCAAAGTCAGAGGTGAAGTCCGATTCCCGTAGGAGTCCGGTCGGAGCTTACCCGCAGTTCATGTCGGAGGCGGAGCCCGGCTCCCGTAGGAGTCCGGGCGGAGCTGTGTCGCAGTTGATGTCGAGGGCGGAGCTCGGCTCCCGTAGGAGTCCGGGCGGAGCTGTGCTGCAACCAAAGTCAGAGGTGAAGTCCGGCTCCCGTAGGAGTCCGATCGGAGCTTACCCGCAGTTCATGTCGGAGGTGGAGCCCGGCTCCCGTAGGAGTCCGGGCGGAGCTGTGCTGCAATTGATGTCGAGGGTGGAGCCTGGCTCCCGTAGGAGTCCGGGCGGAGCTGTGTTGCAGTTGATGTCGAGGGCGGAGCCCGGCTCTCGTAGGAGTCCGGGCGGAGCTGCACTTGCTGTCGGCGGTGGAGCCCGGCTCCCGTAGGAGCCCGGGAGGAGCTGCACTTGCTGTCGATTCCGTTGAGGGTTTCGGCTGTGGGTATTTTATACCCAACAGGGCCTAACTTATTTGGTTCAATTAGGTTGGTTTAAATAATGAAACCACCTTGACCCATTCTCCCTACGCCACCTCACTTTCACTGTGCCCATTTGAATTCACGAGAAGGAAGTTCTCATGAATTTTTTCTCATGCAAAGCCCTCCTCATGCCCTACTTTAATGCACCCAATGAGTGGATAAGGATGATTGGTTGGCCATTCAAATTCAAAACAAAGTTTGAATTTGAATGAGCAACCAATCTTAGCTCCTTAACCTTATCCTCTTTTAGCACCCCATTTATTACACGAGAAAATATTTCTCATGAAATCACTCATGCACAAATTAAGCCACGCCCTCCTCTTCTCACGCCCTTAGTGGATAGGGATAAATTAGTTTCCATTTGAATTCAAATGTGCAATTACTCATCATTATCCTCTCATGTGGATAAGACCTTGGTTGTTGTTTTAAAAGGAGGAGAAGAGTGGGGTGTGTGAAAGAAAAATTTTGGAGAGAAAATTTGGGCGTGAGGAATCCTTGTGTGCAAGGTGAAGGTCTATATCCTTTCGAGAGAAAAAGAAAGAAAAGAAAGAAAAAGTATGCATAGAGTTTCAGTGAGTTCTTCATGGTTTCAGCCTGGAGTTCGGGAAGTGAGAAGGTGAGCTACGAGTGTTGTGAGCCCATCAAATTTTAGAGAGATCTTCAACATCCTCTCAAGCACATCTGTTGATGATCCAGAGTATCCAAAGAATCGACAGATATCGATCGAAGGAGTTCGATCAGCATTGACCGTCGAAAGGGCTCTACAACGAGCTAGCACTCGTGAGGAGTCGATCAGATCGGGAGCTTTGTGTGGACGATCCACAGAGGTCAGACATGCTATGTGACTGCATCACAATGATCAGACTCTCCCAACGATGATCAAATTACGGTGATCTACTACCCACACAAAGGTATTATGTTCTGAACACATTACAGTAAAGTGTTTACTGTTCAAATTTGAATTTCAAATTTAAATGTATGCATGCTATATATCATATTTAGATCCTAGTATAGGATAAATTTTTATTAATTAATTAGATTAATTAAAAATTTTTACTGTAAAATAGTGATTTTGAAAAAGTTTTAAAATTATCATTTTACCCCTGCACTGAATTTTCCCCACAAATGGTATCAGAGCAGGTTCTTAGATATTATATATATATTTGTATGCATAGATTAAGTTATAATCTAAAAGTTTAAATTTGAAATTTAAAATTTAAAATTTGAAATTTGAATTTTAAAAATTGTTCAAAATTCAAAAATTTGAAATTCAAAATTTGAGATTTGAATTTTGAAATTTAAAATTTAAAATTTAAAATTTAAAAATTTAAATTTTGAAATTTCAAATTTGGTTGAAATTTCAAATTTGAAATTCAAAATTTAAAATTCAAAATTTGAAATTCAAAAATTTGAAATTTAAAATTTGAAATTTGTTTGAAATTTGAAATTCAAAATTTAAAATTTGGAATTTGAAATTCAAAATTTAAAATTTAAATTTTGAAATTGGTATATTTAGATATACTTAATCCAAGTAGTAAGTAATCGAATTAGGTTGGTTGCCATGACCGTCCGGTCATAGGAGAAAAGTAGGATTTAAAGGCCCTCTCTTCCCATTCGATAGGGTCTCCTATGGCGGTAGGGGTGCCGATGCAATTATATCCCATGCAGATGAAGTAGCGAAAGGAATATTCATAATTTATTTTGATTGAGTTATTTTCTGTTATGTAATTAGCAATAGGATTGCTATTTATGAAATGTGCTGATCTATTTGTGTAATGAGTCAACATATTTGGTGAACAGAAAATAAAACCTTTCAAATTTAAAAATTATTTTTGAAATGCCAAACCCTGACTCATCAGCCTAAATACTTAATTAAAAGAATTAAGTATTGTCTAGTAGGTCTAGAATTGTGAATTAAGACCTAAGACAATTGCATAAACTTGTGGGTCAATGGGTTAGATGGATTAGGTCCATAATTGGGTTAGACCTAAGGTTAGCTTAAAGAAATGGACTAAATTAGAGTAATTGGTCAAATCTAATCAAAAATTGAATTAGATTAGGTCAAGGATACTCTAGACTCAACTCCAATAGTTGTAGTTGAATGGGTCCATGTCTTTAACTAGACCAAGATGGACTTAATTCATAGCTACGTGGTGGAACCCTATTAACTAATTTGATCAAATTAAAACTAATGAATTGGTTGGTGTCTAAGGTAAGTTTGGCAGTTTGACCAGTGGTTTTTAAGCGGGAGCTACTCGCAGTGATTTGATCTCTGATAAGTTAATGGCTTATCCCCACCACTGATCTCACTTACCTAGCCAACCTGGTGAATTAGGTTTTAATTAGATCACTTGGTGATTAGGGCTCACTCATGTCATTAGGTAAATCAGTTTGACTGATTTAGGTGCTCCTAATGCCAGCTTTAAGTAAATCCTTTTTAATCTGACTTGGTGAAGTCAGTGGGAGAATTAAAATTGGCTGGATATTTTCTTCTCTTTGATTCTTTAATAAAATCCTAAAAAAATATTAGGTCCTAAAAATGATTAAGTTATATTGATAACTAAGTCATAGCCTCCCATTAAGTGAGTGATAATGAGTCTATTAGTTTAATAATCATTAGAGGCCCAAAGACCTGGTGCTTATTGACTAATGGAATTATCATTCATAGTATGATAATTTGGTTTGAGTCTTTCTGATGGTGGTTAGGTTGGCCGACCAAAGTTGGGCTTGATCATTTATTGGTCCGATTCACCAAATCAAATCATGTTAATGGTTGGACCTAACCAGATTTTTTTAGTGGAGGCCAAAGCCTACTGATTAGGTTCTGGGGCAAAATTAATTACTAGAAGTTGTTTAGAGAAACAACTGGTTATGAACCTACCCATAGATGCACATGGGTTGACCAACCAAAGTTGGGCTCGTGTGTAGTCTGTGTGGATTCTAATATCCACTAAGAAATTAAAGTAATTCTTCGAATTGGAGGTTGAGGCTACCAATTCGTAAAAATACAGGGAGAAACTTTAGACTAAAGTCCAAGTCTTTAGTATTAATAATTTATGTACTAATATAGGTCTGGTTTTTCTTTATGCAGCTATGGCCACTACCCTATCGCTCCGATCATTATTAGATAATGACAAGCTCATGGGACCTAATTTCGATAGCTGGTATCGAAAATTAAAAATCATCCTTGAGCATGAGCAGATCCTTTATGTAGTAACGGATCCGGCATCTGAAGAGCCAGCCCTGAACGCTAGAGGGACGGTCCGAGACACTTACCAGAAGTGGCTCAACGACCGCACCAACGTCCGATGCATAATGCTGGCAGCAATGAATGATGAGTTCAGTCACAGGTTCGAGAACGTTCAGCCACAGGAGATGCTTCAAATATTGAATGACTCTTTTGGCATGCCTGACGATGTTGAAAGACACAAACTAGTTGTACCATTTTTAATGCTCGGATGAGGGATGGAGCCTCAGTCACTGATCATATACTATACATGATCAAAATGATTGAGCACCTAAGTAAACTAGGCTTTTCCCTGCATGAGCAGCTCGATAAGGATGCGATCCTTAATTTTCTGCCCAAGTCCTTCCTTCCCTTCCTTACTCATTTTCGAATGACAAAGTCTGCAGTGAACTACCACATCTTATTGGGGTTGCTACAGAACTTTGAGAAGGATCACCAGCTCCATAAGGAGTCGGTGAATGTTGTGGGAGGGTCTTCTTCTGGTCGTCGACCCTTTAAGAAAGGGAAAAAGAACAAGAAGAAGAAGAATAAGAAGGTGCAGCCGCATGCTGGGATGTCTGCACAGGGTCAGATCAAGAAGCGCAAGCCCGACCAGAGCTAGGTAGAGTGCTTCTTTTGCAAGAAGCAGGGGCACTGGAAGAGGAACTGTCCTCTATACATTGCCTCACTAGACCCGAACAGGCCGAAGAAGAAGCAAGGTACTTATATGATAACACCTTGCAACTTTTCTATTTGTTATACTACTGCCTGGGTATTGGATACCGAAAGCCCTTATCATATTTGCAATTCGATACAAGGTCTGCAGGTCAGTAGGATATTTGATGAAGGCGAGAGATTCTTGAACGTTGGAGATGGAAGCAAAGTTCCAGTTCTAACATTAGGAATCATGAACCTTGTAATCAATTCTCGAAAAATAATTCTGAGTGAATGTCACTATTATCCAAGCTTTTTATTAAATATTATTTCTGTAGGCCTTTTGGCCATGAACGGTTATCAATTTTTAATAAAAGAAAATGTTTGCAATATCATTTTGAATGGTGTTACAATGTTTGTTGGATAACTTAATAATAGAATTTACTTTCTATCACAACCTGTTAATATCGTTCAAACCTCCGGTAAATGCCCTAGAATAGATAATGTGTCAGATGTCTACCTTTGGCACTGTAGGCTAGGTCATATCAATAAGAATGGATAAACTGGTTGGCTCAAGAAGGAATTCTTGAAGTAGGTGATTATGAATCACTTCCAACCTGTGAGTCCTGTCTTCTTGGTAAAATGATCAAGTCACATTTTACTGAAAAAGGTAAGCGAGCCAGTGAACTCTTGACTCTGGTACATTCTGATGTATGTGGACCCATGAGCTCAAGTGCAAGAGGTGAATATTTCTACTTCATAACCTTCACAGACGACCTATCGAGGTATGGGTATGCCTATTTAATGAAGCATAAGTCTGAGTCATTTGAAATGTTCAAACTATTTCGAAATGAGGTAGAAAAATAAACTGAAAAGTGTATTAAAACTCTTCGATCTGATCAAGAAGGTGAATACCTTTCCAATAATTTTCTGATATATCTTGGAGAGAATGGGATTCTCTCTCAGTGGACACCTCCTGGAACACCATAGCATAATGGTGTGTCTGAAAGGAGAAATCAGATCTTGTTGGATATGGTTCGATCCATGATGGGATTTGCTGGTCTGTCGATCTTCCTTTGGGGATATGCGCTCGAATCGGCTTGTTACCTTCTAAATAGGGTTCCAAGTAAGTCTGTAACCAAAATGCCATATGAGATATGGATAGGATGTAAGCCAGTACTCTCGCACCTTAGGGTTTGGGGGTGTCCGGCTTATGTTAAACGTTTAATTACGGACAAGCTTGGATCTAGGTCTGACAAGTATAATTTTATAGGGTACCCAAAAGAGACCAAAGGGTATTACTTCTACCTAGCTGATGAGCAAAAAGTGTTTGTCAGCCTTAAGGCAATCTTTTTGGAAAGGAAGTTCCTTGATGAAGGGACTGTTGCCTCTAAGGTCGAACTTGATGAAATTCGACTGGTGGAAAATCCGACGCAAGTTGCTGAACCTAAACCAGATTTGATTAGATCAGATCTGGAGCCTATTATTCAAGCACCCTTAAGGTGATCTGGTAGAGTACCACGTCAACTGGACAGATACTATGATTTCTTGATCCGAGATGATGATCCTATTGAACTTGATGAAAATGATGAGGATCCGATCACCTACATGGATGCAATACAGAGATCTGACTTTGAGAAATGGCTAGAGGCCATGAAATCCGAAATGGAGTCCATGAAGGTCAATGATGTGTGGACATTGGTTGACCTACCCGAAGGAGTAAAACTCATAGGGTGTAAGTGGGTCTTCAAGAGGAAGAGGGGTGCAGACGGAAAGGTGGAAACCTATAAAGCTCATCTGGTTGCCAAGGGATATCGTCAACGTTATGGTATAGACTATGACGAGATATTTTCTCCTGTGGCAATGCTCAAATCCATTCGGATTATGCTTGCGATAGCTACCCATTTGGACTATGAAATCTGGTAGATGGATGTGAAGACAACTTTCCTAAATGGAGAGCTGGATGAAGAGGTGTATATGATACAACCTGAAGGATTCACATCCACTGATGAGTCTAAGGTGTGCAGACTACAGAGGTCCATTTATGGACTTAAGCAGGCATCTCGGAGTTGGAACATACATTTTGATAGGATGATCAAGATGTATGGCTTCGTTAAGAACGGAGAAAAGCCCTGCATTTATAAGTGGGCTAATGGTCCAGTAGTGGTATTTTTTGTATTGTATGTGGATGATATTCTCTTAATCGGGAATGATGTCCCTGCATTATAGGGGATAAAGATTTGGCTGTCGTCACAGTTCTCCATGAAGGATTTGGGAGAAGCTTCCTACATCCTAGAGATGAGGATCTATAGGGATAGATCTAAAAGGTTGCTTGGTTTATCCCAGTCTACGTACATAGATACTATGCTGAAGAGGTTCAGCATGGAGAATTCCAAGAAAGGCTATCTACCGATAGGCCATGGAATTTCTCTCTCGAAGAGGGATTGTCCGACAATACCTCAAGAGAGAGAGCGTATAGGTTGGATTCCATATGCTTCGACAGTGGGATCTATCATGTACGCCATGACATGTACACGACCAGATGTGGCATACTCACTAGAGGTAGTGAGTAGATACCAATCTGATCCAGGAAAGAATCACTGGAAGGTTGTTAAAACCATCCTGAAGTATTTAAGAAATACTAAGGACCAGTGGCTTGTTTATGGTGAATCAGACTTGAGACTTATAGGATTTACAGACTCTAGTTTTTAGTCTGATCATGATGATAACAAAAGTGTGTCGGGATTTATTTTTACCCTTAATGGTGGGGCTATCTGCTGGAAGAGTTTCAAGCAACACACTGTGGCTGATTCAGTTTGCGAGGTGGAGTATGTCGCTACATCAGATGCTGCCAAAGAAGCGGTGTGGCTGAAAAAATTCATCACCGAGGTCAGAGTAGCACCCTCCATTGTTGGTCCAGTTCTGCTCTATTATGACAGCTCTGGAACCATTGCTTAGGCGAAGGAACCGAAGGCACACCAGCGGATGAAGCATATTCTGCGCCGCTACCATCTCCTTCGAGAAATTATGGATCGAGGTGACGTCGACCTTCAGAAGATCGATGGAAAGGAGAACCTGGCCGACCCATTCACTAAAGCCATTGTGGTGAAGGAGTTCGACGACTATAAGTCGAAGATGGGTATTAGATATTGCACCGATTGGCTTTAGGCCAAGTGGGAGATTGTTGGGAATAGTGTCTCAAAGCCAATCGTTAGTCTATTGACGGTTGTGCTCATTTTTATATATGTACATGAATTAGAAATTAATAAAAATTATTTTGATATTTTTCATCACAAAATATTTCATCTTCTAATGAACTCCTATGTTGTGGTGAAGTCCTTAGGACTATTTAGACTCGACAAAGGAGGATTTGTCCTTTAGTCCTTAAATCTGTTCGCGACCAAATGATACGTTGTTACCAAGGATGACAACATTTATCAAGCATAGATCGTTGTGTGCCATATAGGTTGGTTGTTCTCTTAACCAATGAGTGTGGAGACATTGGTATGGCATACAGGTGAGATGTAAGGGTACATCTGCACTAAACGTGATCGACTCTGGAGCTATTTCTGCTGTCAAGATTTGCTTCGATAGAATATGGGTATAAATATCCCTCCGACCTGAGATCGCCACAGTGACTTGCAAGCAACTCACTGCACTTAGGCACTGGACTACCTAAATTTCTAATTCAGTGACGGAAGGCTGCTGGGTGTAGTCAAGTACTTGACTTGTCGGTGTGTGTGTCAAGATGGGATTGACCACTCCAGTTTAGGAGCTGTGTATAGTCGTGTTTCAATTTAGCAAAACCTTGGCCAGGGTAGTTTTTGTGAGGAGTCACAGGACTGTTTGAGTTGAGCACGATTCGGATGATCTAATCAGGGTTGACAGTTTAACCCTGAGTCATCCTAAACACAGAGGTCAAAAGGATGAATTATACAGTAACCATATTCACGTAGGTTCTGAGTGTTGCAATTATGACTATTCAACCTATCCGATCATCGGGTACCATTGCTAGATGGTCACTTCGATTAGTACAGGAATTGGTTCCTATGCTATCGGCTTAGGTTCGAACCTGCGGGGTCACATACATTAGAGGTTCCTATCTGATCTGATGACTGATGAAGAGTCCTAATGCTCATGGACTATGAGTTCTACATGTCTGGGACTCTGTGATCAAGAATCAGGATTCTCTGATCATGAGTCCCACACATTTTGGATACCGGGGTCAAGAGTCCCATTGGTTTGGGACTCTTCGATCAGGATTACATATCGATGAATTCTGATGCCCGATTACCCATCGAATTTGGACTCAATATTTATGAGAGGTTTAATTAGTGATTTGATCATTAATTAACTCAATTTGATTAAGTAATTATTTTTGGATCAAGTCCAATTGAATTGGATTCAGTTGGGTTTGACCCGATTAGGTTAAGAGTTGACCTAATCGTTGAGATGGTTTGGTCCCTGATTTGATCAGGGGTTAGACTTAATCAATTTTTGATTTGATTAAGATTTTATTGAGCCTAATTAAGCCTAATTTAGTTGGGTTTAAATTAGTCTAATTGGGCCTAACTTATTTGGTTCAATTAGGTTGGTTTAAATAATGAAACCACCTTGACCCATTCTCTCTGCGCCACCTCACTTCCACTGTGCCCATTTGAATTCACGAGAAGGAAGTTCTCATAAAGTTTTTCTCATGCAAATCCCTTCTCACGCCTTACTTTAATGCACCAAATGAGTGGATAAGGATGATTGGTTGGCCATTCAAATTCAAAACAAAGTTTGAATTTGAATGAGCAACCAATCTTAGCGCCTTGACCTTATCCTCTTTTAGCACCCCATTTATTACACGAGAAAATATTTCTCATGAAATCACTCATGCACAAATTAAGCCATGCCCTCCTCTTCTCACACCCTTAGTGGATAGGGATAAATTAGTTTCCATTTGAATTCAAAATTTGATTTGAATTCAAATGTGCAATTACTCATCATTATCCTCTCACGTGGATAAGACCTTGGTTGTTGTTTTAAAAGGAGGAGAAGAGTGGGGCGTGTGAAAGAAAAATTTTGGAGAGAAAATTTGGATGTGAGGAATCCTTGTGTGCAAGGTGAAGGTCTATATCCTTCCGAGAGAAAAAGAAAGAAAAGAAAGAAAAAGTGTGCGCAGGGTTTCAGTGAGTTCTTCAAGATTTCAGCTTGAAGTTCGGGAAGTGAGAAGGTGAGCTACGAGTGTTGTGAGCCCACCAAATTTTAGAAAGATCTTTAACATCCTCTCAAGCACGTCTACTGATGATCTAGAGTATCCAAAGAATCGACAAACATCGATCGAAGGAGTTCAATCAGCTTCGATCGTCGAAAGGGCTCTATAACAAGCTAGCACTCATGAGGAGTCGATCAGATCGGGAGCTTCATGTGGACGATCCACAGAGGTCAGACACGCTGTATGGCTGCATCACGATGATCAGACTCTTCCGACGGTGATCAGATTACGGCGATCTACTACTCGCACAAAAGTATTGTGTTTTGATCACATTACAGTAAAGTGTTTACTATTTAAATTCGAATTTCAAATTTAAATGCATGCATGCTATATATCATATTTAGATCCTAGTGTAGGATAAATTTTTATTAATTAATTAGATTAATTAATAATTTTTATTGTAAAATAGTAATTTTGAACAAGTTTTAAAATTATCATTTTACCCCTGCACTGAATTTTTTCCATAGTCAACACTCATGTAAATCATCTCTATTGTGTCTCAAAATTTTTGCAAATCCCATGACTCCTCACGAAGATTACCCAGGCCTAGATTTTGCTAAATTGAAACACAGCGAGATATTCTCTTTTTGAAGTTAATCAGGAGTGGTCAATCCCATCTTAACTCTCACACCAACTTCACAAGTACTTGACTGTACCCAAAAACTTTTCGAACCTATATTAAAAATACAGACAGTCCGGCATCAAAGCACAGTGAGTTGCTTGTAAGTCACCGTGGTGATCTCAGGTCGGAAAGACACTTATACCCATTGATCTTAGTTAACTACTCTTGATAGTAGAGTGTTATATTGGTCACGTTCAATGTAGATGTACTCCTATATCTCACCTGGATGCCATACCAGTGTCTCCACACTACTTGGTTACGAGGATAACCAACGCATATGGCATACAGCGACCTATACTTGATAAGTTATCATTCTTGTTAATAACTTATCATTTGATCGTGAACAATTTTAGAACCATCCGATAAATCCTCCTTTATCGATTGATTGTGGTTCTAAGGACTTCATCATAATTTAGGAGTTCATTTAAGAAAGATAGAACTTTTATGATGAATCTGCCAAATAACTATTATTATTAGATAATTCATATACTAATTTCAATCATCTACCATCTAGATGATAGGCTTTAGGATATATTTTTTAATATTTACACCACAACATAGTCCTCCAGTCGAAGAATCTGTATACGGATGAGAGAAGTCCTCCTTACTTTTACCACAGACTGGTGTACGGATGGGAGGAGCCCTATAGTCGAAGGGTTGGTCCCCTATCTGGTAAGCTATTATTGTGGCTAAAAGCTCATGGCTCGGTATGTGAAGTATTATCCACTCTGGCCCATAGGTCTCATGATTTTATCTTTCAGATTTCAATCCAAAAGATATCTCATGTGAGAAGGATGATCTCTTCCTATATAAGTCAAAGTCTTTTTTGACTCATTCCCAATATAAGACTATGATTCCCTCCCTTCTACACCATAACACTATAAATATTATCACACCTAAGGCATGATTACATTAAGAAGTTCCTTTGATGGCTTCAACAAGACTACAATTAGCAAATTGACAAGTGGCATAGAAACTTCTATATGCTTGCTCACAAGTTAAATTGTCCCCGACATTTAGGTGCCTACTGCAGACATGACATTCTCATGGAATGCCCTGTTAGATAAGCGAAGACTCATGAAGATATCCTCATGTTTTTAGTAAGCAACGTGCGGTTGTTGACAAGGTGAGTATGGGTCTCTTTTGTTTTGGAAAATTCTTTGTACACTACATCTCATGCAAAAAAAATACACCATCCTACTTAATTGGACCATGCAGCCACTGCATTCTAACATGCATTTAATGCCCATAGTTTTACTTTTTCATTTGAAATTTTGAATGATAAAAATGTTTCTCATCTTCTGAAAAAATTATAACATCTGGTGTCTATATTATGGAAGAAAAAATTTATCCAATCAGATTGGATGCCAGAAAGAAGGAAAAGATTTCTAATTTAAAATTTTCATAACTCTTATGAAAGTTACCCCAATGCATAGTGAAAAATTGATCGAGGTTGATTGATTCTTGAAAATCATTGCTTCGCGAGATCCGAATATCCAAATCCTCTACTTCACTCGCATGCCAACCAATGTAGGAGAGAAGGATGAAGAACTCTTCAGGAGAAAAGGAGAGGAGAGGCTTGAGATCAGATCTTTAAGCTAGAAAGGAGCCCACACACCACACCATGAAGAGAGAGAGAGAGAGGACATCCAAGAGAAGAAAGACACCTAGGGAGAGGGGATGCCTAGAGAGGGGACGCCCATGGGGAGGACCGGCTTTGATCAATTGTTTGATTGATTTTCTCCTTCTCCAAACCTCTCTTTAAATAGAAAAGAGATCCTAGATCAAATCATATACCTTCGTAGGTTAGAAATAAGACTTTCCAAGTTTGAATCCAATCCAAACTCCCTAAACCATGAGATTTCCTAAGGGAAGTAGGAGAGGCACCAACTTGTGCCTCTCTCCATATGCCGCACGCCCAAGGGGACTCCTCCTCCATCTTGATCAGGTACTAGATGAGAGAATGCAAGGAAAACATGGCTTAGTATACTAAATCTGATTTGGTTCAAATTTAGATTCAATTCGAATCCAATTTGAATTCAATTCGAACTAAATTTGAAAAGACTGCTAATCCTAATCTAATTAAGATTTAGGTCCAAGTCTAACTTGGATAATTAACCCAATTTAATCTTAATAAAATTAAATCTAATTAAATTAGATCTGATTTAACATAATTAAGACTTGAATCCAAACTTCATAATTGCTCGAATCATAGATTTGATCAAATCATCTCCAGAATCAAACCTACATCTCATGTATAGTGCTAGCTGCACATAGTCAGTATTTAATTTTATATGATCCATAACTTAATTTTTAATTAAATAAATTTATATATTCAATCAAGTCTCATACTTCTAAATTGAACACATAGATATTGGGTCAAATTTTTTCTATATTTTTTAACTTTATACGTGACTCCATAGGTTCAAACACTAAGTCGGTAGTATAGAAACTCCTTCTTATACTAATCGAAGTGACCATTTAGCAATGATACCCGATGTTCGGATAAGTCAAATAATTATAAAGCAACATTCAAGAATCTCGACATAAGGTTATCGCATAATTCATCTCTTTGATCCTAATACTCAAGGTAACCTAGGGTTAAACTATCAACGCTGGATGAGTCATCCATATTATATTTCAATCTTTTTAAAATCCTATGATAGATTATATGGATTACTCTGACTAAGATTTTATTAGATTAAGATATAGTGATGCATTAACTCTTATAGTCTGGAGGGATCAATTCTATCTTGACTCACACACCGACTTCAAAAGTACTTGATTGTACTCAGTAGCCTTCCGTCATTATATTAGAAATACAGGTAGTCCGATATCAAAATACAGTGAGTTGGTTGTAAGTCACTTGGTGATCTCAGATCAGAGAGATACTTATGCCTAAATCTTTTGTGAGCTGTCCTTAATGGCAGAGCGCTCCATAGGTGAGTCACTGTTCGATGATGATATACTCCTACATCTCACCTGTATGCTATACTAGTGTCTCCACACTCCTTGATTAAGAGGACAACCAATATATATAGCATACAATGATCTATCCTCGATAAATGTTATTATTCTTCTTAATAATTTTTTATTTGATCACGAATATGTTTAAGAACTATTTGATAAATCTTTTTTTATCGATTATATCATAGTTCTAAAGACTTCATCATAATACAAGAGTTCAAAGAAAGATACACTTTTATGATGAACTTGTCAAAAATAATTTTTATTCATTAATAATTTATATATAAATTTCAAAGAGCTCAATCGTCTACAGATAGATAATTGGCTATAGGACATATTTTTCAACAACTTCCACTTGGACTAAAGCCAATCAAACCATATCTAATACCCATATTGCACTTATGATCATCGAACTCTTTGATCCTGAGAGCTTTAGTGAAGGGGTCGATCAAGTTTTCTTTTTCTTCAATCTCCAGCAGCTCGATGTTACCTCAATCAACGATCTCACAGACCAGGTGATAGCGATGCAGAATATATTTAGTTCTTTGATGGGACTTGGGTTCCTTGGCTTGAGCGATGGCATCAGTGCTATCACAATACAGTAGAACTGGACCTTCAATTGAGAGAACTGCTCCAAGTTCGTAAATAAACTTTCTTAATCAAATAGCTTTCTTTGCAGTATTGGATGTCGCAATATATTTTGCTTCACATACTGAATCAGTTATTATATGCTGCTTTAAACTCTTTCAGTAGATTGCTCCACCATATAAAGTAAAAATATAGCCAGACATATTTTTACTATCATCATGATTAAACTAAAAATTAAAATCAGTATATCTTACAAGTTTCAAGTCTGTATCTCCATAGATTAATCATTGGTCCTTAGTATTTCTCAAATACTTAAGGATTGTCTTCACAATCTTTCAATGGTTCTCATCTGGATCAGACTGATACCTGCTCACTACTCCTAACGAGTAGGCCATATCTAGCCTCATATATGTCATAGTATATATGATAGATCCCACTACCAAGATGTATGGGATTCTACTCATACGCTCTCTCTCTTGAGTTGTTAGACAATTTTAGAGAGAGTAATTCTTTGGCCTATCGATATATAGCTCTTCTTGAGATTTTTCATGCTAAACTATTTTAGCACGATATCAATGTATGTGGATTGAGACAGTCTAAGTATCATTTTAGATCTATCTCTATAGATCTTCATCCCTAGGACGTAAGAAGCTTCTCCCAAATTCTTCATGGAGAACTGTGATGATAACCAGAATTTCACATTTTATAATGCAAGGATGTCATTTCCTATTAAGAGTATGTTATCTACATACGATATAAAAAAGATGACTACAGAATCATTAGCCCATTTATAGATGTTGGGTTTCAATGACGCAGCAGAAGGGATAGGTGTTTAAAATTTTCATTCAAAATATCTGACACACTGAAATCCTAATGCCCAGGAACCCTTGACTAAAACAATCAAAGCATAATTAAATTAAACTTGAATAAAAAGCATACCTATAGTGCTAATCCTAATTTTTATGAGGTATCCAAGTGTCCACTCTCCAACGATGATCCACACAAAAATCGGATCAAGGACAGCGCTCCTCCTTCACTTTGCTTCAAGAGTTCTAGCCCCTAAAACTCGACTAGCCACCAGTCGATTAGACCCTCCTCCAAACCTGAGTCTAAACCTCTTAGAACCACCTATTAGATCTGACCACTTTCTTCTGGACCTCTTAAACCCATAGAGCTATTAGGAATAGGCTTGTCTAAAAAGAACAAGCCTTTGTCCTAAACCCTAGAGTTGTAAGAGAGGGAGAGAGGGAGTAGATAAGGGATGTAAGAATTGAATGATCAATTCATCTGCCGCCCCCTATTTATAGCAATAGAGGAGGCATCAATAGAGAAGCCACATCCCTACTAGAAAGGCATATCTGATTCACATATCACTTATCTAAGAGTCTTCAAGCAGAAAGACTTCTCAGGGTGTGATATGTCAAATCACTACTTCTCACACACGTGCACCCAAAAAGAGATGCAATTGGCATCTCTTCTGCTTCCAGATTTGCATGACACTTTGCCATGTATTCTCTGATTCAAAAAGGAACCAAATCTACAAGGGACACCTCCTTTTGAAATGGAATTCCAATGATAGAAGGACTCTCAATGCGAAGAGTCATGTGAGTCTTTCTTCTATCATGCGCGCGCACATCTAGTAAAGGGCATCAAAAGTAAAGCTTTGTTACCTAATAAATTTCCATACTTATCACATAGAATCAGCATTTAAATTTGACCCTCATCAAAAAAAATATCAAATAATAGTGTCACCTAAGACTCCTTAAAATAAAAGGAGTCTCTCATCTCTTTGCACGATCAGGGAACACCTCGCGTGCGCACCTCACTTCCAGAAGATTTCCTATGCTAATCCAAAAAGATTTTTCATACTTTAAATGGCATGCCAGGTGATTAAGATTTTGATCTATTTCCATATGGGTCAAAGACCCAAAGCAGAAGGACTTTGGTCATTTTGCATGCCAAAACCAAAGAGCATGTGTGTGTTAGAAAATTGGGTAGGCTACATATATAGATTTCAAAAACTTTTAAATTGCAGTGGAAAAATGATCGAGTTAAACCCTTTAACCCCATATGCATTAGATCATATCTAATCCTACCCAAGATCAAAAGTAAAGACATACATATAATTTGAAAATAAAAGTAAGGATGAGATCAAATCTCAATATCTTTGCACGGGTAGAGATTCACCACAATCGATGATCACAGATTCGAAGACTCTCGAGCCACACACATATCCAACCTCTACAGGTATCCACCGAAATCAACCTTGAATCTTTCTTCTCATTGCAGATCCTTCTTCTCCAAGTAGGACCTCAACCCTTTAGAACCTTATCAACCTTTTGATCTAGATTGTGAACTCAACTCTTGAACTGTAGCCTTCTTCTCTTCGTTTCTCACTGTAGAAGAAGATCTCCTCTACCTTGGTGTGTAGAAGGATGGACACCCAACCTTTGGGTGTGGAAAGGGAAAAGAGAGTGAAGGTGTGGCATGGAGAAGGAGAGAGAAATTTTTGTTTCATAAAATTCTACAACCACTTAAATCTTAAGAGACCTTTTCTTTAAATAGATTCTACCTTGATCCAAAAGAGAAATCAATTAACTTAAAATGGTACATTTTTATCTCATAAAAAAATTTATCTTTTTAATCTGATTTTTTTTCAATAAAATTAGACTTAATTGATAGGTTATCAGCCCCTTTTGACAAGCACATGAGGCGCCCCAATCAAATAAGATAATCTGAGTGGGTGCCTCATGTTATACAAGGTAGGTAGATGGGGCGCCAACACTTGGCACCCCCTTAGGGTTTCATTGCTCAAAAGAGGGGGTGTGGCCCCTCTCTTTCTCTCCTTCCATGCCAATCCATAAGAGGGGGCGGGCCCCTCTCATATTGTCCAAGGGTTGGCACCCATAGTCCTGCCAAAAATGGAGGAAGGCGCCACCCTTCTTTCCAATAATTCCACACTACACTTAAGAGATAATGAGAGAATAATGAGGAGATAATTTAGTCAACTTATTGACTAAATCCAATCCTCTTGGACTCATAATTAGGTACTCAATTAAATTTAATTGGATTTAGGATAGATTCAAAGCTATGGACTTGATCCAATTGAAGTTTCGAAAAGAATTAGGTTTAACCATGTGCTAGTATGGTTTTCTTAAATCTAATAAAATTTTAATAAATCTTAATCTAATTAGAACTTCATAAGCTCAATTGATAAATTTAAGATTAAATCTCTTAATGTGTGACCCTATAGGTTTCATTCTATCTGGTAGTGAGATATATTGTGATGTCCATCATAATATCATTGAAACTCTTTTCAATGGATTAGAATATCTTCAATTATATCCTTCGAGGATCATCGATCATCAAGACGATATCCAATGAGTCCTACAATCCATCAGTGATACCTAGCAGTATGTAGTGACAATCCAGTAGAATGAAAGTATGAACCTTTAGGTGCAGTTTGTTAGATTTGTACCTTAGAAATCAATTGTTGGCGGACATATTTTATAATTTCAGAACTTAAACTTGTACTTATAATCTTTTTATTATCAATAAAAGACTTTTTCATTCCAATCATATTTATGTGTCCATGATTTATCTTAAAAATTAATATAAATAATTTTTATATATTCTTAAAGTGTTAAAAATTTAAGACATACATTAATTAGTAATTAATTTTTAAATACTCCTGATCAATGGATCATCACAAAAGATAGTGATCAATCTATTTGAGATCGATGCACAATTCATCTCCCTTATGGGTAGATAAATTTTGGGTCTGTAGTGTAGGGACACTGAGATGAGGGTGTGGATGGTTATTAGAGAACAACTTGCATTGAGCATGACCAACATGAGAACCATATGGATGTCTACTCACCTGTTAGTGGTCTTCTCGATGCTGCAGTGATGTGAGTGATCATTTGGCCTACAGTATTATTGGCTATTCGCAGTGAGGCTACTAAGTTTGACTACATATTTTCTTGGTCCCTAGTCATTTGGGTTCTTACTGTGTATGTTGGTTTCAGTAGATTTAGATTCACTATTTGGAGTAGGATGTATCTAGATGGAATCTATCGATCTTGATAGAAAAGAAAAACTCTATATAATTTGCAAGACTGAGTTCAGAAAGTCTTTGACCAAAGCAAGTATAAATGCTAAAAAAAAAATTCATGAGATTCACAAATGAACTTGAGTCGAGTCAATCTAGCATATGACTGACAATGGGGTCTGACGAGTTCTCCATGACCTCTGTCAAGTCGAGACTCACGATAGAAGGATTGAACATATTAATTGCACCTAGGAGTTCATACTTTCATTCTACTAGATTGTCACTATATATTGCTAGGTATCATTGATGGATTGTGGGATCCATCGGATGTTGTCTTGATGATCGATGACCCTCAAAGGATAGGATTAAAAATATTTTAATCCATTGAAAAGAGTTTCAATGATATTATGATAGAGATCATAATATATCTTACTACCAGGTAGAATGGAATCTATGGGATCACATATTAAGAAATTTAATTTTGAATTTGTTAATTGGACTTATAAAGTTCTAATTGGATTAAGGTTTATTGAAATCCTATTAGGTTTATGAGAACCATGCTAGCGCATGGTTAAACCTAATTCTTCTTGAAACTTCGATTTGATCAAGTCCATAGTCTTGAACCTAACCTAAATCTATTTGAATTTAATTAGGTTCTTAATTGTGAACCTAAAAAGATTTGATTAAGTCAATTAGTTGGCTAAATTATCTTCTCATTATCTCTACATTATCTCTTAATTATCTCTAAATAGTGTGTGGAATAGAAGGAAAGAAGGGTGGCACCTTCTTCTCTTTTTGACAAGATCAGGGGGTGCCAACCCCTTGGATTATGTAAGAGGGGCCCGCCCCTCTTGTGGCTTGGCATGGAGGGGAGAGAGAGAAGGACCATGCCCCCTCTCTTGAACGAAACCCTAAAGTGGGGTACAAGGGTTGGCGCCCCAGCTACCTACCCTATGTGAGATGGGGCATCCCATATACTTACCTAAAGAGGTTGGTTACATACCAATTAAGTCTGATTTTATTGAAAAAAAATTAGATTAAAAAAGTAAGATTTTTTATGAGATAAGGATGTACCTTTTTAAGTTAATTGGATTCCTATTTTAAGTCAAGATAGAATCAATATAAAGAGAAGGTCTCTTAGGGTTTCTAAGTAGCTGAATTTTGTGAGACAAAACTCTCCCTCTCCCTTCTCCACACCTCCCCTCCTTCCTCTTCTCTTTTCCACATCCAAAGGTTGGGCATCCCATCTTCCACACATCAAGAGTTGAGGAGCAGTCCATCTTCAGCGAGAAACATAGAGAAAAGGTTGCAGATCAAGGAGTTGATTTTATAGTCTAGATCAAGGAGTTGATCAAGATTCTAAAGGCTAAGATTCTACTTAAAAAAGAAGAATCTACAATGAGAAGATCGATTCAAGATTGATCCCGATGGATATCCATAGAGATTGGACACATATGCGGCTCGAAAACCTACGAATGCATGATCATCGGTAGCGATGAATTTCTACCCATACTAAGGTATTGAGATTTGATCTTATACTTGTTTTAATTTTTAGATTATATGTATATCTTTTCTCTTAGATTTGGGTAGGATTAGATATGATCTCATGCATATGGGGTTAAAGGGTTTAACTCGGTTGTTTTTCTATTGTAATTGTAAAAATTTTAGAAATCTATACATGCTGCCTACCAGACTTTCTAACAGTGGTATCAGAGCCACTAATTTTTAAAAATATATATAATCTAATTTTTATCTTAGATTTGAAATATTTGATGATTTAAAATTGATCTTGTGCTGATATAAGATTATTCTGGTATAGAATTTACCTCCTATATTGTAAAGATGGTCTTAGCATAAGATTGATCGATTTTAAAAACTATTTTTAAAGTAATTAAATCAATCTTTTAGATCTAAAAATTAGCATATATGATATATTTTATTTTAAGTTTAGATTTAAAATTAGAATGATTAAAAATTTACATCAAACTGGTATAAGGTTGTCTTTATATAGGGTTTACCCCTTATATTGAAAAGATTGTCCTAGTTTGATGTGAATCGATTTTTGAAAAGATATTTTTAAAATATTTTAATTATTATTTTAGATCTAATTTTATATGTATTTGATATATGTAATTTTAGTTTTAGATCTAAAATTTAATGTATATGTGATGCATGTTTAATTTAGATCTGAAACTACATATATGTGATATATGACATTTGATGTAGATCTGAAACAGTTTCAAGATTATAAGCTATTAATGCATGCAATAAAATATAATCTAAAAATTATTTTTAGATCTAAAATTATGTTGTTGTCTATGGATATAGGTTGAATAAATTAGGTCTAGTGATCAAACTACAATTAGGATAAAATTGATTAGATCATACTAGAATCCATTTTCGATTTTGAGTAGTTGATTGAACCTAATCGATGATTAATTAGGATTAGATCAAAGGGGCTCAAAATCGAGTTTAGTTATAGTTGGTCGCATCGATTTATATTTTGATGTGAGTTGATTGACTTAAGACCAAATTTGGCTCAGTGGTTCGGGCCCATTTCAATAGGTTAATCTGATCGATTTTAATCGACCAATTTGATGTCTAAGGTAAATATTTAGATGGTGATTTTTTAATTGATTCTGTTGTCTGACCTGATCAATTTTGATTGGTGTTTAAGGAAAGCAATGGAGGGACCCCCACATATGTTAACTTACCTGACCATCTTGGGAGATTCAGTTTCGTGTTAAGTTACTTGTTGACTCGAGTTTACCCATACCGACTAGGTTGGTTAGACATATTGATGTGCTGACCTAAATATAATCAGTCAGATGTCAGATTTATTGATTTAGAAGAGATCTAAACCTAAATCTTCTTACTAAATATTAAGTCTAGAAGCCTTCCATCATTGTAAAGATGCGGGTATCTTTCTGACGTTGATCATTCTCGATTGGATATAGCGGTTTGATTGTATCGAAAAGGTACAACCACTATTGACATTTAATGTCTCGAGGTAGAGATGGGGTTGGGCTCAATAACTATTAGGTGAGAGTTCCAATGACGGCTTTGCATCCACTGGTGAACGATGGGTCTGACTTAACTAAAAAATATGCCAATAACTGTTAGGTGAGGCCACAAGACTTAAAAACAAAGCCCACTACATCTTGCTTATAAAGTAATGGATAAAGTGTTATCCACTCATTAGTCTGTACTCACCAATAACTGTTAGGTGAGATGTGTATGATTAATGAGATCACAGTACCCATTTGAAATCGATCACATATAGATTTTTATTTCTTCACTCGAGGAGTGTGGGAGATTCAAGAAAATAGTGAAAGTCTTTGTTTATTTTTAAAATTTTTAGAATAAATAATTTTATAAATATAAATATTTAACTAAAAGCTATTCTCTCTGTAGATAACCATGTCGAGTTCCAACCCCTTAGCCCATATCTTCGATACCAATAGGTTGCCGGTATGAATTATAAAGACTGACTCCAAAATCTGAGAATCATTCTCAGCTCTGAAAAGCTTACCCATATCCTTGATCAGGAAGTGCCTGTGTTACTTACTCGTCCATCCTCTGATCAACAAGCTGCACTTGAGAAATGGATGGATGAAGATAACAAGGCAAAGTGTTACATATTAGCGTCCATGTCCAATGATCTTCAACGATAGCATGAAGACATGAGGATTGTCAAAGAGATGCCGACTCACCTATAAGAGTTGTATAGTGAGCAGAATCGCATAGCACACTTTGAGATCTTTTGGAGACTTTTTAGAGTGAAAATGTGTGATGGACAGTCTGTCAATGATCATTATTTGACAATGATCAAAGACATAGAGGAGCTTCAGATGCTCGATATGAACATGGATAAGGAATTGTAGGCAGATCTGATCTTCCAGTCTCTTCCTGATTCATATGGACAGTTCATCATAAACTATCATATGAATAAAATCGATAGCACTTTGTTCGAGTTATTGAATATGTAGGTAATAGCAGAGGACACCTTGAAGAGTTCAAGAGGTACAGTTCGGGCTATAGAACGAGCTTCCTCCAAAAGAAAGTCTTCTTTCAAGAAAAAAAAAAGCCTGCAAAGAAACAAAAGAATGAGGTCAAGCCTAAGAAGCGATTCCAAAGAAGGTCGATGATAAGGAAAAGTGTTTCCATTGCAACGTCAAAGGCCACTGGAGGAGGACTGTCCGACCTACCTGGCGACTATTAAAAGCAGGAAGAAGGATGGGCCTTCTGAAGGTACATTCAATATGCTCATTATTAAAACTAATCTAACGATTTTCTCTTCTTCTAGTTGGGTTCTTGATTCTGGTTCAAGTGCTCATTTGTGTACTTCTATGCAAGATCTTGAAGAAGTGAGGGGGCTGAGAGAAGGCAAGATCACTCTCTAAGTCAATAATGGAGCAAGAGTTACTGCTGTGGCTGTCGGGAGCTATCCTCTATGATTACCGTTAAGACTTAGTTTAATTTTAAAAGACTGCTATTATATACCTGTAGCCAGTAGGAATTTGATTTTTCATGTCTGTGCTGGCACAAAATAATTATAATTTTTATTTCAATAAAGACATGTGTCCAATTTATTTCGAAAAAAATTGTTGCACATGCTTTCTTGATTGACGGTCTTTATCATTTGCATATGGATGCGAGTGTAAATATTAACGAGCAATTTATGAATGTCATAGGGTCCAAAAGATCTAGAGATAGGATTAGCCAAAAGTATCAGTGACACCTTAGGCTAGGTCATATTGGAGAGGACAGACTCAACAAACTGGAGAAAGATGGTCTACTCGGACCATTGACTTCTGAGTCTTATTCAATTTATAAATCATGCCTTCAAGAAAAAATGATCAAGCTACCCTTTATAGGAAGAGGAAAGGGCCACTGAGATATTAGTCCTGATACATACTGACATGTGTAGTCCATTCGATGTATAAACCAGGGGTGGCTATGTCTACTTCATAACTTTTATCAATGATTATTCACGGTATGGATTTGTGTATTTGATGCAGCAAAAGTCTAAAGCTTTTGAAAAGTTCATAGAGTTCAGACATGAAATAGAAAAATAGATCAAAAAATTCATAAAAGTTCTTCGATCAGATCGAAGAGGAGAATATCTTAGTAGAAAATTTTGGATCTATCTTAAAGATAATGGCATAGTCTCACAATGGACACATCTAGGGATGCCTCAGCTCAATTGAATATTCGAAAGAAAGAATCGAATCTTATTAGATATGGTTCGGTCCATGATGAGCTTCACAGACCTTCCTATCTTTCTCTGGAGACATGCATTACTTTCTGTGATTCATCTTTTGAATCAGATTCTCTCTAAATCCATTCATACCACATCATTGTTAGATGTATGTTCTAGAAGCCAATATGGATGACACATTGTAATAAATTTAAGGCATAATTTTATACTTAATATATTGATATGATCAATAAAAGGACAAGTTCTTTTTCATTTAAGTGTGATGTGTCTTTGAATCATCCATGAAATTAATTTTGATATATATTCTCAAGCTGTTGAGAATTAGAGACATGTATTTAATTTCTAAATACTTTCGATCATAGGATCATCATGAGGACGGTGATAGATCTGAATAGACTGGCGCACAAATCGCTTCTTTCAGGATAGATAAGTCTCTGATCTACTGTGTAGAGACACAGGACGATGAGTGCGGATAGTTGTTAGAGAATAACTAGTGCTGAGCGTGACCATATGAGAAATCACTTAAATTTTTATTCGATCGTCAGTGATTGTTTTGATACTATAGTCGTGTGACTGGTCCTTTGACTTGAGATGGTACTACTACTCACAGTGAAGCTGCTGGAGTTTGACTAACACATAAACATGGATCTCAATGAGCCCTTGTAGTAGATGTTGGTGACAATTAGTCCACTGTAAAAGTGGGGTGCGCATCAAGATAGAATCTATCGATCTTGATAGAGAGGAGTAGTCCTATGGGATTTGAGAGGCTAAGTCCAAGAATTTGTGGCCATAGCAGTGTGATTGATGGAAAGAAGTTTTCATAGAAGCCACAACTGGACTTGAGCTAATCGAATCTATCATATGATAGATGATGAGGTTTGACAATTTATCAATGATCTGCCATCAAGTCAAGACTCATGATAAAGGGATTGACTCACATGTTAACTATACCTGGGGATTTATTTTAATTCTACTGGGTTGCCACTACATACTGCTAGGTATCACTGATGGATTGTAAGAGCTCACTAGGATTATTCTAGATCAACAATCTTTGCTGAGTTAGAGTAGAATTGTTCTGATCCATTGAAAAGAGTTTCAATGATATGATGATAGTGATCATTGTATGTATCACTACTAGATAGAAATGAATCTATGGGATCACATAACAAAGGAATTAGGTCTGAAATTAGTAATTGAGCTTATGAAGTGTCAATTAGGTTTAAAAAAATCCATTAGGTTCATGGTAACCTTGCTAGCACATGGTTGGACCAAATTTTTTTTCGTTAGGATTATTTATTTGATAAGATAATTTTAACTTAATTATCTGCTAATAACCTATATGAATAAGATTCATGAAACTTCAATTGTTGGGTGTCTAAGGTTATGAATCATATAAATTAAGGATGCAAGTCCTTAATTAATTTCTTTGATAGTTATTCTTAGGTGCTACCTTGATTTGATCAAGTTGGATGTGTCCATTAATTAGAGGACCTTTAGTTCTCCTATGGGGCGTCTCTTGGGTGTATTTTGGGGTGTCTAATTATAAGTGCAAGGGCTCCAATTGTTGGTGCCTAAAGGGTCTCCTAAAATAAGTTGGATAACTTAAGTTAATAGAAAACCCAATGCAAGTAGGACTTGTATTATGTGATTGAATAGGATTCAATTCTTGTGCCTATTTAAAGGGACCTCCCCTACGATCCCTAGAGCATCCAAACCAGCAACTCCACATGCCAAAAGAAAAGTTTTACGCCCTCTCTTCCTCTCCTTTTCTCTTCTCTTGGGCATCCCACACCCCCTTTCTTTTGGGATGCGCATCCCAAGGAGTCCCACATCCAAAGATTGTTGGGTGCCTCTTTCTTGCTAATTTTTAGTATCTAGTAGCAGCACATAGCAACGAAAGAAACTTTAGAGAAGAGGAGAAGAAGAAGATCAAGAAAAAAGATCAAGCATTGATCGTGATTCAGGCTTTGCTCAGATTCAGCAGGCTGAATTTTTGGAGAATAAAATTCAGATTAAAAAGGATTGCTCCAAGCTAATCCCAAGTGGATACTTATAGAGGTTGGATACTTATGCAGCTAAGAGAGAATCTCTTCTCTTTCAGATCCAGATTTGAAGAAAAATACTGCAAAATAGGTATGTAATTTAATCACAATTTGAATTTTATCATATATCAATTTCAGCATATGAAATAGATTCATGTAGTTTTATATTTTCATGTATGCATAATTCAGATTAAAAATATTTTAATTTTGTTCTCTGCTGTGGTATTTAAAAAATAAAGTTTTGAAACACATATGCATGCACCAAATCTCAAATTCTAACAATGATATCAGAGCCACGGGATTTTCATATGCTGAATTTTAATATACATATTTTTTAAAAGATTTTAAAATTAGATTTTTTTTGATACATGAGATATATAGATGAATCTTTTAATCTAAAATTAAATTTTAAGTTTAATTTTAGAACATATAGTTGATATGTAATTGTATGCATAGATCTGAATTTTGATCTAGAAAGAGTTCTAGTTCATATTCATATGATACATAGATGCATGCATAAAATTTAAAATTTTTATATGATCTGAATTTTAATTTATATATATGATATATGATTGCATATTTAGATTATAAATTTACTTTTAATCTGATTCATGATTAGTATATGAGATATATGATATCATGCTTAGATCTGAAATTTTATTTAGATTTGATTTTACATACGAATATATGATATATATTTATGTGTTAAAATTTGAAAATTATTTTTATATTTTAAAACTTACTTTCATGCAATAAATTTTGATCTGAAATATAATTTTAGAATCTAAAATTTATGTTTATGTATGAGAATTTTGGTCATGAAAAAATCATTAATTAGGTTATGTAATAGGTTTGCATTTAAGATTTTTGATTTGAGTCATATGGGTCTAATTCGATTAAGTAATTGATCAAATCAAATCAAGTGTTGATTAAGATTAGATCAATTAAGTTAATGATCATACCATTATTGTTGATCAAATCGATTGAATCCTATATGTAGAATCGATTAACCTAAAGACCTAATTTGGCTCATTGGTTTGAGCTTGATTCGCTTGAGCTAATCAATTCTGATTAATTGACCTATTGGTGTCTAAGATAAGTTAATGAGACATGATTATTTACTTGATTTCGTTAGCTGACCTGCCTAATTTATTGGTATCTTAGGAAGGCAATGGGGGGATCCCCATCAATCTCTACTTACGTGGCCAATTTGGAAGATTGAGTCTTGAATTAGGTTGCTTAGTGGCTTAATTTAACCTTGCCAATTAGATCGATCATATGATGACTGATTAGATGAGATCTAAATCTAAAATTTTTTCATAAATATTAAATCCATAGGTCTTCCACCATTGTAGATGTGCGGGCGTGCTACCGGTGTTGATTGTTCTCGACTGGTTACAGTGATTCAGTTGCATCAGAAACACATAACCACTCTAGTAGCAAAGAGTTGCTCCAGGGTAAGGATGGAGTTGGGCCCAATAATTGTTAGGTGAGGGATCCAATGACGGTCTTGCACTTGCTTGTGAATGATAGATCGAGCTTAACTAAGAAGTGTAGGCAATAACTGTTAGGTGAGCCCACATGACTTAGAGACCAAGTCACTGCAACATGCTTAGAGAAGCATCTGGGCAAAGAGTTGCCCACGCATTGGTATGCATGTTATCAATTATTGTTAGGTGAGGTGCATGGCATCGATGGGATCGCAGTACCTACTAAGAATCTTTTATCATGTTAGGGTTTTCGTTTCCTTCTTGAAGAGTGGAGAGATTCGATAAATTAGTAGAAGTCATTGTTTGCATCTTAAAGTCTTTAGAAGTAAATTAAATATTAGGTACAAAAGTCTAACTTGAATCTCTACTCTTGCTGTTAAACAATATCAGCCTCAAACCCTTT
The DNA here is from genome assembly GCF_000442705.2 of Elaeis guineensis. Taxonomy (NCBI): domain Eukaryota; kingdom Viridiplantae; phylum Streptophyta; class Magnoliopsida; order Arecales; family Arecaceae; genus Elaeis; species Elaeis guineensis. The sequence goes on along the minus strand of NC_026006.2, from coordinate 31,532,253 downwards.
AGCTCGCATCCTTGAAACTGATTATTTGATTGGTAATAATTTCAAAGACTGACTCAGAAATCTCAGGATTGTCCTGACCTCAAAAAAAGTTAAGCCATGTTCTCGATCAAGATCTCGTAGTGCTACCAAACCATCCTACTGCTGAGCAAAGAACTACTTTTAAGAAGTAGATGAATGAAGACAGTTGGGTCAAGTGCTATGTGCTGGCATCCATGTCAAACGAGTTATAAAGTCAGCACGACCATATGCCCACTGCTCGAGCCATGATCACTAATCTACAAGAGTTGTATGGTGAGCAGAGCCATACTGTGCATTTCAAAGTGTCCAAAAGACTCTTCAATCTGAAGATACGTGAGGGGTAGTTTGTCCATGATTACTGTATGATAGTGATCAAGGATATTGAGGAGCTTGAGAAGCTCAGACTAGATATGCAAAAGAAATTACAGATGAATCTGATCCTTCAATCCCTTACCAATTCATATAGTGTTGCTCCTTGAATTGATTTTGATGATTATAAAATATTTGAGGGGGTTACTAATAATTTTGGCTTAGAAAAAGATTTATTATATTTCAGGGGTAAAATCATAATTTTATCAAGTTCTGATTTGAAAGCCTCAAAAGCAAGAACAGAAGATTTATGATCTATTGAAGGTAATTTCATATTTTTTGGATGTATATTTTGAGAAAAAAATCAAATTTAAAGAAAAGGATCGATCCTAGGGGTCGATCCCTGTCAAAAGGACTGAATGGCATGCTATTTTTGGCTGGCACACCCAAAGAGGATGACCCTATTAGTCAACCTCTATTGCTGTGCAAGTCAAAGATACAGAATAGTAACTCTCTGTTCTGCGTCACAGAGGTCGACCCTATGAGTCGACCCCTATGCAGAGGTCGACCCTATGAGTCGACTCCTGCGATAAAAAATTACCATAACGGCTAATTTTTCAGCTCATTTTGATCATATTTAATGTTCATTTAATATACTCCAATGGCTCTAATCCTGTCCAGATTACTCTCCACTATCCATTGAAAATATAAAGGCACTTAAAGGAGGGAAAAAGTAAGAGATTTAAGCATTCATTTGAGTCCTAAGCAAAAGGCCCTCTTCAAGAAAAAGAAGCTTTTATTTCAAGTTCACCAACCCTCAAGAGCTTATTCAAGTCTTCAACAACCTTGAGGATAATCAGAAAAGCTTCTTTCTTGTTGTGTAAAGTGTATTTAAAGCTTTATTTGCTCATTAAAGAAGCTAAACTTATATTTTATTGTCTTTAACTTTTATACTCTATTTTGGTCTTGTTTTTGAGTTTTGGAAGGGTTTCAAAATGTGAATAGATTGATCCAAACCTTGAATTGGATTGTATTGGGTTGGTTTGTACCCAAAAAATAAATATTCTAGCTTGGGATAGCTAGAGTCGGAGGTACCGACGTTGTATTCTTGTTGAATACGATTTAGTAGATTTGAATTTTCAAGTAGGAGCTTGGAGAGTAGATGTAGGTGCAAGGTTGGCACCGAAACACTATAAATCTTGATTGTTTGTGGTGTGCTTACTTGCTCTCTTCCTAAATTTATTTACTTTCTTGTATTCTTGCATTTTATTGCTACACTTTGCTTAAATCACTCACTACATATAACTTGCTTAGTATTACTTAATCCTTGTGGTTTTAAATTAACTTTAAAATTTTAAAAACCCAATTCACTCCCTCCCTCTTAGGTTGCATAGCTAGACAACAAGTGGTATCAGAGTTTGATGCTCTAGCCCTACTTTGATTTAACCATCAAAGAGCTAAAGATCTATGGCAACTCAAGTTGGTGCTTCACTAGCCGAGGGGCAGTCCACAAATCGACCTTCACTTTTTAATGGGTCAAATTATACCTATTGAAAAGCTCAGATGAAAATTTTTATCCAAGCACTTGACTATGATATGTGGAGTATTATAGTTAATGGACCACACACACCCACTAAGATAATTGATGGTGTAGAATCAACCAAATCCAAAAGAGAATAGGATGAGGTTGACAAGAAAATGGCTCAACTCAATGCCAAAGCCATGAATATTTTATATTGTACTTTAGATGCTAATAAATTTAATCGTATTTTAATATGCATATCGGCTAAAAAAATATGGGATAAATTAGAAGTAACACATGAAGGCACTAATCAAGTTAAAGAATCAAAAATTAACATGCTTGTGCACAAATATGAACTCTTAAAATGGAGCATGAAGAATCAATAACTGAAATATTTACTCATTTTATGGATATTATTAATGGTCTAAAAAGTTTTGGTAAGTCTTACTCTAACAGCGATCTTGTGAGAAAGATTCTTAGGTCTTTACCAAGGACGTGGGAGGTCAAAGTGACCGCAATCTAAGAAGTCAAAGATCTGAATATTTTACCCTTGGAGGAGCTTTTAGGATCACTAATAACACACGAGCTAAGCATGAAACAACATCAAGAAGAAGATGTCAAGAAGAAGAGGACAATCACCCTCAAGTCCATTGCTCAACTCGATGAAAAATCCAAAGAAACAAAAAAAGAAGAGCAAGATGAAGAAATGGCCCTCATCACTAGAAAGTTTAAAAGATTTTTGAAAAAAAAAAATAAGGGATGAGGAAGAAGCCACCAACAAAAGGAGAGCATAGCAAGGAGAAGGATAAGGAGTAACAACTTATTTGTTATGAATGTAAGAAGTTAGGGGTACTTTAGATCCGAATGTCCACAACTTAAGAAGGGGTCCAAGAAGTACAAGAAAAAAGCTATGGTGGCTACATGGAGTGATAGTGATATGTCAAGCTCCAAAGAAGAAGAGTCACATGAACAAGCTAACTTGTGCCTTATGGCATATAAAAATGAGGTAAATATTGAAACTCCTAATGATTTTACTTTTGAAGAACTTCAAGAGGTATTTTATGATCTAGTGGATGACCTAAAGAAGTTAGGGGTAAAGAACAAAGAATTAAAATCAAAGAATCAATCATTACTAAAAAAAATGAGATTATTTTAAATAAAAAATTGATCTTAACACAAAAAAATCTAAACTTGAAAAATGAAATTGTTAAGTTAAAATCTATGGTAGAAAAGTTCACTCTAAGTTCTAATAAACTTCAAATGATACTTGATAATCAAAAGGCCTTTTATGATAAAGCCGATCTTGACTACAATCCTCAAAAGAAATAAAAATTTTTGAAAAATATCTTTGTGAACTCATCAAGCAATAAATTTTCAAATATTACTTACTTTAAATATGGTAAAGAAGGACACAAATCCTATACATATTTCTCTAGCAAATCTGAAAATTCTAATGTGAAGAAAATATGGGTTCCAAAAGGAACCATTGTAACTAACCAAAAAGAACCCAAGAAAACTTGGGTATCTAAAGTCAAAACTTAATTTTTGTATGCAGGTGTATCTTGCATCCCAAGGAATAAATCAGAAATGGTATCTTGATAGTGGGTGCTCAAGACACATGATCGGTGATGAATCCCAATTCATCACATTTGATGCAAAAGATGGAGGGATGGTCACTTTTAGAGACAATAGCAAAGAAAAGATCATCGGTATCGGTAACATTAGTATCACTCCCTCCAAATATATTAAAAATATTTTATTAGTAGATGGTTTGAAATATAATCTATGAAGCATTAGTCAATTTTGTGACAAAGGATACAAAGTTATTTTTGAATCTTTATTATGCATAGTTACTAGTCCCAATGATGAAGGTATTAAATTTATTGGGCATAGACATGATAATATTTATATGGTAGATTTGAATGATATTTTCAAGATAAACATGCAATGCCTAGTAGCCTTGAATGCCAAAATTAATGAGACTAGTTAGCTTTGGCACCGTAGGCTTACACATATTAGCATGCAAACACTTTCAAAATTTATTAAAAAGAAATTGATTATTGGTTTACCTAAATTGATTTTTGAAAAGGACAGAATTTATGATGTATGCTAACTGGGTAAACAAACAAAAGTTTCATTCAAATCTAAAAATATTGTTTCAACTTCTAGGCCATTAGAATTATTGCACATAGATTTATTTGGACCCACTAGAACAATTAGTTTAGGTGAAAAATATTATAGCTTTATAATTATTGATGATTTCTCTCATTTTATATGGATTTTCTTTTTGACACATAAGGATGAACTTTTTATGTGTTCTCAAAATTTTATCGAAGAGTTACAAATGAAAAAGATTTTTTAATTCAAAATATTCGAAGTGATCATGGAACCGAATTTGAAAATCAAGACTATAAAAATTTTTGTGATGAAAAAGATATTGGCCATAATTTTTCAGCACCTAGGACACCCCAACAAAATGGGATAGTAGAAAGAAAAAATAGAATCCTTGAAGAAATAGCCCGTACCATGCTATGTGAAAGTAACCTCCCAAGATACTTATAGGCGGAAGCAATTAACACGGCATGCTACATTTTAAACCATGCTTTAATTAGACCAATTCTAAAGAAAATACCCTATGAGCTTTGGAAAGGAAGAAAACCAAACATTGCATATTTTCATATTTTTGATTGTCGATGTTTTGTTTTGAATAATGGTAAAGAAACATTAGGAAAATTTGATGCAAAATCTGATGAAGCTATTTTTCTTGGTGACTCCTCTTTTAGCAAAGCTTTTAGAGTTTTCAACAAAAGAACTTTAGTAGTAAAGGAGTCAATACATGTTGTTTTTGATGAGACTAATGATCTTTCTTCAAGAAAGAATGAAGGTATTGATGATGCGATCCTCTTATAGAAGGGATGAAAGAGCTCACCCTAAAAGACTCAACAATTCAAAATGAAGAAGAACATGAAAATAAGGTTTGATTATTAAATATTGAAAAATTTATTTAACTTTGTGTGAAGATATCATGATGAGATGCCTTGCATGCTTATGGAAAAAGTATTCTATGAGTATGCGGCGGTTGCCATGACCCTCGATTCAAATCTCGGGTCGGGGGCGTGACAATTAATATGGTATCAGAGCATAAGTAGATAGATAGAGACATGTAGAATAGAGTGAGTGAGTGATGGGTAGATATTAGGAAATTGATAGATTAGTTATGATGATTATGATTTGACCTATCACAAGTAAGTTATAACCTTATTAAGGATAAGTTATTATCTCAAATCTATCATAGGTCAATATGCCTCCACGACGAGCGAAGAATACTCAAGGAGCGGTAGGAGGGACATTAAATCCACTTGGCGATAACACTCCTCAATTAAATAGCGGCACAACTCAGCAGGAGGGAATCCTTGATCCTACCGATAATACTCCGACAGTACAGGAGGAGCCGAACATGACTCAACTAATGCAAACTCTGATCGGAGTAGTTCAAACACAGCAACAGTTACTTCAACAACAACATGCACAGCCACGTCAGCATTTTCCACCGACATCTGGATATGGAGAACATCCGATGCAGAGAAACAATATCATCGAATTTAAGAAGCTAGCTCCTCCAGCCTTCAAAGGGACCATCGAGCCACTGGAAGCAGATAACTGGATTATAGAAATGGAGAAGGCCTTCGTCGTGCAAGAATGCCACGATGAAGAGAAGATCCGTTATACAACATATCTGTTACAAGGTGAGGCATACAACTGGTGGCGTATACTGGAACAAAAATATGAGCACGATAGGATACCACTCACTTGGGAGAGTTTTCGAGGTGAATTCTTTGACAAGTACTTCCCTCGAAGTGTTAGAATACAGAAAGAGCAGGAGTTCATTCATCTGAAACAGGAAAACAGATCCGTTGCAGAATATGAAGCTAAATTCACGGAATTAGCCAAGTTTATTCCAAGATTAGTTGAGATTGAGCAAGACAAAGCATACAAATTTGAAATGGGACTGAAGACAGAAATCAAAAAATAGGTTGTACCCTATGAGCTAACTACCTATGCCTCAGTTATAAATAAAGCTCTAATAATTGAGAGAGAAGTTAATGAAGCTCATGCGGAGCGAGAACGGAATCAGAAAAAGAGAAATAGGTTTAGTAGAACTCAAGGATGAAATCAGAACAATAAGGGTCCAGCAAAGAAGTCAGCAATTGATAAGAATCATGAGAATGAGGCAGCTAGATGTTCGAGATGTGGTCGAAGAGAGCATGAGTCTTCTAATTGCCCATGGAATACTGGTTCGTATTTTAGATATGGACAGAAAGGACACAAGATTGCAGATTGCCCCCAGATGGATGAAAATAGATCAACACAAGCAAAGGACGGAGGTCAAAGGTCGAAAACTCAAGGAAGGATCTATGCACTCACTCAACAGGATGCTCAGGCCTCCAATGCTGTGGTGATAGGTACCATTCCTGTATCTGGTATTCATGTTTCAGTTTTGTTTGATTCTGGTGCTACACACTCCTTTATATCCACTACTTTTATTAGACAACATGATATAGTATGTGAACCTATAAAAATCAAATTATATGTTGAGACACCTGTAGGTGGTATTTTGAGTACCAAAAGTGTGTGCAAGTCATGTAGTATCAGAATAGGAGATAGAGAATTACCGATAGATTTGGTGGTCCTAGATATGCATGATTTCGATGTCATTATAGGAATGGATTGGCTGGCTACTTATCATGCCTCTGTAGACTGTCATGGAAAGAGAGTGAACTTTCACATACCGAAAGAAGTAACTTTCAATTTTGATGGAAGTACAGGAACCACCCCTCCACGTATTATTTCATTTGTGCAAGCTAGACAGATGCTAAGAAAGGGATGTAGAGGTTACCTAGTATCAATAAAGAATAAAGAACATGATGAATTGAAGTTACTGGATATTTCTATCGTGAATGAATTTTTGGATGTTTTCATTGATGATTTAGTCGGACTACCACCAGATAGAGAAATTGAATTTACCATTGAGTTGGCACCCAATACCAGTCCGATTTCTAAAGCTCCTTACAGAATGGCCCCTATGGAGTTAAAGGAGTTAAAAGATCAATTATAGGATTTATTGGATAAATATTTTATAAGGCCTAGTATATCTCCTTGGGGAGCTCCAGTCTTATTTGTGAAGAAGAAAGATAGTAGTATGAGACTTTGTATCGACTATAGAGAGTTGAATAGGAGTACTATCAGAAATAAGTATCCTCTACCTCGAATCGATGATTTGTTTGATCAACTGCAAGGTGCACAAGTCTTTTGAAAAATTGATCTTCGGTCAAGATATCATCAGTTAAAAATTAAAATAGAGGACATACCAAAGACTGTATTTAGAACTCGCTATGGACATTATGAATTTCTAGTGATGCCTTTTGGGTTAACCAATGCTCCAGCAGCCTTTATGGATTTAATGAACAGAATTTTTAGATCCTATCTTGATAAGTTTGTTATCGTATTTATTGATGATATCTTGATATATTCAAGAAGCAAATTGGAGCATGAAGAATATTTACGGTGTGTACTACAAATATTGAGAAAAGAAAAGCTTTATGCCAAATTTAAGAAGTGTAAATTTTGGCTGGACAAAATAGTCTTTTTAGGACACATCGTATCTAAGGATGGAATTTCTGTGGATCCAGCAAAAGTGGAAGCTGTGATGCAGTGGAACAGACCTATAAATATTTCTGAGATTTGAAGTTTTCTGGGAATGGCAGGATATTACAGACGATTTGTAGAAGGATTCTCCCGCATAGCTGCACCTTTGACTCGTCTTACTCAAAAAGGGGTTAAATTTGAGTGGACCGAAGATTGTGAACAGAGTTTTCAAGAGTTAAAACAAAGACTAGTTTCAGCCCCTATCCTTACTATACCAACAGGAGATGAAGGTTTCACAATATATAGTGATGCATCTAAAAAGGGACTCAGCTGTGTTTTGATGCAACATGGTGAGGTAGTGGCCTACGCCTCAAGGCAATTGAAACCATATGAACAGAATTATCCGACACAAGATTTGGAATTAGCTGCAGTGATTTTTGCCCTAAAAATTTGGAGACATCACTTATACGGTGCATAGTGTGAAGTGTTTACTGATCATAAGAGTTTGAAGTATATTTTTACGCAGAAAGAATTAAACATGAGACAGAGAAGGTGGTTAGAACTATTAAAGGATTATGATTTAATAATCCATTATCATCTGGAAAAAGCTAATGTTGTTGCTGATGCCCTTAGTGGAAAATTTGGCAGTTTTAATTACACATCAAAGCCAATTATTAAAGGATATAAGAAAACTGAAATTAGACATATGAATATATGACTCGACAGTACGATTAGCCAACATGAGGCTTCAGCCAACACTCATTGAAAGAATTACTGTTGCCCAGAATGATGATCCACAACTAATGAAAATAAGAAATTTAGTGGAAGCTGATGTTCAATCTGAATTCAAGATACATGAAGACGGTTCGTTAAGGCTCGAAAATAGGATTTGCGTACCCAATGATTCAGCACTCAAGCATGAAATACTTCAGGAGGCACATCAGACTGGTTATACAGTTCATCCGGGAGGTACTAAGATGTATAGAGACTTAAAGAAAATATACTGGTGGAATAATATGAAGAGAGAGATCGCTCAATTTGTGGCTCAATGTTTGGTGTGTCAACAAGTTAAAGCTGAACATCAGAGACCTATGGGACTACTTCAACCTCTTGATATTCTAGTATGGAAGTGGGAACATATCACTATGGATTTTGTAACTGGACTACCGAAGACTCCAAGTAAAAATAATGCAGCCTGGGTGATTGTGGACCGATTGACAAAGTCTACACACTTTCTACCAATTAGAGTTAGATTTACTTTGGAAAGACTAGCAAAGTTGTATATGAAAGAAATTGTAAGGCTACATGAAATTCCAGTGACTATCGTATCGGATCGAGACACCAGATTTGTGTCACAGTTTTGGAAGAGCTTACACAAGGCATTAGGAACAAAATTGAACTTCAGTACAGCTTTTCATCCACAGACTGATGGTCAGTCAGAGAGAATTATTCAGATCTTAGAAGATATGTTGAGAACCTGTATTTTAGATATGAAAAGTATATGGGATGAGCATCTACCTTTGATTGAGTTCGCTTACAATAACAGTTATCAGGCTAGCATTGGTATGGCACCTTATGAAGCTTTATATGGTAGAAGATGTCGATCACCAATTCACTGGGATGATGTTGGTGAGCGGAGAATATTGGGTCCCGAACTTGTTCAACAAGCAGTCGAGAAGATTCAATTAATTAAAGAATGACTTCGGACAGCACAAAGCAGACAGAAAAGTTATAAAGACAACAGGAGACAGAAATTAGAATTTCAAGTTGGTGACCACGTATTTCTTAAAGTATCTCCTTCAAAAGGAATCTCAAGATTTGGCATTTGTGGCAAATTGAATCCTAGATATGTGGGTCCGTTTGAGATTTTGGAAAGAATTGGTGAGGTGGCTTATCGACTTGCCTTACCCCCTTCACTTGCAGGAGTACATAATGTTTTTCATGTTTCTATGTTAAAGAAATATTTACTAGACCCAAGTCACATCGTGGAACTTGAACTAGTACAAGCCAGAAAAGATCTATCATATGAAGAATATCCGATACGGATCGTAGACCGTAAAGAACAGGTGCTGAGATGTCGCAACATTCTTTATGTCAAGGTACAGTGGAGTCGACATTCAGAAAGAGAAGCTACTTGGGAGCTAGAGGAAGAAATGAAGCAAAAATATCCCCAGCTCTTCAAGACTATAGGTATAAAAAATTTCGAGGACGAAATTTCTTTTTAGGGGTAAAGAATGTTATAGCCCAAGCCCAAGCCCATGACATCAAGATCCAAGCCCACAAAAAAAAAATAGAGAGGAAAATCGGGAAGAAGACTCCCGATAGGAGTCTTCTTCTCCGGCGAGACCCAAGCAAATTGGGAGTCCTAGGACCTCTCGAAGTCCTAGGACTCTCTATAAGAAGACCTCCCCTCTCCCTAGAAACCGAACATCGACCTCCTCCCTCTCTCTTTTTCCCTGTTCTTCCCGATCGGAGCTGCGGACACCGTTCGATTTCTCGCCGTCATTGCTCGTCGGTGGGGTCACTGGAGGCCGAGGTAAGTCTTCCTCCCCTTCCTCTCTTCCTTCCCTTTCCTCCCATACCCTTGCGCGTGACGGCTGGTGACGAGCGTCGCCGATTTTTGGTCGGGAAAGAGACCCCTGTTTTGGGCCTCTTTTTCCTTGATTTTCCGACGTCGATGATCGTAATCGACCGCCGGCCATGCTCCTCCGTAACCGGGGGAGCAGCCTCCCTCTGCCGCCGGCCTCCACCGCGGTGGCCGCGACCTGAACGGCCCGACCAAGGAAGGGCCACGTCGGTCCTCTGTTCCGGCATGGAAGGAGTCGAGAAGAAGAAAAAGAAGAAAAAAAAGAAGAAAAAGAAGAAAAAAGAAAAGAAAAAGAAGAAAAAGAAGAAAAAGAAGAAAAAGAAGAAAAAGAAAAGAAAAGAAAAAAAAAGGGAGAGAGAAATTCTCTCTACTCTCTCTCTCCTTTAAATTTTTAGGATTTATGGAAATAATTAAAAAAAATATATAAATAATAATAAAAAAAAATAAAAAAATAAAAATAATAAATAAATAAATAAATATAATTAGGGTATCCATGGATTAGTCCGAAAACCTTGGATGCTGTTGTCAAGTTGATCCTCGTGGGGATATTAGATTTTAATAATTTTAATTATTTTTAATTTGATAAAATTTTGATTAAAAATATGATATTTGACGTATCAGGTTTAGAGAAGGATTTTTGAGATTCCTAGAATTTCTAGTTTGGATTTTCTTTTGAGGTAAGTAGTGTTTACTTTTATTTAAATTTATCTGATAAATTATAAAATTTTGAATTAAATAAATTTATGCATGCTTGTGATTAAAATTATTTATTGAAATAATTATTGAAATTATTTATGATTAAAGTTAATTATAGAAAATTATTTATGATTGAAGTTATTTTGTTGAACAATTATTATGATGATATATGATCTCAAAGAATGATATGATTGATTTGATTCGAATATCATTTATTTATATTATTTTTGAAAATCAATTATGAATTGGAAGACAATATAAAATTGACAACCTGACTGTGTTGAGGACCCCGCCAATGGGGGCATATACGTTGGCAATTGACTGTCCTGAGGATTTATGTCGCCAGTGAGACCAGCGACATGTCGCCAGAGAGACCAGTGACAAACCGCCAGCGAGACCAGCGGTTCCAAAGGACTTGGCTGCCAGATGATTCGCAGTCCACCACAAGCAGATACGCGGTATTATGACCCTACCACAGGGATAATGTGGTCATAGTCATGGTTGGTAAGAAGAACTTAAGAAATTGATGAATTTAAGATGAAAAGCATAATTTGAAAATTATGATGAATTGACTTTTATATATGATTGATAGTATGATTATGATTTCATGAAATTACATATTGATTTTGTTATTATTAGTAAATCGATTTGCATAGTATTATTTGCCTGATTTATTCAGTTAAAGGTATATACTGCTTACTGGGCTGTTTAGCTCATGATGAATTTTATGTTTTTCTTACAGATCCAAAAAATTAGCATGATGCGAGATTTCGGTTGGAAGAGCGATTAGAGATGGAGTTAGCTCATTGATTTAGGATTTTTCTCAAAAAATTGATTCAAGACTTTTAGTTTTTTTTTAGTGTTGACTTTGTCAGACAGTTATTTTTTTTTGAACACTGAGTTTTGATTTGTTATTTGAACTAAGGTTTGATTATTAAATATTGAAAAATTTATTTAACTTTGTGTGAAGATATCATGATGAGATACCTTGCATGCTTATGGGAAAAGTATTCTATGAGTATGCGGCGGTTGCCATGACCCTCGATTCAAATCTCAGGTCGGAGGCGTGATAGAATTTATATGCATAAAATCTGAATCTAAAATAATAAGCATGTGAACCAAAAATTAGCATTCAGCAATAGATCTAATCTACTACTATTAGGGTTCTAAACTCAATATCTGAGCATGGATAGTCGAACTCCACAATCAAGAATATGAATCTGGAAGTCCTCTCTGGTCACTCACAGCTGCACAAGCGTCTGACCTGAAAGAATTATGCCTGATAAGCCAATCATATATGGGATGCGATAGGATATTTATTGTAATTTATCTTTCAAACTTATGTAATTGACATTAATATTATTAATAAAATTGATATTTTTGATTCATTATATGTTGTATCTTATTAATTTTAAGATTACAATGAATCCTATAGATCTGGATAATGGTTTTAGGGCCATGATGAGATCACACCAATGAGACCTAAATCCTTGATAGCACTGATCTAAAATATTTCTAGTCGTTAGTACATTGAGTCGGGGATCAATGATACTGGTAAGACTGGCATGTCCTATGTATGCTCAGAAATGAGGGTGGTTGATCTCATAACCACTTATATGGTGACACTAATATAAGGATATGGGTGCTCATTAGAGAATGAGTTCACTGAATTGACCTATGAGAGAATAATCAGATGGACTCTTCTTTACATGTCAACTGATAATTCTCTAGTGGGAGTTATGTAAGTGATCTTTTGACCTGAGGTCACCATGGTACCTTGTGTACATAGATTCATATTTTGGTTCATTACCTAACTTAGTTCTCTGATCCTTGTGTGGGGTATTTTGGATATGATAAAATATATATGAAGGTTATGAGTGATCAACAATGGATCAGTCACTCCTAATAAGGGGAGCAAACATCCTATGTGATCTCATTTTGGACGGTGATTCTGGAAGTCTTTGGCCAAAACAAGGTGATAATTAGAAAAAGATTTCTAAAGTATCATCAGCTGAATCATCACCTTTAGATCAAGATACATAAAGATAAGTGATTGGGTTTGATATATTTTCATGCCCCCAGCTCATCTGGAATGTTGTTTGACCGAAGAATTGAATTGCACGAAAATTTACCACTGAAAGATATTTTGATAATTTTCTATCAAAATTTTAAATCTTTTGAAAGTTATGATATGTTGCTTGATATCAATCTTGACTTGTGGGATTGATAAAAATTAAAAAAAATTAATTTTGGAATCAATTTGGAAGAGTCCAAGTTGATTGGGACTCTTCGAGTGACCTAATCTCATCGGATTAGGGTTACATCGAAAGTCTAGATCCACTGTTAGCTAGATTTGAAAGCCAATGGGTCACACACTTTAGAATTTGATCTTGATTTAATTTAATTAGAGTTTAATATAAATTATATGGATTAATTTGATATACTAGTATATTGTATTAACCCAAGTTCTCAAATTAGTTTGGTTCAAAGTATTTGAGCTAACCTAGACTAGTTGGCTTTGACCTAATGAGATTAGGTCAATTTGGATTGGATCCTTATCCAACTTAGACCAATTTTAAGAAGAGAAGGACTCCTCCACATTCACAAAAATTTATATAAAAATATAATTGCCGCCCACCTCAAATCAGCATGAGAAATAAGGAGTCCTTCTTAAAGAAGGCTCTTTATTAAACGCGTTGCCTTAAAAGATAAATCAAAAATCTTATGTTTGATGCCAAAAATTAATATAATTTTTATGGCATATAGAGAAGGAAGATTCATTATACTCCAAGTATCTAAATTATCAAAAATTTACTCGATGAATTTATTTGGCACATGGTAAGTTGGAGCACCAAATGTTGGTGCCCCTTTATCCCATATAACATCCCCTGGTCCTCTATTTATAGGGGATGCCCCAGATAGCTTCTGGCTGAGATTTTTGGGTGAGCTAGAGAGAAGAGATATCAAAATCATAATAAAAAATATAAAAAAGTTTTGAGAAAAAAAAGAGGGGAATTTGAGTGGCAAAATTTGCTACAAGGATGGTGAGATTTTCAACAAGTATTGCTGGAGTGCCCTAGGATTTAGTTTTTTCATATGTTGGAGCCAAAAATTAAATCCTAAGTTGTATGACATCTGAAGAGTATCTTCTTGCTGTCATTTTAGTGATAAGATCAAAAGCAACTGGACTTTGGTACGATCATGACGTAAGTTTGAAGCCGATAGTGTTCTTGAGAAGATAAAGCTGTGGCTGCGCATCAGTTGGGAAGGACCTTGGCCAACTTTCATGTGGATCATTGTTGGAGGACTTCTACCTTGAGGTATTGTGAAGAACATCAACATGCCACTTTTCTATTTTAGTTAAAGTATAATATTCTAACTCTTTGCATGCTTGAATTTGCTTTGATCGTGTTCGGCAAGGTGATTCTGGGGTTCTGGGTTCGGCTTGATAGTTTTATTTGATATAGCTATTGATTTGAGTATTTTAAAAAAAATTAAAAATTAGTTTCTACTATCTGGCTGGAACTCAAAAGTGGTATCAGAGCCATCCTTGTCTGATTCGATCAAACAAGTGCAATATAGTAGCTTAGAATTGTTCTTGTTCGTATCCTGCCAAAAATGTTGCATTATTTTTGCATCGATTCTTCAAACTCAAAAAAATATTTTTGACTTTTTATGAATCATGATTTTAAATTTTAATTATTAAATTATAAATTTATGATAATTTAGAATTTTATTATCATGGTTGTACGATGATTAAATCGATGTATAGCTAATAAGGGTGTTATGCATGCCTAATTAGATTAGAGTATGTTATATTATATGAATTTGTTAGTCATATGTTATGACTTTGATTGTACCTTTATATATTTTTTGGTATGATAATGTGACTGCTCTTTTGAATAGTAGAAGCATACAAATTTGCATAATTTGTAGTGTACATTTTATGTGCTTATATAGTTAGGATGTGTCGAGACCAGTTTAAAGTCTCCTGTAAAATTATATTAAGTTGTAATGTCGGGATTCACTTTTAAATCAAAAGTCAAATTTTTAAGATCAATTGATATCAAAAAAAGTATGAAAGATAATTTTCTAATTAGATCCGTATACTGGCCTGGCCAACTCTATTAGTGTCTAGAAAAGCTATGGGGAGCCTCCCACCTACTTGACCAATTTGATTTTCTTGAATTTCGGACTTAGATTGATTAGTGATGTAGACATTACAAGGGCCTTCCTTCAAACTTGGTTGATAGAGTATGTCAAGATCTTAGTGAGCTTGTTGTGCTATCCACATGGCTTACTATAGAAATTGACATGATGTTGATCAAGTGTATATTAATGCTTATGGCATATTTGAATAGTGTTGCTTTGTTGTGCTATCCATAAGGGTAGCATTATTTAAGTATGACTATATGGGATTGAAGGATCAACTTAACTAGAATAATATAGTTTATTGTACTATCCACAAGACTATATATGATCTAGAGATCAGAATGAAAGATGTTGAGAATTGTAAAGGTACAATTGGTAAAGAGTTACCTACTTTTGAACTTATGAATATTTGTTGCGCTATCCACAAGGTATTTGTAAAGAATAGGCATCTCAACCCCACTAAGAAACATTAGTATTTTTCTTGATTTTTATTTTTAAGGGCTATAAAGTTTGATAAAATAGTGGGAGACATAATTAGATAAAAGTCCTAGTCTAGTTGTGAATATCTTCATGAGTTATCCGCTTATATTATGTTCTTGTCATGTAGATTAACTACACTTATGGCATCCTCATTGTCCCTTAGAGGTATCCTAGATATTAACAAGTTGACTGGATCTAACTATGTCGACTGGTTAAGAAACTTGAGAATTATTCTCACTCAGGAGAAAGTCTCCTACATTCTTGATACACCTGCTCCAGATTCTCTTGGGGAAGATGCTTCTAAGGAGGAAAGAGCCACATACAAGATGTAGAAAGATGACAGTGTGACTATCAAAAGTATCATACTTGCCTCCATGAGCAATGAGCTCCAGAGGCAGCATGAGGACATAGACGTTCCCTCTATTCTCCTTAATCTTGAGGAGTTATATGGGGAGCAAAGTCAAACTGCTCGATATAAGATATCGAAGTAGTTGTTTCATGTCCGTATGATTAAAGGCTCTTCTGTACAAACACATGTCCTAAAGATGATTGATTTGATCACTCATTTGGGACAGCTAGATTTTATCATGGATGGTGAACTGAGCCAGGATTTGATCCTATAATCTCTTCCTGACTCTTTTTCTCAGTTTGTCATTAATTATCATATGAATAAACTGAACATCAGCTTGCTTGAGCTACTGAATATGTTAAAAACAGCAGAGAGCTATTTCAAGGATGAAAAGGCTCAGATTCTTCATGTTGATAAGATCAACAAGAAGAAGGTGAAGATGGGTTCTAACAAAAAGCTGAATCCTAAGGCTGGCATCTCTAAGAAGAAGGTGAAGAAGGTCTCCACCAAAGGTACTTGTCATCACTGTGGCAAGGAGGGCCACTGAAAGAAAAATTGTAAAGAGTACATTGCAACTGTGAAATCAGTAAATATTGCTAAAGATTTGTATATGATACAAACTAATTTATCATTAAGTACTTCAATGTCAGATTCTTTGGTATTAGATACTGCCTGTGGTTTACACCTTTGCAAATCATTGCAGGGTCTATAGGAAATAAGAAATCTGAATAAAGGTGACTTCGAGCTGTTCAATGTAAGTGGAGAGTCCATTGAAGCCAAAGTCAGAGGAACCAGGGTTTTGATGTTGCCTTCAAAAAAAGTTTTGGAACTAAAGACCTGTTATTACATTTCAAATATTTTTGGAATAAGATTTTGAAATAATTGCAAATAACAATGGTTGTTCTATATATTTTTCTAATGAATATTATGAAAGTGCTATTATTGATAATGGTTTTATGTTTCTTTCACTTAATGATAATGTGCTTCATGTTGATAGTATGAAGAAAAAAAAGAGAGAGGATGTGAATGTCATATACCTCTGGCACTATCGATGATAAGTGATATATTTTTTATATTTAATAAAGATATTTTTGATAATTTATGGTGCTAACATCTTTTTAAAAATCTAATTTCATGAATAAATTAGATTTTTTTATAAAAATAAATAATTTTAGAAAAATATAAAATTAGAGCATATTTATAAAAAATAGATGTTGATTTAATTAAGAATCTAAGTACTAAAATATTAAAAAATTAATAAGAAATTGAATGCATATTTTTTCTTATTTTTCAGGCAAAAATCAAAGCAAAAATCGAGCCAAAATATCTTAAAAAATAATTTTTATTACCTTCAGTGTATGGTAGACCGGCCGCTCGATCCACAGGAATAGTTCACGATCCACAGGCATGGTCCACAATGGAAGGAAGGCTTTTTTTATGCTGATCGATGGTCCAAATCAAATCTGGAGCTCGATCCAATGGCTGTGGTGGTTCTTGACTTTATTCAAGAGAGATTTGCACGATCCAATGGCTAGAATTCCATCTGGAGCACAATCAAATGGTTAAAAATGCATCCGACTTTGATAAAGATTAAAACATCATATTTTGGGCTGATCTGGGTGGTTCAAAGGTGATCCGACGGTCAGAAATTAATGTAAAGGTTATTAGATGAATTCTAAGGGTTTTAGGACTCTTTTTCCTACCAAAAAATATAAAAAATTCATCTATAAATAGAGGATCCGATAATAAGAGTAAGGAGGAGAAAAAATTAGAGAAAAAGTAAGAAAAAAATAGAAAAAAAAATCGAAGAGTTTTAGGGATCAAATATTGAGAGATTATGGAGCTAAAGAAATTGATGCGTGGCTAAATCCCTTCAATCCAGAAATATGATAAAGCCTGTAAATAAGTTTTTATTTTTTTTTCTTGTATTTATTTTTTATGTAATAAAATTATACTTTTATTTCATATATTTTTATTTTTTTTTAGGTATTGATCCAGTCTACACGACCTATACCCTCTATTGATATGCCATGATCCCTGGATACGGTATGTGCTTTGGAGAGATAGATCGTAGTATGTGAGATTAAACTTTAGATCTTGTAATTGAATTTAGATAGTTTATACTCTGATAGAACGAGCTATAATCTACTGATACAGTCTGTACCCCTTAGAGATAAGCTATACTAATACCTTAATCACAAGAATTAATATTGCAACATAAGAAAAAAAAATAAATCTAATTTGCATGGTAGATTTAGAATTCTTGGGTTATTTTTTTAATTATTTTTTTAATAAATTAATTATATTTTAGATTAAATTTTTGTTATTTTACTTTGTTTAATCCTTTTACAATCAAATTTTTTTTTTTTTTTTTAAAAAAAAGAGATAATCATCCTAGATCCCTATGGAAATGATCCTGACTCACCCTATCTATATAGTTTGAGTTGATTTTAATTCTTGACTGCCTACGACAGCGATCAAGTTTTGACGCCATTGCTGGAGATCTAGATATGATTATTTTTTTAAAAAAAAAGTCTTATTCTTAGTTTCTTATTTTTTTTTGCTTTCTAACTTGCTTAGTTTCTTAGTCAAACTTACTTTTTTCAAAAAAAAAAAATTTATATTGATACCTCATAATCTACTTAGAGAATTAGATACCTAATCATAAAATCTAAAAAGTAAAACAAATCAATTTACTCTTGACTAACTACCAGATCTGGCCATCTTTTCTTCTTGCATTGCATAATTCTATAAAACATCTTAAGAGCACAAACCCTAAATAAGATAAGGTGGAGATTTCATCATCCTTCCTTGGCCCACAAACCACTATCCTGCATATTGCATTGACCTAAACCTTAACTTAAAATTGATTAGACATTAGTCTTTAAGGACTTTCGAGCTTAATAGGATAAGGGATCCAAAGAGTTGGACTAGGTTAGGGTTAGTCAATTTGACTGGTGTCTAGAAAAGTGGTTCAGAGACTACATCCTAAAGGAAGGTGGTTATTTAATTGGTTCCGTTCGCTTATCTGACCAACTCAATTGGTGTCTAAGAAAAGCAACGGGGGGACCCCCACCAACCTTACACTTACCTGGCCAGTTGAGTGGCTGGTTTTTTACCTGGAGTGCTCAAAGATAACCTTGACAGTTAGGAGCTGTCTAGATCTAAAATTATCCTTAGCTAGGATTGACTGCATAACTTGATTACAAACCTACAACCATTAATCCTAATTAAAATACTCTTCTCTATCATCTCTCAATTTAGGACTCCTTAAGCTCTCATCTTTAGAATTCTCTTCTCATCATCTCTCTTTCCTCTTCTCTTTAAAAAGAATTATAAAAATAACTAAAAATTCTCAATTTTTTTGGACAAGGATATCTAATCGATCAGTGAAAATAGATCCAAACCTTGCATCTAGTCCAGTAGACCTTAAGCCCACCATGGGTGAACCCGAACATGAACTTTGGATACTGAAAGATCTTTGCTATCCAGTTGGGTCAGCCCAACTCTCATGTATCCGACTGCTACAAACTGATGTCAATTTTAAAATTAAACCCCAGATCATAAACATGCTTTCCAAATTCACTAGAATTGAGGATGCATATATTTTTATGAGGGAATTTGAGGAAGTATGTGCCACGATGTGGCTTCAACAGCTCATTGAGGATGCTGTAAAACTTAGATTGATCAACTTTGCCCTCAAGAATAGTGCCAAACATGGTTATACAATCTTCCTAACCAATCCATAGCATCATGGGAGGGTTTTGTTAAAGTGTTCTTGAAAAAAAAATTTCCACACCATTAGACTGCCAAATTTAGGAATGAAATTAATCAATTTTATCAATTACCTGGTGAGTCTTTTTGAAAGTGCTTTGATCATTTTAAGAACCTTTTGAGTCAATGCCCACACCATGGAATAGAAACTTAGAGGCTGTGATAAATCATTTATGAAGGACTAGATCCAAATTCTAGAACCATGTTAGAATCAATGTGTCAGGGTCAATTTATGAACAAAGAGCCTATAGAAGCCTGGCAATTTCTAGAGGATCTAGTAGAAAAGAGCCTATAATGGGAGATAACTAGGGAACCCGATAGACTCACACCTTCAAGAGGGGGTGTATATCAAGTTCAACCTTTCCTAGCTGAAGAGGCTAAATTTGCATCTTTAATTCATAGGATAGAGACCCTAGAACTCAAGGGACACACCCAAGTGAACCAAGTTGCAACAACCACTTGCAATGGGTGCAATACCATAGACCACACGATGGAAGGATGTCCTTTATTGATGGGTCCAGTCGAGAATGAAGTAGCATAGGTGAATGCAACCTATCAAAGACCCACAAATGACCCTACGTACCAACTTACAAATCAGGATGGAGGAACCATCCAAATTTTTCTTGATCACAAGGGTCAAACTCAAATAGACCTGCCTTCACTCAACCCAACCCTAGACCCCCTCAATCATCAAATAATCCATCAAGTTTCTGTAATGATCAAAGGCTTAACTCGCTAGAAAAGAGTCTGAAAATCCTAGCAAAATCAACTGCTAGCACCAACACTACACTGAACAACTTCATGCAGACCATAGGCCAGCTTTTAACTTCCAACACCCAGGCTATTACCCATTTAGAGATGCAATTAGGTCAATTAGCTATGGAGAAAATTTAGTGCAGGGGTAAAATGGTAATTTTAATTTTTTTTCAAAATCACTATTTTACAATGGAAATTATTAATTAATCTAATTAATTAATATAAATTTATCCTATACTAAGATCTAAATATGATATATAGTATGCATGCATTTGAATTTAAAATTCAAATTTGAACAGCAAACACTTTACTGTAATGTGTTCAGAACACAATACCTTTGTGCGGATAGTAGATCACCGTAATCTGATTACCGTCGAGAGAGTCTGATCATCGTGATGTAGTCACACAGTGTGTCTGGCCTCTGTGGATCATCCAAACGAAGCTCCCGATCTGATCGACTCCTCACGAGTGCTAGCTCGTTGTAGAGCCCTTTCGACGGTCGATGCTGATCGAACTCCTTCGATCGATGTCTGTCAATTCTTTGGATGCTCTAGATCATCAGCAGATGTGCTTGAAAGGATGTTGAAGATCTTTCTAAAATTTGATGGGCTCACGACACTCATAGCTCACGTTCTCACTTCCCGAACTCCAGGCTGAAACCCTGAAGAACTCACTGAAACCCTGCGCACACTTTTTCTTTCTTTTCTTTCTTTTTCTCTCAGAAGGATATAGACCTTCACCTTGCACACAAAGATTCCTCACGCCCAGATTTTCTCTCCAATTTTTTTTTTCTTTCTTTCACACACCCCACTCTTCTCCTCCTTTTAAAACAATGTCAAACGTCTTATCCACGTGAGAGGATAAAGATGAGTAATTACACATTTGAATTCAAATCAAATTTTGAATTCAAATGAAAACTAATTTATCCCTATCCACTAAGGACGTGAGAAGAGGAGGGCGTGGCTTAATTTGTGCATGAGTGATTTTATGAGAAATATTTTCTCGTGTAATAAATGGGGCGCTAAAAGAGGATAAGGTCAAGGCGCTAAGATTGGTTGCTCATTCAAATTCAAACTTTGTTTTGAATTTGAATGGCCAACCAATCATCCTTATCCACTCATTTGGTGCATTAAAGTAGGGTGTGAGGAGGGCTTTGTGTGAGGAAAAATTCATGAGAACTTCCTTCTCGTGAATTCAAATGGGCATAGTGGAAGTGAGGTGGCGCAGGGAGAATGGGTCAAGGTGGTTTCATTATTTAAACCAACCTAATTGAACCAAATAAGTTAGGCTCAATTAGACTAATTTAAACCTAACTTAATTAAGCTTAATTAGGCTTAATAAAATTCTAATCAAATCAAAAATTGATTAAGCCCAACCCCTGATCAAATCAGAGACCAAACCATCTCGACGATTAGGTCAACTCTTAACCTAATCGGGTCAAACCCAACTGAATCCAATTCAATTGGACTTGATCCAAAAATAATTACTCAATCAAATTGAGTTAATTAGTAATCAAATCATTAATTAAACCTCTCATAAATATTGAATCCAAATCTGATGGATAATCGGGCATCAGAATTCATCGATATGTAACCCTGATCGAAGAGTCCCAAACCAGTGGGACTCTTGACCCCGATACCAAAAATGTGTGGGACTCGTGATCAGAGAATTTTGATTCTCGATCACAAAGTTCCAGACACGTAGGACTCATAGTCTACGAGCATTAGGACTCTTCATCAGCCATCAGATCAGATAGGAACCTCTAATGTGTGTGACCCCGCAGGTTTGAACCTAAGCCGGTAGCACAGAAACCAATTCCTGTACTAATCAAAGTGACCATCTAGCAATGGTACCTGATGATCGGATAGGTCGAATAGTCGTAATGGCTTTAGTGAATGGGTCAGCCAGGTTCTCTTTTCCGTCGATCTTCTGAAGGTTGATGTCACCTCGATCCATAATTTCTCGGATGAGATGGTAGCGGCGCAGAATATGCTTCGTCCGCTGGTGTGCCTTGGGTTCCTTCGCCTGAGCAATAGCTCTAGAGCTGTCATAGTAGAGCAGAACTGGACCAACAAGGGAGGGTGCTACTCCAAGCTCGATGATGAATTTCCTCAGCCACACCGCTTCTTTGGCAGCATCTGATGCAGTGACATACTCCACCTCGCAAACTGAATCAGCCACTGTGTGTTGCTTGAAACTCTTCCAGCAAATAGCCCCACCATTAAGGGTAAAAATAAATCCAGACATACTTTTGCTGTCATCGTGATCAGACTGAAAACTAGAGTCTGTAAACCCTATAAGTCTCAAGTCCGATTCACCATAAACAAGCCACTGGTCCTTAGTATTTCTTAAATACTTAGGATGGTTTTAACAACCTTCCAGTGATTCTCCCCTAGATCAGATTGGTATCTACTCACTACCCCTAGTGAGTATGCCACATCTGGTCATGTACATGTCATGGCGTATATGATAGATCCCACTGCTGAAGCATATGGAATCCTACCCATACACTCTCTCTCTTGAGGTGTTGTCGGACAATCCCTCTTCGAGAGAGAAATTCTATGACCTATCGATAGATAGCCTTTCTTGAAATTCTCCATGCTGAACCTCTTCAGCATAGTATCTATGTACGTAGACTGGGATAAACCAAGCAATCTTTTAGATCTATCCCTATAGATCCTCATCCCTAGGATGTAGGAAGCTTCTTCCAAATCCTTCATGGAGAACTGTGATGACAGCCAAATCTTTATTCCCTATAATGCAGGGACATCATTCCTGATTAAGAGAATATCATCCACATACAATACAAGAAATACCACTACTGGACCATTAGCCCACTTATAAATGCAGGGCTCTTCTCCGTTCTTAACAAAGCCATACATCTTGATCGTCCTATCAAAACGTATGTTCCAACTCCAAGATGCCTGCTTAAGTCTATAAATGGACCTCTGTAGTCTGCACACCTTAGACTCATTAGTGGATATGAATCCTTCAGGTTGTATCATATACACCCCTTCATCCAGCTCTCCATTTAGGAAAGCTGTCTTCACATCCATCTGCCAGATTTCATAGTCCAGATGGACAGATATCGCAAGCATAATCTGAATGGATTTGGGCATTGCCACTGGAGAAAATGTCTCGTCATAGTCTATACCATAACGTTGACGATATCCCTTGGCAACCAGATGAACTTTATAGGTTTCCACCTTTCCATCTGCATCCCTCTTCCTCTTGAAGACCCACTTACACCCTATGGGTTTTACTCCTTCGGGTGGGTCAACCAATGTCCACACAACGTTAACCTTCATGGACTCCATTTTGGATTTCATGGCCTCTAGCCATTTCTCAGAGTCGGGTCTCTGCATTACATCCATGTAGGTGATCGGATCCTCATCATTTTCATCAAGTTTGATAGGATCGTCATCCTGGACCAAGAAATCATAGTATCTATCCGGTTGATGTGGTACTCTACCAGATCATCTTAAGGGTGCTTGAACAATGGGCTCCGAATCTGATCTAATCAAATCTGGTTTAGGTTCAGCAACTTGTGTCAGTTTTTTCACCTATCGAACTTCGTCAAGTTCGACCTTAGAGGCAACAGTCCCTTCATCAAGGAACTCTTTTTCCAAAAAGATTGCCTTAAGTCTGACAAACACCTTTTGCTCATCAGCCAGGTAGAAATAATATCCTTTGGTCTCTTTTAGGTATCCTATAAAATTATACTTGTCAGACCTAGGTCCAAGCTTGTCCGTAATTAAATGTTTAACATAAGCCGGACACCCCCAAACCCTAAGGTGCGAGAGTACTGGCTTACATCCTATCCATATCTCATATGGCGTTTTGGTTACAGACTTACTCGGAACCCTATTTAGAAGGTAACAAGCAGATTCGAGAGCATATCCCCAAAGGGAGATCGGCAGACCAGCAAACCCCATCATGGATCGAACCATATCCAACAAGGTCCGATTCCTCCTTTCAGACACACCATTATGCTGTGGTGTTCCAAGAGGTGTCCACTGAGAGAAAATTCTATTCTCCCCAAGATATGTCAGAAAATTATTGGAAAGGTATTCACCTTCTCGATCAGATCGAAGAGTTTTAATATGCTTTCTAGTTTGTTTTTCTACCTTATTTTGGAATAGTTTGAACATTTCAAACGACTCCGACTGATGCTTCATTAAATAGACATACCCATATCTCGATAGGTCATCTGTGAAGGTTATGAAGTAGAAATATCCACCTCTTGCACTTGAGCTCATGGGTCCACATACATCTGAATGTACCAGAGCCAAGAGTTCACTGGCTCGCTCACCTTTTTCAGTAAAAGGTGACTTGATCATTTTATTAAGAAGACAGGACTCACAGGTTGGAAGTGATTCATAATCACCTACTTCAATAATTTTTTCTTGAGCCAACCTGTTTATCCTGTTCTTATTGATATAACCTAGCCTACAGTGCCAAAGGTAGACATCTGACACATTATCTATTCTAGGGTGTTTACCGGAGGTTTGAACCATATTAACAGGTTGTGATAGAAAGTAAATTCTATTATTAAGTTGTCCAACAAATATTGTAACACCATTCAAAATGATATTGCAAACGTTTGTTTTTATTAAAAATTGATAACCGTTCATGGCCAAAAGGCCTACAGAAATAATATTTAATAAAAAACTTGGACAATAGTGACATTCACTCAGAATTATTTTTTCGAGAATTGATTACAAGGTTCATGATTTCTAATGCTAGAACTGAAACTTTGCTTTCATCTCCAACGTTCAGGAATCTCTCACCTTCATCAAATCTTCTACTGACCTGCAGACCCTGCATCAAATTGCAAATATGATAAGGGCTTCCAGTATCCAATACCCAGGCAATAGTATCCAATACCCTTCATCAAATTGCTCAATCATTTCGATCATGTACAATATATGATCAGTGACTGAGGCTCCATCCCTCATCCGAGCATTGAAAATGGCATAACTAGTTTTGTGCCTTTCAATATCGTCAGGCGTGCCAAAAGAGTCATTCAACATTTGAAGCATCTCCTGTGGCTGGGCGTTCTTGAACCTGTGACTAAACTCATCATTCATTGCCGCCAGCATTATGCATCGGACGTTGGTGCGGTCATTAAGCCACTTCTGGTAAGTGTTTCGGACCGTCCCTCTAGCATTCAGGGCTGGCTCCTCAGGTGTTGGATCCGTTACTACATAAAGGATCCGCTCATGCTCAAGGATGATTTTTAATTTTTGATACCAGCTATTGAAATTAGGTCTCATGAGCTTGTCATTATCTAATAATGATCGGAGTGACAGGGTAGTGGCCATAGCTGCATAAAGGAAAACCAGACCTATATTAGTACATAAATTATTAATACTAAAGACTTGGACTTTAGTCTAAAGTTTCTCCCAGTATTTTTACGAATTGGTAGCCTCAACCTCCAATTCAAGGAATTACTTTAATTTCTTAGTGGGTACTAGAATCCACACAGACTACACACGAGCCCAACTTTGGTTGGTCAACCCATGTGCATCTATGGGTAGGTTCATAACCAGTTGTTTTTCTAAACAACTTCTAGTAATTAATTTTACCCCAAAACCTAATCAGTAAGCTTTGGCCTCCACTGAAAAAATCTGGTTAGGTCCAACCATTAACATGATTTGATTTGGTGAATCAGACCAATAAATGATCAAATCCGACTTTGGTCGGCCAACCTAACCACCATCAGAAAGACTCAAACCAAATTATCATACTATGAATGATAATTTCATTAGTCAATAAGCACTAGGCCTTTGGGCCTCCAATGATTATTAAACTAATGGACTCATTATCACTCACTTAATGGGAGGCTATGACTTAGTTATCAATATAACTTAATCATTTTTAGGACCTAATAATTTTTGAGGATTTTATTAAAGAATAGATGAGAAGATAAATTACCAGCCAATTTCAATCCTCCCACTGACTTCACCAAGTCAGATTAAAAAGGATTTAATTAAGCCAGCATTAGGAGCACCTAAATCAGTCAAACTAATTTACCTAATGACATGGGTGAGCCCTCATCACCATCTAATCAAAATCTAATTCACCAGGTTGGCCAGGTAAGTGAGATCAGTGGTAGGGATATACCATTAACTCATCAGAGATCGAATCACTGCGAGTAGCTCCCACTTAAAAACCACTAGTCAAACTTATCTTAGACACCCACTGGTTCATTAGTTTTAATTTGATCAACTTAGTAAATAGGGTTCCACCACGTAGCCATGAATTAAGTCCATCTTGGTCTAGTTAAAGACATGGACCCATTCAACTACAACTATTAGAGTTGAGTCTAGAGTATCATTGACCTAATCTAATTCAACTTTTGATTAGATTTGACCAATTACTCTAATTTAATCCATTTCTTTAAGCTAACCTTAGGTCTAATCCAATTATGGACCTAATCCATCTAACCTATTGACCCACAAGTTTATGCAATTATCTTAGGTCTTAATTCACAATTCTAGACCTACTAGACAACACTTAATTCTTTTAATTAAGTATTTGGGCTGATGGATCAGGGTTTGGCATTTCGAAAATAATTTTCAAATTTGAAAGGTTTTATTTCTGTTCACCAAATATGTTAACTCATTACACAAATAGATCAGCACATTTCATAAATAGCAATCCTATTGCTAATTACATAACAGAAAATAACTCAATCAAAATAAATCATGAATATTTCTTTCACTTCTTTATCTGCATGGGATATAATTGCATCGGCACCCCTACCACCATAGGAGACCCCATCGAATGAAAAGAGAGGGCCTTTAAACCCTACTTTTCTCCTATGACCGAACGGCCATAGCAACCAACCCAATTCGATTACTTGCTACTTGGATCAAGTATATCTAAATATACCAATTTTAAAATTTAAATTTTAAATTTTAAATTTTAAATTTTAAATTTTAAATTTTAAATTTCAAACAAATTTCAAATTTCAAAATTTTGAATTTCAAATTTTGAATTTTAAATTTTGAATTTTAAATTTGAAATTTCAACCAAATTTCAAATTTCAAAATTTTGAATTTTAAAATTTTGAATTTTAAATTTTAAATTTCAAAATTTAAATTTCAAATTTTGAATTTCAAATTTTTGAATTTTGAATTTCGAACAACATTCAAAATTCAAATTTTAAATTTTAAATTTTAAATTTAAACTTTTAGATTACAACTTAATCTATGCATGCAAATATATATATCATATCTAAGAACGTGCTCTGATACCATGTGTGGGGAAAATTCAGTGCAGGGGTAAAATGATAATTTTAAAATTTTTTAAAATCACTATTTTACAGTGAAAATTATTAATTAATCTAATTAATTAATATAAATTTATCCTACACTAAGATCTAAATATGATATATAGCATGCATGCATTTAAATTTGAAATTCGAATTTAAACAGTAAACACTTTACTGTAATGTGTTCAGAACACAATATCTTTGTGCGGGTAGTAGATCGCCGTAATCTGATCACCGTTAGGAGAGTCTGATCATCACGATATAGCCACACAGTGTGTCTGGCCTCTGTGGATCATCCACACGAAGCTCCTGGTCTGATCGACTCCTCACGAGTGCTAGCTTGTTGTAGAGCCCTTTCGATGGCCGATGCTGATTGAACTCCTTCGATCGATGTCTGTCGATTCTTTAAATACTCCAGATCATCAGCAGACATGCTTGAGAGGATGTTGAAGATCTCCTTAAAATTTGGTGGGCTCACAACACTCATAGCTCACCTTCTTACTTCCCGAACTCCAGGCTGAAACCCTGAAGAACTCACTGAAACCCTGCGCACACTTTTTCTTTCTTTTCTTTCTTTTTCTCTCGAAAGGATATAGACCTTCACCTTGCACACAAGGATTCCTCACGCCCAGATTTTCTCTCCAAATTTTTTTTTTCCTTTCTTTCACACGCCCCACTCTTCTCCTCCTTTTAAAACAATGTCAAACATTTTATCCACGTGAGAGGATAAAGATGAGTAATTGTACATTTGAATTCAAATGGAAACTAATTTATCCCTATCCACTAAGGGCATGAGAAGAGGAGGGCATGGCTTAATTTGTGTGTTAGTGATTTCATGAGAAATATTTTCTCGTGTAATAAATGGGGTGCTAAAAGAGGATAAGGTCAAGGCACTAAGATTGGTTGCTCATTCAAATTCAAACTTTGTTTTGAATTTGAATGGCCAACCAATCATCCTTATTCACTCATTTGGCGCATTAAAGTAGGGCATGAGGAGGGCTTTGCATGAGAAAAAATTCATGAGAACTTTCTTCTCATGAATTCAAATGGGCGCAGTGGAAGTGAGGTGGCGCAGGGAGAATGGGTCAAGGTGGTTTCATTATTTAAACCAACCTAATCGAACCAAATAAGTTAGGCCCAATTGGACTAATTTAAACCCAACTTAATTAGGCTTAATTAGGCTCAATAAAATCCTAATCAAATTAGGAATTGATTAAGCCCAACCCCTGATCAAATCATAGACCAAACCATCTCGACGATTAGGTCAACTCTTAACCGAATCAGGTCAAACCCAACTGAATCTAATTCAATTGGACTTGATCCAAAAATAATTACTCAATCAAATTGAGTTAATTAGCAATCAAATCACTAATTAAACCTCTCATAAATATTGAGTTCAAATTTGATGGGTAATCGGGCATCAGAATTCATCGATATGTAACCCTGATCGAAGAGTCCCAAACCAGTGGGACTCTTGACCCCGGTACCCAAAATATGTGGAACTCATGATCAGAGAATTCTAATTCTCGATCATAGAGTTTCAGATACATAGGACTCATAGTCTACGAGCATTAGGACTCTTCATCAGCCATCAGATCAGATAGGAACCTCTAATGTGTGTGACCCCGCAGGTTCGAACCTAAGCCGGTAGCACAGGAACCAATTCCTGTACTAATCGAAGTGACCATCTAGCAATGGTACCCGATGATCGAATAGGTCAAATAATCGCAATGCAACACTCAGACCCTACGTGAATATGGTTACTGTATAATTCATCCTTTTGACCTCTGTGTTTAGGATGACTCAGGGTTAAACTGTCAACCCTAATTAGATCATCTGAATCGTGCTCAACTCAAACAGTCCTGTGACTCCTCACAAAGACTACCCTGGCCAAGGTTTTGCTAATTTAAAACATGACTGTACACAACTCCTAAACTGGAGTGGTCAATCCCATCTTGACACACGCACGAACAAGTCAAGTACTTGACTACACCCAGCAACCTTCCGTCACTGAATTAGAAATTTAGGTAGTCCAGTGCCTAAGTGCAGTGAGTTGTTTGCAAGTCACCGTAGTGGTCTCAGGTCGGAGGGATATTTATACCCATATTCCATCAGAGCAAATTTTGACAGCAGAAATAGCTCCGGAGTCGGTCACGTTCAGTGCAGATGTACCCTTACATCTCATCTGTATGCCATACCAGTGTCTCCACACTCATTGGTTAAGAGGATAACCAATCTATATGGCACACAATGATCTATGCTTGATAAACGTTGTCGTCCTTGGTAACAACGTATCATTTGGTCACGAACAGATTTAAGGACTAAACGATAAATCTTCCTTGGTCGAGTCTAAATAGTCCTAAGGACTTCACCACAACATAGGAGTTCATTAGAAGATGAAATATTTTATGATGAAAAATACCAAAATAATTTTTATTAATTCATAATTCATGCACATATACAAAAATGAGCACAACCATCAATAGGTTGACGATTGGCTTTGGGACACTATTCCCAACATTAGCCACGGCTGTAAGTGAAAGGGAAAAAGGTAAACTATCGAGTCAATCTAAGGCTAATCCTAGAACTCAAAATAATCAAGGACTACAACAAAAAGCCCAGATCAACCATTTAAATACAATTCACACTTTAAGGTCTAAAAAATAAGTAGACAATCATGTTGGTACACCTGAAGATTAAGATGACCCATTGTTTAAATCATCTCATAAGCAAGTAACCGATCAGATCGAGTTTAAGGATCCAGATAAGTCTAAGGAGTCAACAAAGTTTAATAAACCACCCAAGCCACTTGAAGAATCCACATCAGGGATTAAGCAATTCAAGACATCATCCACCAATCATGTAGCTCCTTTTTTAAATAGACTTAGGTCTAACAGACACTCAACCCATATGGATCAAATCTTAGAGATGTTTAAACAAATAAAAGTAGATATCTCTCTACTAGATATGATCCTACAAGTTTCCACATACATCAAATTTTTCAAAGACCTGTGCACAAAGAAGAAAACCACTAATATTCCTAAGAAAGCCTTCTTGGCAGCTAGTGTGAGTTCATATCTTTCAAGCCATATGCTAGTCAAGTACAAAGATCTAGGGTCTCCTACAATCTCATGTGTCATTGGGGAAACCATCATTGATAGGGCCTTATTAGACCTAGGGGTTAGTGTGAATATCTTACCTTATTTGGTCTATGAGAAATTGGAGATAGGAGAATTAAAGCCTACAGAAATTATATTGCAATTGACAAACCGATCAGTGAGAATCCCCAAGGGAGTTATAGAGGATGTGCTAATCAAGGTCAGTGGTTTCATTTACCCTGTGGATTTTGTGATGCTAGAAATTGAACCAGTGTCAAACCCAAAAGGTCACATCCCAGTTATCTTAGGTAGACCATTTTTAGCAACCACCAATGCCCTGATCAACTGTCGCGATAGACTCATGAAGCTCTCATTTGAAAATATGTCCATTGATCTTAATATTTTTAATCTTGAAAACAAAAAGGACCAATTAGTTGATGTAAACTTGATCCAGGATGAGATCTATGAGACCATTGACCCAAGGGAAGAAGATTTTAACTGTAATCTCTGGTTAGATCAAAAATTTGAAATAGCTTATAAAATTTTTTCATCTAGTGATCAGAAAGTTCATCCACAATGGCAACCACCTGTCGAATCACTTGTAAAAATAAATTTTTTGAATGAACCAATTGAAGAAATTCAAGTTCAAGAGGTTAATGCCCTACTTAATTCACCTCACCCACCTTACCCAGTTGAATTTGTCAATCCAATATTTGATACAGGATAAGTGAGGTAGAATTAGTATGGTCTGGCTGAAGACGATAAACTTAGCACTTTTTAGGAGGCAACTCAAATTTTTTATTTTATTTTAACTAATCTTTATTTTTTAGGAATAAAGGACTACTCTATGTGGAAGCACCTATCAATAATTTGGTCCAGCTAAAGACAATAAACTTAGCGCTCTTTGGGAGGCAATCCAGTTTTAGCTTTTGCTTTTGCTATCTTTTATATTTTATTTAAGTTAATCAAGTCTTGCTTCGTATCATTTGAAGGGATTTGAGCACAATATTGGTTAAGTTGGAGAGAGAACTAATTTTGAAAAGACATCTGGATCAGGTGACATCTCTCCTTTTCTTTCTCTTTTTATGCATCCTTCATTTTTTCTACTCCATTAAGGATAATATTGATTAAGTTGGGGGGAAGAATAATAAAAATTTTTAAATTTTTAAATTTTTAAAGTCCTCAAGTAAGTTAGTATTTAGTATTTAAGTATCTGATTATACTTAAGAATTAAATTAAATTAAGTTTTTTTTTAAAAAAATTAATGTACAAATTAGAGAGTTTGTGAGATATTAAGGGATCAAGTATTAAGAAAACTCAATAAGGACTTAAGTTTAGAACTTAAACAGTTTTTTTTAAGTATTTCTAAATTTTTTACTAACATCAAAGAAGAGTTTACTTCTTATGGACTTGTGTAGGATAATTATACATTTCTTCATATATATATTAACAAAAAAGTTTTCAAGTACTTCATGTTGAGTAACTGGATCGCTTTGCCTAAGTAAGCATTGAGTTTCACATCAAAAGGTATGAAGGACAAAGAAGCTTTGTTGTAAAGCTAGTTTTAACTCGTAGCCTGTTTGATTCGAGCAAGTAGATCCGAAGGGTATTCTATACCTAGTGCTTTAAAGCCATCTAGTTTGGGAGTCATTGGCTGAAAACTCGCTACATGGGTCAAACAGAAAGCTTAAGGGGTTAAGACACTCTATAGCAGTATAATATTAAAAAAAAATAGAGAGAGAAAAAAAATCAATCAATAAATGAAGGATGAAAGTAACAATATGCTTGTCCATATGAGGCTAATGATTTGAAGATAAAGGTAGGAATAATTTAAAAAAAAATTAAAAAAATTTAGTATTCTTAGTTTAATTTTTACAATGATTAGTATTAATACTCCAATGATATACCTCACTCACACTCTACTGAACATCAGTGGCTCTTTTAAAAATTATTTGATGAAATTTAAAATTTTAAGTTAAAAGATACTTAATTCTAAATTCTTTCATTACTCGAGGATGAGTAAAATTTAAATTGGATGGTATGATAAGTGATATATTTTTATATTTATTGAAGATATTTTTGATAATTTATGAAGCTAACATCTTAAAAATCTAATTTTATGAATAAATTAGATTTTCTTACAAAAATAAATAATTTAAAAAAAATATAAAATTAGAGCATATTTATGAAAAATAAATATTG
This sequence comes from Elaeis guineensis, assembly GCF_000442705.2. NCBI lineage: Eukaryota > Viridiplantae > Streptophyta > Magnoliopsida > Arecales > Arecaceae > Elaeis > Elaeis guineensis. Next base: position 31,499,385 of record NC_026006.2, on the reverse strand, counting down.
ATTTAATTGAGAATCTAAGTATCAAAATATTAAAAATTAATAAAAAAATTAATATATATTTTTTCTTACATTTCAAGCAAACATCGAAGCAAAAATCGATCCAAAATATCCTAAAAAATAATTTTTATTACCTTCGATGCACGGTGGACCAGTCGCTCGATCCACAGAATCAAGGGCGCGGTCCACAGGAATAGCTCATGATTCACAGGCACGGTCCACAGCAAAAGGAAGGCTTTTTTTGCATTGATCGACGGTCCAGATCAAATCTGGAGCTCGATCCAATGACTGTGGTGGTGTTCGACTTTGTTAAGGAGAGATTTACATGATCCAATGGCTGAAATTTTATCTGAAGTGGATTGGATGGTCAAAAATACATTCGACATTGATAAAGATTAAAATATCATATTTTGGACTGATTTGGATGGTTCAAAGGCGATCCGACAGTCAGAAATTAATGTAAAGGATATTATACGAATTCTAAGGGTTTTAAGACTCATTTTCCTACCAAAAAAATATGAAAATTTTATTTATAAATAGGAGATCTAGAAATAAAAGTAGGGAGGAGAAAAAGTTAAAAAAAATAAGAAAAAAATAAAAAAAAAATCAAAGAGATTTAGGGATCAAATATTGGGAGATTATGGAGCTAGATAGGTTGATGCGTGGCTAAATCCCTTCAATCTAGGAATATGATGAAGTTTGTAAATAAATTTTTATTTTTTTAATATTTAATTTTTATATAATAAAATTATGCTTTTATTTCATATTTTTTTATTTTTTTTAGGTATTGATCCAGCCTACACGATCCATACCCTCTATTGACGTGCTGTGATCTCTGGATACAGTACATGCTTTGAAGAGATAGATCGTAGTATGTGAGATTAAATCTTGGATCTTGTAATTGAATTTAGATAGTTTATACTTTGACAGGATGAGCTGTAATCTACTGATACGGTCCGTACCCCTTAGAAATAAGTTATACTAATACCTTAATCACAAGAATTAATATTGTAATATAAGAAAAAAAATACATGGTGGATTCGAAATTTTTGAGTTATTTCTTTGAATTATTTTTTTAATAAATTAATTATATTTTTAATTAAATTTTTGCTATTTTATTTCTTTTAATTTTTCTACAATCAATTTTCTTTTATTTTTTTTTTAAAAAAGAGATAATCACCTTAGATCCCCGTGAAAACAATCCTGACTCATCCTATCTATATAGTCTGAGTTTGTTTTTATTCTTGACCGCCTATGACAGCGATCAGCCAACTTGGCCATATAAATGAGTCAAAGATTAACAAATTATACAAAGATAATTTTTTTAATCTTTATAATTATGAATCATATGAAACTTGTGAATCTTGCCCATGAAAAAATTGATCAAGACTCCATTTACTGGACATGGAGATTGGGCAAGTAACATTTTGGACCTTGTACATACTGATTTGTGTAGTCCAATATCGATTCAAGCCAGAGGTGGATACTTTTACTTCATCACATTTACTAATGATATGTCTAGATTTGGATATGTGTATTTAATGAAATATAAATCCGAAGCTTTTAATAAATTTAAAGAGTATCAAAGAATGATCGAGAAATAAACTAGTAAAAATATTAAAGCTCTTCGATCGAATCGAGGAGGAGAATACTTGTCTAGTGAGTTTCTCAATTATTTGAAATAAAATGGTATACTCTCTCAATGGACACCTCCTTATACTCCACTATTAAATAGAATTGCAAAAAAGAGGAATCGCACCTTAATAGATATGGTGCGGTCTATGATGTGTTTCACGGATCTTTCATTATCCTTTCAGAGATACGTCCTCGAGGCTACAGTGTATATTTTAAATAAAATACCTTCGAAATCTGTTTCTAGCACTCCATATGAAATATGGAAAGAAAAAAGATCCAATCTTAAGCATCTTAAGATTTGGGATCGTCCAACTTGGATACTACCTCTATTGATGGACATAAGCTGGATGCTAGATCAGAAAAATACAGGTTTGTAAGTTATTTCGAGGAGAGTATAGGATACTACCTCTATAACCCTACTCAACAAAGGATATTTGTTGGTAGACATGCCATTTTCTTGGAGAAAGAGTTTATCCAAGAAGGAGGCAGTGGGAGGTCTGTTGAACTTAAGAAAGTTCAAAATCTATAATCAATCCAAGATTCACCAGATGGTTCTCAACCAGATGTGCCCATTGTTGAGGCACGGTCACTACACACACCTTCTCTCCGAAGGTTGAGTAGACTGCGTAGTGTACCATTCAAGTATGGATTTGTTATTGAGAATAACAACACAACCCACATCATTGAGAATGATGAGCCTATGAGCTATTCGAAAGCTATTATGAGTAGTGACTCTGACAAGTGGCTCAATGCCATGAAATTCAAAATAGACTCCATGTATGCCAACCAAGTTTGGACATTGATTGATGCGCCTAAGGGTGTGACCCCAATAGGCTGCAAATGGATCTTCAAAAAGAAGATTGGAGTAGATGGCTAGGTAGAGACCTATAAGGTCAGGCTTGTAGCAAAAAATTTTAGACAAAATAAGGTGTTGATTATGAAGAAACTTTTTCGTCGGTAGCCATGTTCAAGTCTATTCAGATAATGCTTGCTATTGCAGCATACCATGACTATGAGATCTAGCAGATGGATGTCAAGACTGCCTTTCTCAATAGAAACCTTAAAGAAGAAGTCCATATGACTCAGTCAGAGGGATTTATCTCAAGTGAGAGAGCAAATTAGGTATATAAGCTGAATAGATCCATATATGGATTAAAGCAAACATCGAGGAGCTGAAACATCCATTTTGATGAGACAGTCAAATCGTTTGGCTTCATCAAAAATATGGATGAACCTTGTATGTACAAGAAGAGTAGTGGGAGTACTATTGTCTTCTTGGTCTTATATATAGATGACATACTACTCATTGAAAATGATATCTCGATGTTGCAATCGATCAAGACTTGACTATCACAAAAATTTTCTATGAAAGACTTGGGTGAAGCATCCTATATATTTGTTATAAAGATCTATAGGGATAGATCGAAAAGGATGCTAGGCTTGTCCTAGTCTAGGTACATTGACCTTGTATTGAAGAGGTTCAACATGGAGGGAAGTAAAAGAGGTTACTTGCTCATAGGTCATGGCATACAACTCTCTAAGAAGATGCCTCCTAAGACACCTAAAGAGAGAAATAGAATGAGTTCTATTCCTTATGCTTCGGTAGTAGGATCAATAATGTATGCTATGTTATGTACCAGATCTGATGTAGCTTATGCCTTGGACATTGTAAGCAGATTTTAAGCTGATCCCGGAGAGGATCATTAAAAAGCTGTGAAAAATATACTCAAGTACTTGAGAAGAACTAGAGATATTTTTTTAATATATGATGGATCTGATTTAAAACTGAAAGGTTATACCGATTCTAGTTTTCAATCTGATCTGGATGATAGCAAATTGATATCTGGATATGTGTTCACCTTGTATGGTGGTGCAGTAAGTTGAAAAAATTTCAAACAGCAAACTATTGCTGACTCGGTCACTAAGGCTGAGTATATTGCTGCAAGTGAGGCTACTAAGGAGGCCGTCTGAATGAAAAAAATTACCACAGAGTTGGGTGTGGTTACAGGGATTGAACAACCAATGCCTCTTTATTGTGATAATACTGAAACAGTTGCTCAAGCCAAAGAACCAAAATCTCATCATAAATTCAAGCACATCCTAAAATGGTTCTACCTCGTTCAGAAGATAGTCGAAAGATACGATGTGATCGTGGAGCGTATTGACACTAAGAACAATATAGCAGATCTGTTCACTAAGACTTTGTCAATGCAGCATTTTAACCACCACCTTGATAGCATGGGTATCAAATATCGGGGTGATTGGCTTTAGTGCAAGTAGGAGATTGAAAGAATTACGCCCTACAAGCCAATCGTATATGGGATGCAATAGGATGTTTATTATAATTTATCTTTCAAACTCATATAATTGATATTAATATTATTAATAAAATTGATATTTTTTGATTCATTATATGCTGTATCTTATTAATTTTAAGATTATAATGAATCCTATAGGTCTGGACAATGATTTTAGGGCCATGATGAGATCACACCAGTGAGATCTAAATCTTTGATAGCACTGATCTAAACTATTCTTAGTCATTGGTACATTGAGTCAGAGATCAATAATACCGGTAGGACTATCATGTCCTATATATGCTCAGAAATAAGGGTGGTTGATCTCACAACCACTTGTGTGATGACACTAATACAAGGATATGGGTACTCATTAGAGAATGAGTTCACTGAATTGACCTACATATCAACTGATAATTCTTTAGTGGAGTTGTGTAAGTGATCCTTTGACCTGAGGTCACCATTGTACCTTGTGTACGTGGATCCTTATTTTGGTTTACTACCAACTTGGTTCTCTGATCTTTGTATGAGGTATTCTGGATATGGTGAAGTATATATGGAGGTTGTGAGTAATCAATAAGGGATCAGTCACTCCTAATAAGGGGAGCAAAATCCTATGTGATCTCATAGGACGGTAATTCTGGAAGTCTTTGGTCAAAGCAGGGTGGTAATTAGAAAAAAATTTTTAATATATCATCAACTGAATCATCGCCTTCAGATCGAGATACATAAAGATAAGTGATTGGGTTTGACATATTTCTATGCCCACGGCTCATCTGGAATGTTGTTTGACTGAAGGATTGAATTACACAAAAACTTACCATTGAAGGGTATTTTGATAATTTTTTATCAAAATTTTAAATCTTTCGAGTAGTCATGACATGTTGCTAGACATCATCTTGACTTGTGAGCTTGATAATAATTGAAAGAATTTGATTCTGGAATCAATTTGAAAGAGTTCAAGTTGATTGGGACTCTTCGGGTGACCTAATCTCATCGGATTAGGGTTACGTCGAAAGTCTAGATCCACTGCTGGCTAAATTTGAAACCCAATGGATCACACACTTTAGGATTTGACCTTGATTTAATTTAATTAGAGTTTAATATAAATTCTATGGGTTAATTTAATATACTAGAACATTGTATTAACCCAAGTTTTCAAATTGGTTTGGTTCAAAGTATTTGAGCTAACCTAAACCAATTGGCTTTGACCTAATGAGATTGGGTCAATTTGGATTGAATCCTTATCCAACTTGGACCAATTTTAACTGGAGAAGGACTCCTCCATATTCACCAAAATTGACATAAAAATATAATTGCCACCGACCTCAAATCAATGTGAGAAATAAAGAGTTCTTCTTAAAGAAGGCTCTTTATTAAACACGTTGCCTTAGAAGATAAATTAGAAATCCTATGTTTTGATGCCAAAAATTAATAGAATTTTTATGGTACAGAGAGAAGAAAGATTCTTTCTACTCTAAGTTAGAGTGCATGCTGAATTTACTTGGTGAATTTAGTTAGAAAAATTCACTCGATAAATTTATTTGGCGTGTGGGAAGTTGGAGCGCCAAAAGTTGGGGTCCCTTCATCCCATGTAACATCCCCTGGTCCCCTATTTATAGGAGATGCCCCCAATAGCTTCTGATTGAGATTTTTGGCTGAGCTAGAGAGAAGGGACGCAGAAATCATAAGAAAAAATTTAAAAAAATTTTGAGAAAAAAAAGAGGAGAATTTGAGTGGCAAAAGTTGCTACAAGGGTAGTGAGATTTTCAGCAAGTGTTACTGGAGTGCCCTAAGATTTGGTTTCTCTACGTGTTGGAGCCAAAAATTAAATTATAAATTGTATGATATCTGAAGGATATCTTCTTATTGTCGTTTAGATGGCAAGATCAAAAGCAACTAGATTTTGGTGCGATCGTGACAAAAGTTTGAAGCCGACAGTGTTCTTGAGAAGACAAGGCTATGGCTGTGCACTGGTTGGGAAGGACCTTTGCCAACTTCTATGTAGATCACTGTTGGAGGATTTCTACCTTGGGGTCTTATGGAGAACACCAACATGCAATTTTTTTATTTTAGTTAAAGTATAATATTCTGTCTCTTGCATGCTTGAATTTGCTTTGATCATGTTCGGTAAGGTGATTCTAAGGTTTTGGGTTCGGCTCGATAGTTTTATTTGATATAGCTATTGATTTGAGTATTTTAAAAAATTTTAAAAATTACTTTCCACTGTGTGTTCGAAACCCAACAGATCTCTACAAATAGTCCATATGAAGCCCTCGAATGATCAGTCCTCCGAGGGAGTGCTAGCTTGCACAATCAGCTTCTGATAGCGGATCTGATTTGATCTCTTTCTTTGATCACCTCGAACTTTTTCGTTATCGATGATAGATCACAGGAGAACATTGGATGGTGGAGGAAAATCAGATGAAGACTCTCTTCTCTTTTGGTTTTCTGTCACCCAGAAATCCTAGAACAGTTCTAAGTCCCTCACTCGAGATGAGATAGATCTCCTCCTTTGTTCATGCCAAAGAAGATAGAAGCCCACCCAAACCTTACACCCTAAGAAGGATATTTGGCCCCTCTTTTCCTCTGGCATCTCATGGTGAAAATCAGAGAGTGATTGGCACACAAAAATCAAGCATTTTTAAAGTTGCTGTCATCATCAGATTAGATAGGACAAGAGCCAAAGTTTGTTGCAATTCAAACCATTTTGAATTTTAATTTAACTCCAACATTTTCTCACCATTATCTGACTTAAAAAGAGATCTACCAAAAGATTTTGGGCATAGAAAATAATCAAGAACACTTCTTTGTTGTCACACATAATAGGCGCCTTCACAAAGAGCCAACATGTGGAACAATAGGGATAGGGTTTTAGATTTAAATTCAAATCTTTTTGAATTCAATTTAAAACCAACCTTATCCTATCACTAATGAATGACAAAAGAAGGGTTTTGGCATAGATTATTTAGCACACAAACTAATTTATGCAATGAAAAAAGGGGTGGAGAGAAGGAAAGGCACAAGAGAGAGAGTTCCATTCATCTGGGACTCTAGGGTTTAATTAATTGGATTTCTTTCAAACCTAATCCCATTAGACCCAAATAAAATATGATGAATCTAATTTAATTTGACATAATAATCTCAATTAAATCTAATTAAATCAATAAATTAGTTGAGTCATAGAGTCGATCAAATCAGAATCAATTCTTCTTTGCCGATTAGGTCATCCCATAACCTAATCAGACCTGACCTGATTGAATCCAATTCAATCAGACTTGATCTAGACTTTAATACTCAATCAAATTAAGTTAATTAATAATCTAATCACTAATTAATCTTTCATTAATAATAAAGTCCCAGCCCAATGGGACTCTTCACCAAAATCCCCATCCAGTGGGACTCTTCAGCAGAGTCCCCGTCCAGTGGGACTCTTCACTAGAGTCCCAGTCTAGTGGGTCTCTTCAGATTATCCATCTAATCGAAGAGAAATTTTTAATGTGTGTGACCTCATAGGTTCAAACCTAAGTCGGTAGCACAGGAACAGATTCCTATACCTCTCAGAGTAACCATCTAACAATGGTACCTGATGTCCGGATAGGCCGAATATATGCAAAGCAATACTCAAGAATTTACTTGGATACAGTTATCTTATAATTCATCCCTTTGACCCTTGATGCTAGGATGACTTAAAGTTTAAACTGTCAACTCTTAATAGTACATCCATTATGTGTCTTAATCTAATAAATCTTGTGACTCCTCACAAGGACTGCCCTAACCAAGGTCTTACTAAATTGAAACACAAAGCATTCTCTCTAATGCTTTAGAGTGGTCAATTCTATTTTGACTCACGCACCAACTTCACAAGTACTTGACTGTGCCCAAAAATCTTTCGATTCTAAATTAGAAATTCAGGTAGTTTGGCACCAAAGCACAATGAGTTGCTTGCAAGTCATCATGATGATCTCAGATTGGAGGGACACTTAGACCCATATTCCTTCGGAGTGACTCTTGATAGCAAAGTACTCCAGAGTTGGTTACGTTTAGTGAAATATGCTCCTACATTTCACTTGCATGCTATACCAGCATCTTCACACTCTTTGGTTAAGAGGACAACCAATCTATATGGCACACAATGACCTATACTTGATATGTCTATCATCCTAGTAATAGCATATCATTTGGTCATGAAAATATTTAAGGACTAAAGGATAAATATTTTTTTATTAATTTAAAATAGTGCTAACAACTTTTATCATAAAATAAAAGTTTGATATAGAAGATGTACAAGCTTACGATAAAAAATTATCAAATAAATATTTTTATTAATAATTAATTCATATACAATTATATCAAATATCACAACTATCAACAGGCTGATAATTGACTTTAGAATATATTTTTCAACAACTCTCTCTTATACTAAAGTCAATCGATACAGTATCGTATACCCATCTTCATTTTATGATCTTCGAACTCCTTTATCGCAAGGGCTTTAGTGAATGGATCGGTCAGGTTCTCCTTTTTGTCGATCTTTTGAAGGTCGATATCACCTCGATCCATGATTTCTCAGACAAGGTAGTAGCGAAGCAGAATATGCTTCATCTGCTAAAGCCCTGCGATAAAGCAGAACTAGACCATCGACGGAGGGTGCCACTCCAAGCTCGGTGATGAACTTCCTCAGCTACACGGCTTCCTTTGCAGCATCGGATGCCACGATGTATTCGGCCTCGCATACCAAATCGGCTATGGTGTGCTGCTTGAAACTTTTCTAGCAGACAGCCATACTATTTAGGATAAAGATATATCCTGACATATTTTTACTATCATCACGATCTGACTGAAAACTGAAATCAGTGTATCCTACGAGTTTCAAATCAGATTCTCCTTAAATGAGCCATTGGTCTTTAGTATTTCTCAAATACTTAAGGATGGTTTTTACAACCTTCCAATAGTTCTCATCCGGATCTGATTAATATCTGCTCACTACTCCTAATGAGTATGCCATATCTGGTCTTGTACATATCATGGCATATATTATAGAACCCACTGTTGAGGCATATGAAATTCTACTCATATGCTCTCTCTCTTGAGGGGTTGTCAGACAATCTTTCTTCGAGAGAAAAATTTTATGACCCATCGAAAGATAGCCTTTCTTGAAATTATCCATGCTGAATCATTTCAGCATGGTATCTATGTACGTAGATTAGGAGAGTCCGAGCAGCCTCTTAGATCTATCCCTATAGATCATCATCCCTAGGATGTAGGCTGCTTCTCCCAAATTCTTCATGGAGAACTGTGATGACAGCCACCCTTTATGCTTTATAATGCAGGGATATCATTTCTGATTAAGAGAATATCATCCACATATAAAATAAGAAATATAATTACTGAACCATCAGCCCACTTGTATATGCAGGGTTCCTCTCTATTCTTAACGAAGCCATACGTTTTGATCACCTTATCAAAACATATGTTCCAACTCCTAGATGCTTGCTTCAATCCATAAATAGATCCCTAAAGCTTGCACACCTTAGACTCATCTATGGATGTGAATCCTTCAGGTTATATCATATACACCTCTTCGTTTAGCTCTTCTTTTAGGAAAATTATCTTCACATCCATTTGTTAGACTTCATAGTCCAGGTATACTGCTATCGCAAACATGATCCAAATGGACTTGAACATTGTCATAGGAGAGAATATCTCATCATAGTCAACATCATAATGCTGACGATACCCCTTGGCAACCAGACGAGCTTATAGGTCTCCATCTTTCTGTCTGTGCCCCTTTTCTTTTTGAAGACCCACTTACACCCTATGAGTTTTACCCCTTTAGGTGGATCAACTAATGTCCATATATTGTTGATCTTCATGGACTTCATTTCGAATTTCATGATTTTTAGCTATTTCTTAGAGTTGGACCTCTGCATTGCATCCATATAGGTGACTAGATCCTCGTTATTCTCATCGAGCTCAATAGGATCCCCATCCCAGATCAAGAAATCTAGGTATCTGTCTGGCTGATGCGGTACTCTATCAGATCACCTTAAGGATATTTGTATATTGGGCTGTAAGTTTAATCTTATCAAATCTGGTTCATATTCAGTCACTGGTGTCAGTTCTTCTATCTGTCGAACTTCATCAAGCTCGACTTTAGAGGCACTTATTTCTGAAGCGAAAATTTAGTGTAGGGGCAAAATGGTAATTTTAAAACTTTTTCAAAATTATTATTTTACAGCAGAATTATTAATTAATCTCATTAATTAATACTAATTAATTCTACACTAGGATCTAAATATGATACAACAGCATGCATTTAAATTTGAAATTCAAATTTGAATCAGTAAACGTTTTACAGTACTGTGTTCAGAATACATCACCTTTTGCGGGTAGTCGATCATCGCAATCTGATCACCATCGGGGGGCTCTGATCATCACGTCATAGCCACACAAATTTTTGGCCTCTGCAGATCGTCCACACGAAGCTCCCGTCTGATCAGCTCCTCACGAATGCTAGTTCGTGATTTCACCCTTTTGATGGCAGATGTTGATCGAACTCCTTCGATCGATGTGTGCCAACTTCTCGGATGCTCTGGATCGTCTGCACAGTTGCTTGAGAGGATGATGGATCTCTCCCTAAAATTTGGTGGACTCATGACACTCGTGGCACACCAATCTCACTTCCCGAACCCTAGGGTACACACCAAAAACCCTGCGCCCAATTTTCTCTCTTTTCTTTCTTTTTCTCTCGGAAGGTTTTGGACCTTCACCTTGTGCAAAAGCCTTCCTCACACCTCAAAGTTTCTCTCCTAAAATTTTTACGCACGTCCCACCTTTCTCCTCTTTTTAAAACAACGTCGAACGTGTCTTATCCGCGTGAGAGGATAAAGACAAGAGGTTACATATTTGAATTCAAATCAAATTTGAATTCAAACAAAAACCAACTTATCCCTATCCTTTTGGGCGTGAGAAGAGAAGGGGCGTGGATCTTTGTGCGTGGAAAATATTTCATGAGAAACCTTTTCTCGTGTAAGTAATGTGGCACACAAAATGGATAAGGATGAAAGGGCAAGTGATAAGTTATCCATTCAAATTCAAACATGCTTTGAATTTGAATGGCTAACTAACTATTTTATCTATCTATATGGTGCACAAATGAGGGTGTGGGGAAGGGTTTTACGTGAGAAAAATTTCATGAGAAGTTTCTTCTCGTGAATTCAAATGGGTGCAAGGAAGTTGGGTGTCGCAGGGAATTTAAAACAAGGTGGTTTGATTCAAATTGAGCCAACCTAGTTTAAAATAGGTTAAGCACAATTAGACCAGATTAAACCCAATATAATTAGGCTTAATTAGGCTCAATAAAATCTTAATCAAATCAAGAATTAACTAAACCTAATCCCTGATCAAATCAGGGACTAAACCACCTTAGCGATTAGGTCAACATTTAACCTAATCGGGTCAATCCAAACTGAATCCAATTCAATTAGACTTGATCCAAAAATAATTACTCAATCAAATTGAGTTAATTAGTGATTAAATCACTAATTAAACCTTTCATAAATATTGAGTCCAAATCTGATGGGAAATCAGGCATCAGAGACCATCGATATGAAACCCTGATCAAAGAGTTCAAATTTCAAATTCAAAATTTGAAATTCAAAATTTTGACCCCGGTACCCAAAATGTGTGGAACTCATGATTAGAGAATCCTAATTCTCAATCATAGAGTCCCAGATAGATAAGACTCATAATCAGCCATCAGATCAGAAAGGAACCTCTAATGTGTGTGACCCCGCAGGTTCGAACCTAAACCGGTAGCACAGGAACCAATTCCTGTACTAATCGAAGTGACCATCTAGCAATGGTACCCGATGACCGGATAGGTCGAATAATCGCAATCGCAACATTCAGAACCTACGTGACTATGGTTACCGTATAATTCATCCCTTTTGACCCCTGTGTTTAGGACGACTCAGGGTTAAACTGTCAACCCTGAAGATATCATCCGAATCGTGCTCAACTCAATTAGTCCTGTGACTCCTCACTAGGACTACCCTGGCCAAGGTTTTGCTAAATTGAAACACGACTATACACAGCTCCTAAACTGGAGTGGTCAATCCCATCTTGACACACGCACCGACAAGTCAAGTACTTGACTACACCCAGCAACCTTCCGTCACTGAATTAGAAATTCAGGTAGTCCAGTACCTAAGTGCAGTGAGTTGCTTGCAAGTCACCGTGGCGGTCTCAGATCGGAGGGACATTTATACCCATATCCCATCGGAGCAAATCTTGACAGCAAAAATAGCTCCGGAGTTGGTCACGTTCAGTGCAGATGTACCATTACATCTCACCTGTATGCCATACCAGTGTCTCCACACTCTTTGGTTATGAGGACAACCAACCCATATGGCACACAACGACCTATGCTCGATAAACGTTGTCGTCCTTGGTAACAACGTATCATTTGGTCGCGAATATGTTTAAGGACTAAGCGACAAATCTTCCTTTGTCGAGTCTAAATAGTCCTAAGGACTTCACCACAACACAGGAGTTCATTAGAAGATGAAACATTTGTGATGAAAAAATACCAAAATAACTTTTATTTATTTATAATTCATGTACTAATACAAAAAAGAGCACAACCGTCAACAGGCTGACGATTGGCTTTGGGACACTATTCCCAACAATCTCCCACTTGGCCTAAAGCCTATCGGTGTAGTATCTAATACTCATCTTCGACTTGTAGTCGTTGAACTCCTTCACCGCAATGGCTTTAGTGAATGGGTCGGCCAGGTTCTCCTTCCCGTCAATCTTCTGAAGGTCGACGTCACCTCGATCCACGATCTCTCGGATGAGATGGTAGCAGTGCAGAATATGCTTCGTCCGCTGGTGTGCCTTTGGTTCCTTCGCCTGAGCAATGGCTCCAGAGCTGTCGCAGTAGAGCAGAACTAGACCAACAAGGGAGGGTGCTACTCCGAGCTCGGTGATGAATTTTCTCAGCCACACCGCTTCTTTGGCAGCATCTGATGCAGCAATATACTTCACCTCACATACTGAATCAGCCACAGTGTGCTGCTTGGAACTCTTCCAGCAGACAGCCCCACCATAAAGGGTAAAAATAAATCCTGACACACTCTTGCTATCATTGCGATCAGACTAGAAACTAGAGTCTGTAAACCCTATAAGTCTCAAATCCGATTCACCATGTATAAGCCACTGGTCCTTAGTATTTCTTAAATACTTCAGGATGATTTTAAAAACCTTCCAGTGATTCTCTCCTGGATCAGATTGGTATCTACTCACTACCCCTAGTAAGTATGCCACATCTGATTGTGTACATGTCATGGCGTACATGATAGATCCCACTGCCGAAGCATATGGAATCCTACCCATACGCTCTCTCTCTTGAGGTGTTGTCGGACAATCCCTCTTCAAGAGAGAAATTTCATGGCCTATCGGTAGATAGCCTTTCTTAAAATTTTCCATGCTGAACCTTTTCAGCATAGTATCAATGTACGTAGACTGGGATAAGCCAAGCAACTTTTTGAATCTATCCCTATAGATCCTCATCCCTAGGATGTAGGAAGCTTCTCCCAGATCCTTCATGGAGAACTGTGACGATAGCCAAATCTTTATTCCCTGTAATGCAGGGACATCATTTCCGATTAAGAGAATGTCATCCACATACAATACAAAAAATATTACTACTGGACCATTAGCCCACTTATAAATGCAGGGCTCTTCTCCGTTCTTAACGAAGCCATACGTTTTGATCGTCCTATCAAAACGTATGTTCCAACTCTGAGATGCCTGCTTAAGTCCATAAATGGACCTCTGTAGCTTGCACACCTTAGATTCATCTGTGGATGTGAACCCTTCAGGTTGTATCATATACACCTCTTCGTCCAGCTCTCCGTTTAGGAAAGCTATCTTCACATCCATCTGCCAGATTTCATAGTCCAGATGGACAGCTACGCAAGCATAATCCGAATGGATTTGAGCATTGCCACAGGAGAAAACGTCTCGTCATAGTCTATACCATAACGTTGACGATATCCCTTGGCAACCAGATGGGCTTTATAGGTCTCCACCTTTCCGTCTGCGCCCCTCTTCCTTTTGAAGACCCACTTACACCCTATGGGTTTTACTTCTTCGGGTGGGTCAACCAATGTCCACACATCGTTGACCTTCATGGACTCCATTTCGGATTTCATGGCCTCTAGCCATTTCTCAGAGTCAGGTCTCTGCATTGCATCCATGTAGGTGATCGGATCCTCATCATTTTCATCAAGTTCGATAGGATCACCATCCCAAACCAAGAAACCATAGTATCTGTCCGGTTGATGTGGTACTCTACCAGACCATCTTAAGGGTGCATAATCAATGGGCTCCGGATCTGATCTAATCAAATCCGGTTCAGGTTCAGTAACATGTGTCGGTTTTTTCACCTGTCGAACTTCGTCAAGTTTGACTTTAGAGGCAACAGTTCCTTCACTAAGGAACTCCTTTTCTAAAAAGATTGCCTTAAAGCTGACAAACACCTTTTGCTCATCAGCAAGGTAGAAATAATACCCTTTGGTCTCTTTTGGGTACCCTATAAAATTACACTTGTCAGACCTAGGTCCAAGCTTGTCTGTAATTAAATATTTAACATAAGCCGGACACCCCCAAACCCTAAGGTGCGAGAGTACTGGCTTACGTCCTATCCATATCTCATATGGCGTTTTGGCTACAGACTTACTTGGAACTCTATTTAGAAGGTAACAAGCCGATTCGAGCGCATATCCCCAGAGGGAGATCGGCAGACTAGCAAACCCCATCATGGATCGAACCATGTCTAACAGGGTCTGATTCCTCCTTTCAGACACACCATTTTGCTGTGGTGTTCCAGGAGGAGTCCACTAAGAGAGAATCCCATTCTCCCCTAGATACGTCAGAAACTCATTGGAAAGGTATTCACCTCCTCGATCAGATCGAAGAGTTTTAATACACTTTCCAGTTTGTTTTTCTACCTCATTTCAGAATAGTTTGAACATTTCAAATGATTCTGACTTATGCTTCATTAAATAGACATACCCATACCTAGATAGGTCATCTGTGAAGGTTATGAAGTAGAAAAATCTACCTCTTGCACTTGAGCTCATGGGTCCACATACATCAGAATGTACCAGACCTAAGAGTTCACTGGCTCGCTCACCTTTTCCAGTAAAAGGTGACTTGGTCATCTTCCCAAGAAGACAGGACTCACAGGTTGGAAGTGATTCACAATCACTAACTTCAAGAATTTCTTCTTGAGCCAACCTGTTTATCCTGTTCTTATTGATATGACCTAGCCTACAGTGCCAAAGGTAGACTTCTGACACATTATCTATTCTAGAGCGTTTACCGAATTTTTGAACCACATTAACAGACTGTGATAGTAAGTAAATTCCATTATTTAATTGTCCAACAAATATTGTAACACCATTCAAAATGATATTGCAAATATTTTCTTTTATTAAAAAATCATAACCGTACATGGCCAAAAGGCCTACAAAAATAATATTTAATAAAAAACTTGGACAATAGTGACATTCACTTAGAATTACATTACGAGAATTGATTACAAGACTCATGATTCCTAAAGCTAGAACTGGAACTTTGCTTCCATCTCCAACATTCAGGAACCTCTCGCCTTCATCAAATCTCCTACTGACCTACAGACCCTGCATCGAATTACAAATATGATAAGAGCTTTCGGTATCCAATACCCAGGCAGTAGTATCACAAATCGAAAAGTTGCAAGGAGTTATCATATAATTACCTTGCTTCTTCTTTGGCCTGTTCGGGTCCAGGGAGGCAATGTATTGAGGACAGTTCCTCTTCCAATGCCCGTGCTTCTTGCAAAAGAAGCACTCCGCCTGGGTCTGGTCGTGCTTGCGCTTCTTGGTCTGACCCCGTGCTACTGTCCCAGCATGAGATTGCACCTTCTTATTTTTCTTCTTCTTGTTCTTCTTCCCCTTCCCAAAGGGTTGACGACGAGAAGAAGACCCTCCCACTACATTCACCTACTCCTTATGGAGTTGGTGATCCTTCTCAAAGTTCTGTAGCAACCCCAACAATCCGTGGTAGTTTACTGCAAGCTTTGTCATTCGAAAATGAGTAAGGAATGGGAGGAAGGACTTGGGCAAGGAATTAAGGATCGCATCCTTACCGAGCTGCTCGTGCAGAGGAAAGCCCAATTTGCTTAGGCACTCAATCATCTCGATCATGTACAGTACATGATCAGTGACTGAGGCCCCATCCCTCATCCGAGCATTGAAAATGGCACAACTAGTTTTGTGCCTTTCAACGTCGTCAGGCATGCCAAAGAGTCGTTCAACATTTGAAGCATCTCCTGTGGCTGGGCGTTCTCAAACCTTCGGTTGAACTCGTCATTCATTGCTGCCAGCATAATACATCGAACGATGGTGCGGTCATTGAGCCACTTCAAGTAAGTATCTCGGATCGTCTTACTAGCGTTCGGAGCTGGCTCCTCAGGTGCTGGATCCGTTACTACATAAAGGATCCGCTCATGCTCAAGGACGATTTTCAATTTTCGATACCAGCTATCGAAATTGGGTCCCATGAGCTTGTCATTATCTAATAATGATCGGAGCGACAAGGTAGTGGCCATAGCTGCTTAAACGAAAATGAGACCTCTATTAGTACATAAATTAATACTAAAGACTTGGATTTTAGTCTAAAGTTTTTTCCAATATTTTTACGAACTGGTAGCCTCATCCTCCAATTTGAAGAATTACTTTAATTCCTTAATGGGTACTAGAATCCACACAGACTACACATGAGCCCAACTTTGGTTGGTCAACCCATGTGCATCTATGGGTAGGTTCTTAACCAGTTGTTTCTCTAAACAACTTCTAGTAATTGATTTTGCCCCAGAACCTAATCAGTAGGCTTTGGCCTCCACTGAAAAGATCTGGTTAGGTCCAACCATTAACATGACTTAATTTAGTGAATTAGACCAATAAATGATCAGACCCGACTTTGGCCGGCCAACCTAACCACCATCAGAAAGACTCAATCAAATTATCATATTATGAATAATAATTCCATTAGCCAATGAGCACCAGGCCTTTGGGCCTCCAATGATCATTGAACTAATGGACTCATTATCACTCACTTAATGGGAGGCTATGACTTAGTTATCATTATAACTTAATCATTTTAGGGACCTAATAATTTTGAGGATTTTATTAAAGAATAGTAGAGAAGAAATCATCCAACCAATTTCAATCCTCCCACTGACTTCACCAAGTCAGATTAAAAAAGGATTTAATTAAAGCTGGCATTAGGAGCACCTAAATCAGTCACACTGATTTACCTAATGACATGGGTGAGCTCTAATCACCAAGTGATCTAATCAAAATCTAACTTACCAGATTGGCCAGGTAAGTGAGATCAGTGGTGGGGATTTGCCATTAACTCGTCAATGATCGAATCAATGCGAGTAGCTCCCGCTTAAGAACCACTGGTCAAAACTGTCGAACTTACCTTAGACACCAACCGGTTCATTAGTTTTAATTTTGATCAACTTAGTAAATAGGGCTCCACCGCGTAGCCATGAATTAAGTCCATCTTGGTCTAGTTAAAGACATGGACCCATTCAACTACAACTATTGAAGTTGAGTCTAGAGTATCCTTGACCTAATCTAATTCAACTTTTGATTAGATTTGACCAATTACTCCATTTAGTCCATTTTTTAAACTAACCTTAGGTCTAACCCAATTATGGACCTAATTCATCTAACCCATTGACCCACAAGTTTATGCAATTATCTTAGATCTTAATTCATAATTCTAGACCTACTAGACAACACTTAATTCTTTTAATTAAGTACTTGGGCTGATGGGTCAGGGTTTGGCATTTTGAAAATAATTTTCAAATTTGAAAGATTTTATTTTCTGTTCACCAAATGTGTTAACTCATTTCACAAACGGGTCAGCACATTTCATAAACAGCAATTCTATTGCTCATTTCATAACAGAAAATAACTCAAAATAAATCATAAATTTTCTTTTAGATCTAATCTAACACATTCATGATAAATTTCTTAATTAAGTCCTTTCGCTGCTTCATCGGCATGGGATATAATTGCATCGGCACCCCTACCGCCATAGGAGACCCCATCGAATGGGAAGAGAGGGCCTTTAAACCTTACTTTTCTCCTATGACCGGATGGCCATGGCAACCTACCCAATTAGATTACTTGCTACTTGGATCAAGTATATCTAAATATACCAATTTTAAAATTTAAATTTTGAATTTCAAATTTCAAATTTTTAATTTTAAATTTCAAATTTTAAATTTTAAATTTCAAATTTGAGATTTCAACCAAATTTCAAATTTTGAATTTCCAATCTTTGAATTTTAAATTTTGAATTTTGAATTTCAAATTTCGAATTTCAAATTTCAAATTTGAGATTTCAACCAAATTTTAAATTTCAAATTTTGAATTTTGAATTTTAAATTTTAAATTTCAAATTTCAAATTTGAGATTTCAACCAAATTTCAAATTTCAAATTTTGAATTTCAAATTTGAAACTTCTAACAAATTTCAAATTTCAAATCTTTTTGAATTTTAAATTTTGAATTTCAAATTTAAACTTATAGATTACACCTTAATCTATGCATGCATATGTATATCATATTCTAGAACCATGCTCTGATACCATTTGAAGCGAAAATTTAGTGCAGGGGCAAAATGGTAATTTTAAATTTTTTTCAAAATTACTATTTTACAGTGAAATTATTAATTAATCTCATTAATTAATACTAATTAACCCTATACTAGGATCTAAATATGATACAACAGCATGCATTTAAATTTGAAATTCAAATTTGAATCAGTAAACATTTTATAGTACTGTGTTCAGAACACATCACCTTTTGCGAGTAGTCGATCACCGCAATCTAATCACCGTCGGGGGGCTCTGATCATCACGTCACAGCCACACAAATGTCTGGCCTCTGTGGATCATCCACACGAAGCTCCCGTCTGATCAGCTCCTCATGAATGCTAGTTCGTGATTTCACCCTTTTGATGGCAGATGTTGATCGAACTCCTTCGATCGATGTGTGCCGACTTTTTGGATGCTCTGGATCATTTGCATAGTTGCTTGAGAGGCTGATGGATCTCTCTCTAAAATTTGGTGGACTCACGATACTCGTGGCACACCAATCTCACTTCCCGAACCCTAGGTAGAAATCCTAGGGTACATACCAAAAACCCTGCGCCCAATTTTCTCTCTTTTCTTTCTTTTTCTCTCAGAAGGTTTTGGACCTTCACCTTGTGCAGAAGCCTTCCTCACGCCTCAAAGTTTCTCTCCTAAAATTTTTACGCACGTCCCACCTTTCTCCTCTTTTTAAAACAACGTCGAACGTGTCTTATCCGTGTGAGAGGATAAAGACAAGAGGTTACACATTTGAATTCAAATCAAATTTGAATTCAAACGAAAACCAACTTATCCCTATTCTTTTGGGCGTGAGAAGAGAAGGGGCATGGCTCTTTGTGTGTGGAAAATGTTTCACGAGAAACCTTTTCTCATGTAAGTAATGTGGCACACAAAATGGATAAGGATGAAAGGGCAAGTGATAAGTTATCCATTCAAATTCAAACATGCTTTGAATTTGAATGGCTAACTAACTATTTTATCCATCCATATGGTGCACAAATGAGGGCGTGGGGAAGGGTTTTGCATGAGAAAAATTTCATGAGAAGTTTCTTCTCGTGAATTCAAATGGGTGCAAGGAAGTTGGGTGTCGCAGGGAATTTAAAACAAGGTGGTTTGATTCAAATTGAGCCAACCTAGTTTAAAATAGGTTAAGCACAATTAGACCAGATTAAATCTAATATAATTAGGCTTAATTAGGCTCAATAAAATTTTAATCAAATCAGAAATTAACTAAACCTAACCCCTGATCAAATCAGGGACTAAACCACCTTAGCGATTAGGTCAACATTTAACCTAATCGGGTCAATCCAAACTGAATCCAATTCAATTGGACTTGATCCAAAAATAATTACTCAATAAAATTGAGTTAATTAGTGATTAAATTACTAATTAAACCTCTCATAAATATTGAGTCTAAATCCGATGGGCAATCAGGCATCAGAGACCATCGATATGAAACCCTGATCAAAGAGTTCAAATTTCAAATTCAAAATTTGAAATTCAAAATTTTGACCCCGGTACCCAAAATGTGTGGAACTCATGATTAGAGAATCCTAATTCTCAATCATAGAGTATCAGATAGATAAGACTCATAATCAGCCATCAGATCAGAAAGGAACCTCTAATATGTGTGACCCCGCAGGTTCGAACCTAAACCGGTAGCACAGGAACCAATTCCTGTACTAATCGAAGTGACCATCTAGCAATGGTACCCAACGATCGGATAGGTTGAATAATCGCAATCGCAATATTCAGAACCTACGTGAATATGGTTACCATATAATTCATCCCTTTTGACCCCTGTGTTTAGGATGACTCAGGGTTAAACTGTCAACCCTGATGATATCATCCGAATCATGCTCAACTCAATTAGTCCTGTGACTCCTCACTAGGACTACCCTGGCCAAGGTTTTGCTAAATTGAAACACGACTGTACACAGCTCCTAAACTGGAGTGGTCAATCCCATCTTGACACACGCATCGACAAGTCAAGTACTTGACTACACCCAGCAACTTTCCATCACTGAATTAGAAATTCAGGTAGTCCAGTGCCTAAGTGCAGTGAGTTGCTTGCAAGTCACCGTGGCGGTCTCAGGTCGGAGGGACATTTATACCCATATCCCATCGGAGCAAATCTTGACAGCAGAAATAGCTCCGGAGTTGGTCACGTTCAGTGCAGATGTACCATTATATCTCACCTGTATGCCATACCAGTATCTCCATACTCTTTGGTTATGAGGACAACCAACCCATATGGCACACAACGACCTATGCTCGATAAACATTGTCGTCCTTGGTAACAACGTATCATTTGGTCGCGAACATGTTTAAGGACTAAGCGACAAATCCTCCTTTGTCGAGTCTAAATAGTCCTAAGGACTTCACCACAACACAGGAGTTCATTAGAAGATGAAACATTTGTGATGAAAAAATATCAAAATAACTTTTATTTATTTATAATTCATGTACTAATACAAAAAGGAGCACAACCGTCAACAGGCTGACGATTGGCTTTGAGACACTATTCCCAATAATTTCTTCACTAAAGAATTTTTTTTCAAAAAGTATGCCTTACTACTGACAAATACCTTTTATTCAGCAGGGAGGTAAAAGTAATATTCTCTCATTTTCTTGGGGTACCCTACAAAATTATACTTATCGGACCTAGGTTCGAGCTTGTCAGTTTGTAATTGTTTGACATAAGCCAAACACCCCCTGACCTTAAGATAAGCGAGGTTCGACCTACGTCTTGACCATATCTCATATGGTATTTTACTAATTGACTTGCTCGAAATATTATTGAGTACAAAATAGACTATCTCAAATGTATATCTCTAAAAAGAGATCGACAGACTTACAAACTCCATCATGGATCGAACCATATCCAACAAGATTTGATTCCTCCTTTCTGAGACACCATTATGTTGTGGTGTCCTTGGAGGAGTCCATTGTGAGAGAATATCATTTTTTCTAAGATATGTCAGAAATTCATTGAAAAGATATTTACTCCTTCGATCAGATCGAAGAGTCTTAATATTTTTTTCAATTTATTTCTCTACTTCATTATGAAATCATTTGAACATTTCAAATAATTCAGATATATTTCATCAAGTAGACATATCCATACCTAAATAGATCATCTATGAATGTAATGAAATAACTATACCCTCCTCTGGCACTAATGTTCATAGGTCCACATACATCATTATGTATTAGATCTAGAACTTCATTAGCTCGTTTATCTTTTTTAGTAAAGGGTGACTTAGTCATCTTTTTAAGAAGACAAGACTCACAGATCGATAATGATTTACAATCATTAATATTGAAGATATCCTCTTGTGCTAACTTATTTATCCTGCTCTTGTTAATATGACTGAGCCTACAATACCAAAGGTAGGCATCTGTGACATTATCTAACTTTGGACGTTTATTTGGAGTGTACATTACACTAACAGATTGTGACAAAATATAGATATTATTTCTTAATTATCCTCACATTATTGTAACATCATTCATAATGATATCACAATAATCATTCTTTATTGATAAACTATAACCATCTTTGGTCAAAAGGCCAACAGAGATTATATTCATCAAGAAAGATGGATAATAGTGACAATCACTCAAAATGACACTATTAGATTTAAAAATTGGCTTAATGACTCCTAAAGCCAGGATTGGAACTTGGCTTCCATCTTTCATTTCAGGAATCTCTCGTCGTTCTCAAATTTTCTACTAACTTGAAGTCTTTGCAATGAATTGCATATGTGAACTAGACTTCTAGTATCTACTACTCAGATAGTAATGTCATATATAGAGAAATTATAAGGTGTTATCATATAAGCACCTTGACCAGCAACTAATTACTCATTTTTCTTTAGCCTATTTGGGTCATAGTCTGCTTGACTCGGTTTAGTCCTAAATTTTTTAGCTAGATTGTGCTTAAGACTAATGTTCAACTTCTGATACTGGCTATCGAAGTTGGATCCAATAAGCTCATCATTATCAAATAGTGAGTGGAGCGACAACTTGCTAGCTATTTCTGAAAAGAAAAAAAAATACAAACCTAATTAGTATATGAATTAATCAAATCTAAAGATATAGACTTTAGTCTAAAGGTTCTCTCACTATTTTATATGAATTGGTAACCTCTAACTTTAATTCGAAGAATTACTTTAATTCCTTAGCGGATACTAAAATCCACACAGACTGCATACAGGCCCGAGTATGGCTCGACCAACCCATATGCATCTATGGATAGGTTCTCAACCAATTATTTCTTCAAATAATTTCTAATAATTAATTTTACCTCAGATTTTATTTTAGTAGATGATGGGCCTCTACTAAAAGTTCTGATTAGATCCAATCATTGACATGAACCTACTCAGTGATTCTAACTAATAAATAATTGGGTCTGAGTATGACAACCAACCCAATAATTTATCAGATAGTACAATAAAGTCATCGTATAATGAATAATAATTTCATCATTCAGAAAAATACTAGATGGATGGTGCCTACAATGTCAATCAGAAATAATGGATCCATTATCATTTACCGTAATGGGAGGCTATGATCTAGTTATCACCATAACTAACTCATTTTATGGACCTAATAATTTAGAAGATTTGGTTAACATAATTTAACAAAATTAAATGCACAGACTAGCTAATCTTAATCCTCCCACTGACTTTACCAAGTCAGATCAGGGTAGACTAGAAACAAGCTGATCCAACTGATAAGTCATCAATCTTCCCACTAACTTTATTAAATCATGTCGAGGATAAAGTCAAGTCGAACTAGGAGCACCTAAATCAGTCAAACTGATTTTCTAGTAAGCATGGGTCAACCCTAATCATTAAGTGATTTGATCAAAACTTGATTGATCATGTTGGCCAAGTGAGATCCATGGGAGGGATATGCCATTAACTCATCATAGACTCAATCTATGTGAGTAGCTCTCAATTAATGATCATCGATCAAGACTGCCAAACTTATCTTAGATACCAACTGGTTAATCAGTTTCAATTGGATCTACTTATGGATTTGGATTCGACCGCTGGGCTCAAGATCAAAGTCCATTTGGGTCTAATTAAAGATATGGACTCAACCAACTATAGCTATTATATTGGCTCTAAAAAAATTTTGATTTAATCTAATTTTTCTTCTTAGTCCATTTAATCTTTGATTCTAACCCTAGGTCTAATCCAATTAGGAGGACCTAATCAAGCTAACCCATAAATCCATCATCTATATTTTATGTGAATAACATTAGATCTTTATTTCATAATTTTAGATCTAATTTATTCAACTTAATTATCAATTAAGTTTGAGATTATGGGTAGGAGTTCGATATTTAAAAATAATTTTAAATTTTATAAAATATTTTTATAATTAATTTTTATACATAATTATTTAGATCTAAAACTTGAATCAGCTCACCCCTGGATTGAGTCGACTCATCACAATGGGTCGACTAAGTTTTTTAGACTTAGTTGACTCATTGATGATAAATTATGAATCATAATTTTTAGCCTATTCATTAAGTCGCTCAATAGAAATTGAGCTGACTAACTAGAGTCTTGAGTTGACCTAAACAATACTGAGTCGACTCAACAGACGAACTACCATAATTACATTAATTTTATATCAAAATAATTTTATATAAATAGTAATAAAATTAATCATAAATTATTTTAGAGCTATTCTAAATATGTTCATAATTTTAGATTTTATTTGCAAAGATTAGATGCAAATACTTTTTATACAATGTATCATATACACAATCTTAAGTTTTTGCAGAAAAGTAAAATTTTTTTTTTGCATTCATCTTCATGGGATATAGTCACAATGGTACCCCTACACATCATAAGAAGATCTAATTGAATAGAAAAAAGAAAGATCTAATCTCTATTATCTCCTATGATCGGATGGCTGGTGACAAATTCGATCTGATTACTTAGCTATTCAGATCATCTAATCTAAATAATTTATATCTAATCTAAATAATTTTAGATCTAATTATTATATTTTAATCATATCAAAATTAGATAATAATTATCATAAATAAATTTTATATATTTTAATTTAAAATCAAATTTTATAAGGATCAGCACAAACTAGGACAACCTTTGTACTGTAAGGGGTAAACCTTACAGCAGGACAATCTTATATCAGTTTGTGTGATCAGATCTATATCTAACTTTAGATCTAAATATCATATATCAGATCTAATCTAAATTAAATTATAGATCTAAATACATATAATATCATGTCATATCGAATCATGGCTCTAATTCCACTATTGGAATGTGTAGGGGTTTCATGCATGCATTTCAAAAATTTTATAGTGAAAAATATTAGATTAAACTATTTAATCTATAAATATATATATAAGATCTGATCTTAAAATTCTTACAAATAGATCTATGATATGAATTTATATGTATAAAATCTGAATCTAAAATAACAAACATGTGAACCAAAAATCAACATTCAGTAATAGATTTAATTTATTACTATTAGGATTCCGAACCCAATATCTGAGCGTGGATAGTCAAACTCTATGATCAAGAATATGGATCTAAAAGTTTTTGTTAGTTGCTCTCAGTCATACAAGCATCTGGTCTCTACAGATAGTCCACACAAAGTCCTCGGACCGATCAACCCTCTATGGGAGTGCTAGCTCATGCAATCGGCTTCTGATGATGGATCTGATTTGATCTCCTTTTAGATCATCTTGGACCTTTTTGGTATTGAAGATAGATCAAAGGAAAATGCTGGATGATAAAAGAAAATCAAATGAAGACTCTCTTCTCTTTTGATTTTTTTCTCACTCAAAAATCCTAGAACAGTTCTAGGTCTCTCACCCGAGAGGAGATAGATCTCCTCCTTTGTTCACACCAAAGAAGATAGAAGCCCACCCAAACCTCATGCTCCAAGAAGGATATGTGGCCCCTCTTTTCCTATGGTATCTCATGGTGAAAATCAGAGACTGATTGGCACACAAAAATCAAGCATGTTTATGGTTGCCGGCATCATCACATTAGATAGGATAAGAGTCAGAGTTTGTTACAATTCAAACCATTTTGAATTTTAATTTAACTCTAACTTTTTCTCACTATTATCTAACTTAAAGGAAGACCAAACAAAAGATTTTGAGTATGAAAAATAATCAAGAATATTTTCTTTTTGTCACACATAATAGGTGCCTTCACAAGGAGCCAATGTATGGAAGGATAGGGATAGGGTTTTAGGTTTAAATTCAAATCTTTTTGAATTCAATTTAAAACCAACCTTATCCTATCACTAATGGGTGACAAAAGAAGGGTTTTGGTATGGATTATTCAGCACACAAACCAATTTATGCAATGAAAGAAGGGGTGGAGAGAAGGGGAGGTGCAAGGGAGAGAGTTCCATTCATTTGGGACTCTAGGGTTTAACCAATTAAATTTCTTTCAAATCCAATCAAATTAGACTCAAATAAAATATAATAAACTTAATTTAATTAGAATCCAATAATCTTAATTAAATTAGATTAAATTGATAAATTAATTGAGTCATAGACTCGATCAAATCAGGATCAATTCTTCCTTATCGATTAGGTCATCTCATAACCTAATCAAACCTGACCTGATTGAATCCAATTCAATCAGACTTGATCCAGACTTTAATACTCAATCAAATTAAGATAATTAATGATCTAATCACTAATTAATCTTTCATTAATGATAGGATCTCAGTCTAGTGGGACTCTTCAGCTGAGTCCCCATCTAGTAGGACTCTTCACGAGAATCCCAGTCTAGTGTGACTCTTTAGATTAGCCATCTGATTGGAGAGAAACTTCTAATGTGTGTGACCCTATAGGTTTGAATCTAAGTCTATAGCATAGAAACAGATTTCTTTACGAATCAAAATAACCATCTAGCAATTGTACTTGATATCCAGATAGACCGAATGTATGCAAAGGAATACTTAAGAATCTACTTGGTTACAGTTACCATATAATTCATCCCTTTGATCTTTGATGCTAGGATGACTTAGAGTTTAAACTGTCAACTCTTAATAGTACATCCATTATGTATCTCAACCTAATAAACCTTGTGACTCCTCATAAAAACTGCCCTGGTCAAGGTCTTACTAAATTAAAACACAAAGCATTCTCTCCAATACTTTGGAGTGGTCAATTCCATCTTGACTCACGCATCAACTTCACAAGTACTTGACTGTACTCAGAAATCTTCTGATCCTAAGTTAGAAATTCAGGTAGTCTGACACCAAAGCACAGTGAATTGCTTGCAAGTCACCATGGTGATCTCAGTTCGGAGAGACACATATCCATATTCTTTCGGAGTGACTCTTGATAGCAGAGTACTCCAGAGTTAGTCATGTTCGGTGAAATATACTCCTACATTTTACCTGCATACCATATCAGTATCTTCACATTCTTTGATTAAGAGTATAACCAACCTATATGGCACACAATAACCTATACTTGATATGTCTATCGTCCTAGTAATAGCATATCATTTGGTTGTGAACTCATTTAAGGATTAAATGATAAATCTTTTTTTATCATTTTAAAATAGTCCTAAGGACTTTCATCATAACATAGAAGTTTGATATAGAAGATGTACAAGTTTATGATGAAAAATTATCAAATAAATATTTTTATTAATAATTAATTCATATACAATTACATCAAATAGCACAACCATCAACAGGTTGATAATTGACTATGGGACATATTTCTCAATAAATTAAACCTAATTAGTATTAAATTAAATTAAATCTAATTAAATTAAATTTGATTTAAATTAATTAGAATTTGATCTATAATTTAATCAATCTTAATTAAATCATAATATTTATAATTAAGTCTCTGTACTAATAATTAGCAGTTACTGAATCTGTAATACTTACAATTTAATCATTTCTAAATTCAAACTATCAATCAAATTGATAATTCAAATTTGATCTAAGCCATTGATTGGGTCAAACTCTTTTTTTGTGTGATCTCTCAAGTTCTATTCTATTTGATAGTAAGACATATTATGATCTCCATCACCGTATCATCGAAACTTTCTTCTATGGATCAGAATAATTCTAGCTCATCCCACTAAGGATCATTGATACAAAAATAATCTTAGTGAGTTCTCAAAATCTACATCTAGCAGCATGTAGTGATAACTCAGTAGAATAAAAAAATATGAACCCTTAGGTACAGTTATCATATAATTTAGTCCTTCTATCATATGTCCCATCTTGACAGAGATCATGGAGAACTCGTCAAATCTCATTGTTAGTCATAAGCCAGATTGGTTCGACTTGAGTTCATTTGTAAATCTTATAATTTTTTTTTTAGTATTCACACTTACTTTGATCGAAGATTTTCTAAACTCAATCTTGTAAATCATGTAGGACTTTCCTTTTACTACCAAGATTGATAGATTTTACCTAGATGCATCCTACTCTAACAGTGAATCTAAACCTATTATAGTCAACATACACAGTAAGGATCTGAATGGCTAGGGATCAAAAACATACAGTCAAACTTAATAGCCTTGCTGCGAATAGCCAATGACACCGTAGGTTAAAGGACCACTCATACTACTGTAGCATAAAGAAGAACACTAACGAGTGAGTAGATATCCAAGTGATTTCTCATGTTGATCACGCTCAGTTTAAGTTATTCTCTAACAACCACCTATACTCTCACCCTAATGTCACCACATGGTAGACTTGAGACTCGTCTCCTCATAAGGGAGGTGATCTGTGCATCAATCTTAAATGAGTTGGTCATGGTCCTTTGTGATGATCCTTTGATCAGAGATATTTAAAAACTAACCATTAATAATGTATGTCTCAAATTCTCAACACCTTAAGAATATACAATATTATCTTTATTAATTTTTAGGATAAATCATGGACACATAAATATGATTGAAAATAAAAATATCTTTTTATTAATAATAAAGTTTTATAAGCACAAAAAAAAGCTCTAAAAATATAAATATGTCAGTCAATAATGGACTTCTAGGGCACATATCTAACAATATCTTTCAGAGATCAGAGCCATCACAGTCGAGGAGAGAGCTCTTGAGGAAAGAGCTCCTATGCAGTCAGCTTGCATGGCTCTGTACCATACATATCATGGATAAATTTTAATACTCTAGATATTCTCTTTTATATTATTTTATCTTTTATTATCTAATATAATATTCTTTATGATGTCTTGATACTCTCATGTTCGGACGATGTGGGTTCTCTAATGACCCCACAGTCATATGGAGCAGTATCCAACTCTCATAGTCAGTGGTGTGGTAGAAGACCAGCCCAGCTCATAACACCTCCGACTCAATCAGAGGATAGAGAGCTCGTCCACATTCAAAGCTGCTTGTAAGTTCTATATTTTTACTAAATATGTTTAAAATTTAATCATTTTAGAGTCTAATATTTATTATTCAAAATTAATTTTGCAATACATTTAAAAGAGCCTGGGGTGCCTCATATGGTTCTGGGATCATCCGATGATTGATACTGGAGCTGATGAACGAGTTCTCCAATTGACCGTCAGGGGCTCGTGATGTAGCTTGAGAGATATTTTTGATAAGTCAATGTTATTTAATTTTTAAATTCATGGTAGGTTTGTATTCTATTTATTAATACATACTTACTTCTATTTGTAGAAGTACTACCGATTCTAGACTCCTCAAGATGAGAAGGCTGGCTGTCAGACCTTCGAGGAGGTGGCCACTGTAGGCTTCGAGATGGGCTGTACAGCTTTAGACAGTCTGCCATAGAGCACTCCAGTTCTGAGTCACCATTGGATTGAAAGTCTTACACATATCACTAGATGTAGGTGGACATATGGAAGGCCCTCTGTGATTGATGGAGCATTGATGAGTACTCTGATAGGCGGTAGAGGGCACACCAAAATCGGACCATCCAATAGGATCCGATCAAGCACACTGGTGGCTTTATTGGCGCACATGTTGTAGCCGATGGATTGATAAAAAATTTATACTTAAATTAATTTTATATTGAATCGATCATATGTATGTTTTAATTAATTTTATTATTATTTTATTATAAACATGGTAGCTGGATTGTGCACCAAGACAGTTGTAAATATGGGAGGCCACACACCAGTCTAGGAAGACTGATGATTACTTAGATCTTAGATCTCGACTAATAAATTTTTAAACCATATAGATGGATTATACAAAATATTTCATATCACAGCACAGTGTAGACCCATCCTCTCAGCCCCTCTTTGACCTCAAGGGATAGCTCAAGGCCACCGGAGGGGTGAGTAGGAGCTGGGTCATAGGATTCGACCATAGCTTCGACCTTCCAGCAGCTCGATACTCTTCGATATCCTCCTCTCAGGTCTAGATGATCTAGACATGGGGTGATGCACATGTGGAGGAGGTCGTATAGAGGTTTTGGAGCCAGCGATCTCAGAGCTTCCGAGATACCATCCACGATCGATCGTTGAGATTCTTCAAGATCTGTATCTGTACGATTAGTTAGGCTCGTTGTCACAACCATCACAGTAGGTAAGTCTATTAATATTTTTTTTTATTTATTTTGAATTTTTATATTTAAAAGCTTCACATGTTTAGGCTTGAGTCTGGAAAAGAGATCTAGGAGGTAAAAATTCAATCTAACTCTATCCAATCAATGAGCTGGGGGTATCTATAGCTTCATATTATCAAAATATGCACCTCTATATTGACATGTATGCTTTCATATTGAAACTTATTAATAATATTTTATTTTTTTATTACAAAATATTAGGACATCCGGACCTCATCCATCAACTACTGGAGAGGATGTATAGGAGGAGGAGGAGGATGAAGAGGACGACAAGAAGGATCTCACATGATTTTTTTTTTTATATGTATATAATTTTGATACTTGTAAAGTAGTATAAATTTATAAAATTATAAAATTTATATTTTTAAATAATATAATTAATTTTATATTTATGATTATCATAAATAATTATTATTTTATTTATAATAGATTTTTAAAAATATAATTATTTGTTACTATGACAAAAATAGATTTTAAAAATTTAATTATGTATTTATTAAAAAATAAAAAACTATCAGTGATGATATTAGTGATGGGAAATATCATCGCTAATAGTTTTTAAAATTTTAATTAAGTTAAAATAAAAATTATTAGCAATGATATTAGTGATGAAAAATATCGTTACTAATAGCTTTTTTTAAAAAATTAAAATAAAAAAGTATGAGCAGCGGCTTTGTTGTTGCTAATATCATTGCTAATTATCCATATTGGCAATAAAATTTTTACCATCATTAATAATGATAATTAGCGGCCACATTATTTTCAACGAATTATTAGCGATGAGAATCCGTCACTATTAGTGACGAGAATTCATCGCTAATAGTATTAGTGATGGGGATGGGGTTATTAGCGATGGCATTTAACCATCGCTAACAACTTGTTTTCTTATAATGAAACCAGATAATTACCTTCAAGATTTCGATATTATCATAAGATCGTATCCTTTAAAAATATCATATTAATTCTTCAATCTATACAACTATGGCCACATATAATCCCTGTGATAGGATCCAATGTACTGAATTCAACCCTTATGGAGTAGGTCCATAGTACCGCATTTAACCTCTGCGGAGTAGGTCCATAATGCCAACTTTCAGAACAATTCATATCAATTGCCAATGTACAACCCCTATATGGCAAGGTCTAGAATATAAATAGATTGAGAGTTTAATATATATACACAAACTTGATTCAAACAATCTTTACTATAACATATATAAACTGTAACATATATAAAATTCTGAATCAGTACATAAAATTCATAAAAGTAATTAATTATTAAATTTTTAATAATTCATATATAATATAATTTTTTTAAATCAATGTATTCGTACTCGATAGCATGAAATCCAAAGATTCATATAAGTTTTCTCAGAATTCTATCAATTAGAAACCATTCTAATAAGCATACAATCATCAATTTACAAAATACTATGGATATTCAATTCTTGAAATACTTATAATTATATGATCATACTTGGCTCAATAAGACCAATATAACATACAAATGGCATGATTTCCAAAAATTTGGTAGTTGATCAGTGTATTAAATTTGGCATAAAAAGTATTAAAATATTAGGTATTTAGTCTTTATTATTTTATATTTGATACTTGTTATGCTATTTTTCAAAAATTATTCATCATGAAGATTTTATCACATTAAACCAAAATAAGCCCAAATTCAAACATAATTTTGTCACACACATAGCAAGAAATATTGAGAATGGAAAGCAAGCCAAGAAGCCCAAAAATCTATCCAAAAATCAATGAAAAATCAGCCCAAAAATCCATTTTTAATCCTCCAGTGTATGGTGGACTGACCGCTTGGTCCACAAAATCTATGTCGCAGTTCACAAAAAAATTTGTCAGTCTATTATCACGGTCCATAGAGAGGCAGGCTGAGTTTTGCGCTGATCGATGGCTGAGATGCGACACACACTACATCGGACAATCCAAAATGCTCCTACCCATATCTAACAGTGGTGGCCCATATCGATCCAACGGCCCAAATCGTTCCACACGTTTGATCTGAAGGCTGAGGTGGAATCTAGCTAGCAAAAGAATTTTGAAGGATTGTTTTGCACCATCCAACGGTCCTTGTTTGATCTGGGGGCTAATCTGATGGCTCAAAGGGCTTCCGACTTCAACTTGGGCTATTTTGAGCTAGATTTCAGCCATTAGATCAAGATCCGATGGTCAGACAAGTTTGGAAGCTATTTTAAGTGTTTTAAGCAGTCCGAAGCCTGAATTGGACTAAGATTTAAATGTCGAATTCTAATGGAATTCCTCCTCTTCATAGAACATGACATCTAGCATTATTGCTATAGTCCCATACCATGAAATCAAAATGATCCTCCCCTCCTAATGCCTATAAAGAGGACCCTAGGGAGAATAGAAAAATCCATCCGAGAGAAGGAGCAGCTGTGAGAGAAGGAGGCGGCAAGGCTTAGGTTGAAGGTTACTTCAAGTTAAGAGGTGCTGAGAAGAAGAGCTTTGTTCTAATGCTATCGCCATGCCTACACCATCTTGAAGATCAGATCCAAAGAGAAAAAAAAAGAGGAAGTCCAGTTTGCTCTAAGAAGTTTGAAGGAAGTAGGAGAGGTTATCAACCATCTTTCAGACGAGACTGCACCAATTGACTTCAGAATTTTTGTTACAGTTTATTTTTACTTTATTTACTTATTTTTTAAATTTTTTATAATTAAATTTTGATTTTAAATTAATATAAAAATTTATTTGCATACACTTTTAAATTTTTACTCTTTATTTTTATTACAAGTAGATGCTGAGATCTAGTTAGTAGATCTTAGTATCAATTTATTTTTATGCACTTTAAATTTTTATCTTTTATTTTTATTATATGTAGAAGCTAGGATCTAAATAGTAGATCATAGTACTAGATTTATTTTTTATACTTTTAATTTTTATTTTTCAACTCAAATTACTTTTCTCAAAATTTTTTTCTTTTTATAAAAATCAAAGTTATTAAATCGAAGCACTGTCTTTTCTGTGGATTCGACCCGACTCACTATTTTTTATATATTTTTAATTTTTTTAAAAATTAAATTTAAACTAATAATCATGGTGTCCTAACGACAACATCGTGGCATTATCAATTTTGGCACCATTGTCAAAGAAGGTACGAATGCTAAGATTTTTGATTTCTTTGATTTTTTTGTGAATACAGCTTACTAACTTTTTTTTTTATTTTTCTTGTAGAACAAAAAATATTAGGGAGAAAGAAAACTTCCAATT
This sequence comes from Elaeis guineensis, assembly GCF_000442705.2. Classification (NCBI taxonomy): domain Eukaryota; kingdom Viridiplantae; phylum Streptophyta; class Magnoliopsida; order Arecales; family Arecaceae; genus Elaeis; species Elaeis guineensis. The sequence goes on along the minus strand of NC_026006.2, from coordinate 31,465,879 downwards.
TTGCTGGGTGAGATCAATCCTAACCCTAGATTTTTTTTTTTTAGTATTATTGCTTTCTTTTCAAATTAACTTAAAAATAACTCACTTAAACCTAATTAAAACTTCATCATAAGAGTAGAAATCCTAATTGCTTAGAGAATCCATCATTTAAATTTATTTTTTTTGGTGATTGCTGAAGATAAGGTAAGCCTTTCAAGTTTAATCAATTTCATGCATCTAATTTAGTTGCATAGAACTCCTTGTTTGAAATTGATTGTGTATATTCATCTCAAATTAACTTAAGGGCAACACCCATTAACAAGATAAGGGTGAAGATTTCATCACCCTTTCTTAGTCCAAAAATAACCAACCAGCATCCCACGTTGACCTAAGCCTAATTAAAATTCGATCGATGTTGACCCCTAGGATCAATTGAGTTCAGTTCAAATATTATGGTGAAGTCAAGTGTAAAGTACATTTGGACTCACCTTTGAAATTGGTATCTAAGGCAAGAGGTTAAAAAGGGTAAGCTTAAGTGGACTCGTGGTTATTTAGTTAGTTCCATTAGCTTATTTAGCCAATCCAATTGGTGTCTAAGGCAAGCAGCAGAGGAACTCCCACGACCCCACCTTTTACCTGGCTAATCGAAGAAAGTGAGAAGAGACGCAACTTGCATTTAGGCCGAGCCACTCTACATCAAACTGTTAGGTCTAAGAAATCTATAGGTGTCTAGATTTAATTATTTGCTAATTTGTTTGTGATTGAAAAAAAATAAAAAATATTTAAAAAAATCTGAATCACACACATTAGAATTTGCACTGGTACATGCATGGTAGGAGATCTCTTTTTTCTGACCTAGTTGAACCCAATTCTAAAATTGAACGGCTGATCCATGTTAAATCTGATAATCAAATGGCTATAAATTTTAGAGAACCACCTAGATAGATGAAAGAATACTTTATTCCTTCCACCTATAATTCATCAATATTTTCATCATTCTATAGAATTAAATATTCAGACTCTAGTCTTAAGGTCGATTTGAACCGATAGTCCAAAAATTAGAAAAAATCAATCTTCTTATAGATAAATTCATAATCCTAAGTCAACAATCTTCTGTATAATACACACCACCTTCTAATTATTAAAAGATTTGTTTTATCTATGCTAGCCTAACCCATCATATGAGAGAATGTCCCACGATTATATAGTTTTCATCTTTCATCGAAAAGTAAGCTCAAGCTACTCAAGGCTACTCCAAACTGATTAATGATCCATTTTTAAACATATATAACTAAGATTAGAGGAACCACCTAATTTTTCTTGGAGACCTCAATAGACTCAGGCTCAGATCCAAATGCTATCTATACATAACTTTTAAAATAGATCTCAGTATTAAAACTATGCCTATAATAGAGGTCAACCTAGTTAACCTTCCCAGCCATCCTATTACAATCAACCTTCATACCCACCTCTTCAACAAATCTCTCTAGCCGACGATAGGTTTAACAAACTTTAACAAATTATTATGACTTAACAGCAATCCATCGTCAGGCTAGGATAGTTAGCCGAGTCCATCATGAGGAGAGAACCAGATCAATTATCGAGCCAACCAATAGCAAATCCCAGGAACAACCCACCCAATATCCACCAACCACTTGAACCTAGTCATCAATCCAATGTCTTACCTAAATCTCCAATTTGAGAATGCCAAAATAATTTTTAAACTTAGAAATGGTAGGATTTATAAAGACCCATATCAAGACCAAGTGAGAGAGGCTAGTGCTAATGCTAGCCAAAATATAAATTTAGAAAAGGAGGTTAGTATTGAGACTAAATATATAGAAGAACCTAAGCCCGAAACTAGTATTAATGTTGGTTCTAATTTGAGTGAGAAAGATAAAGGAAAGAAAAAAATGGATGAGTTATCTGAGATATATAAATCTAAAATCCTATTCTTTTCAGTCCTAGAAGCTGGTTCTTCCTGCAAAAAGTAAGGAGCATGCAACAAATTAAGTGACATCCTTCTGGTACCCATTGCATCAAACTCAACTCCTAACCTAAAAATTCAATTCATGAGTATTTTAGAAGAACAAATAGAAAAAATTCTCAACAAACAAGAGTCTGTGAATGGATTTATAAATTATCTTCTTTGAAAGATAAAATTGATTAAGAACGGGATCATGAACTATTTTCTGGAGATTGATAATAAAATACTAAAATTTATCAATAAAGAGATTGTAGGCTATCTTCTTAAGATTGATAATCTAAAATCATTAAAATTTATCAATCTAAAATTTGACACGAGATAAGTAGAATTTGTATGGTCTGACTGAAGACGGTAAACTTAATACTTTTTAGAAAGTAATCCAGCTTCTATTTTTTGATATCTTTTATATTTTATTTAGATTAATCGATTCTTAAATAGCATCTTTTGTAGGAATTTAGAGATAATATTGGCTAAGTTGGGAGGAGAATCATTTTTGAAAAGACTTCTGGGTCAGGTGACATCTCTCTTTTTCTTCCTCTTTGTCTACATCCTTTTATTTTTTCTACTCCATTGAGGATAATATTGATTAAATTGGGAGGGATAATAAAAAAAAATATTTAAGTCCTGAAAATATTAGTATGTAGTATTTAAGCACCTGATTATGCTTAAGAATTGAGTTGAACTAAGTATTTTTTTTTTAAAAAAAATTGATACACAGATTAGAGAATTTGTGAGATACCAAGGGATCAAGTATTAAGAAAGTCCATTAAAGAGTTAAGTCTAGAATATAAATATTTTTTTTGAGTATTTCTAAATCATTTTACTAGCATCAAAGAAAAGTTTACTTTCTATGGGCTTGTGTAGGATAACTATATATTTCTTAATAGTCAAAAATAAAAAAAAAATCTTTTAAGAATATCATGCTGAGTAACCGAGTCACTTTGCCTAAGTAAGCATTGAGTTTCATGTCAAAAGATATAAAGGGTAAAGAAGCTCTATTGTAAAATTAGTTTTACCTCGTAGCCTATTTGATTCGAGCAAGTAGATTTGAGGGATATTTTATACCTAGTGCCTTAAAATCATCTGATTCGGGAGTCATTGGTTAAAAATTTGCTACATGGGTCAGATAGAAAGCTTAATAGTTTAAGACACTCAATAGTGATATAACATTAAAGAAATACATAAAAAAAAAAGAATAAATTCTAAATATTGATCTCTCACTGAGTAACCGGGCTCCTTCGCTTAAGTAAGTATTATTGTTTGTATCAAAAGTAAAAAATATGAAGATATTTTTTATAATAAATGAAGGATGGAAGTAATAATACACTCGTCCATATGAAAATTAGATGATTTGGAGATAAAGGTAGGGGCAATTTAAAAAAAAATTAGAAAAAAATTAGTACTCTTAGTTTAACTTTTACATTGATTAGTATTAATATTCCAATGACATACCTCACTCATACTCTACTGAACATCAATGGCCCATTTGAAAATTGCCTGATGAAATTTGAAACTCTAAGTTAAATGGTACTTAACTCTAAATTCTTTTTTTACTCGAGGATGAGTAAAGTTCAAATTAAGAGATGTGATCAGTGTATTAAATATGACATAAAAAATATTAAAATATTAGATATTTAGTCTTTATTATTTTACATTTGATACTTGTTATGCTATTTTTTAAAAATTATTGGTCATGAAGATTTTATTACATTAAGCCCAATTAAGCCCAAATTCAAGCTCAATTTCATCACATACAGCAAGAAATGTTGGAAATGGAGAACAAGCCAAGAAACCCAAAAATCTGCCCAAAAATCAATAAAAAATTAGTCCAAAAACTCATTTTTAATCCCTCGATGTACGGTGGACCGATCACTCAGTCCATAAAATCTATGTTGCAGTTCACATAAAAATTCGTCGATCTATTGTCGTGGTCCATAGAGAGGTGGGCTAAGTTTTGCACTGATTGATGGCTGAGACATGATCACACACTGCATCGGATGATCCAAAATGCTCCTACCCATATCTGACGGTGGCGGCCCACATCAACTGCGTGATCTGACGGCCCAAATTGTTCCACACATTTGATCGGATGGCTGAGGTAGAATCCAGCTAGGAAAAGAGTTTTGAATGATTATTTTGCACCATCCAATGGTCCTCATTTGATTTGGGGGTTGATCTGATGGCTCAGAGGGCTCTTGACTTCAACCTGGACTGTTTTGAGTAGGATTTCGATTGTTAGATCAAGATCTGACAGTCAGGCAGGTTTGGAAGTTGTTTTAAGTATTTTAAAGTAATCCAAAGTCTGATTTTGATTGAGATTTAAATGCCGAATTCTAGTGGAATTCCTCCTCTTCACAAAACATGACGTCCAGCACTATTCCTATGGTCCCATACCATGAAATCAAAAGGATCCTCACCTCCTAGTGCCTATAAAGAGGACCCCAGGGAGAATACAAAAATCCATCCAAGAAAAGGAGCAGTTGTGAGAGGAGGCGGCAAGGCTTGGGTTGAAGGTTGCTTCAAGGCAAGAGGTATTAAGAAGAAGAGCTTTGTTCCTATACTATCTCCACATCTACACCATCTTGAAGATAGATCCAAAGAGAAAGAAGAAGAGAAAGCCTAGTTTGTTTTAAGGAGTTTGAAGGAAGAAGGAGAGGTCATCAACCATTTTTTTGATGTGGCTGTGCAAATCGACTTCAGAATCTTTGTTACAGTTTTTTTTTGCTTTATTTACTTGTTCTTTTAAATTTTTTATAATTAAATTTTAATTTTGAAGAATATAAAAAATTATTTTCATGCACTTTTAAATTTCTACTCTTTATTTTTATTACAAGTAGATGCTAAGATCTAGTTAGTAGATCTTAGTACCAATTTATTTTTATGTACTTTATATTTTTATCTTTTATTTGTATTGCAAGTAGAAGTAAGGATTTAGATAGTAGATCTTAATATCAGATTTATTTTTATACTTTTAATTTTTATTTTTAAATTTAAATTACTTTTCTTAATTTTTTTTATAAAAATCAAAGTTATCAAATCGAAGTACCGTCTTCTCTATTAATTTCTTTAAAAGTCAGATTTAAACTAATAATCACGGTGTCCTAAGACAACATTGTGATATTATCAGAAGTAATTAAATCAATGAATATTCTAAAATTATATGTAATTATCCTTTTATGTGTTTGCTTTGATTAAGTAAAGGTTACTTTACCTTACAGTAATCCTCCATTAGGTTATCTAAAAATTTATCGATACTCTTTGGAATCTAATAATCCAAATACATACGTGATCTGAAATCAGTATCACATTATTCCCTTGAAACAATTTGTAAACTCCTTAAAATTTCTAAAATCTAGATTTCTGATTTACTATTTTTTTTGCACAATAGTCCCAATCTGAGATTTATTTATCCTATCAAATAGCATCCAAAAATTTTCAAACTTTACAAATTGGTTGAGCAATCAATTAATAACCTTCAATTAAATTTTCATATTAAAATTCTTAACTAATAAAAAATTAAAAATCTTGGATTATCATAAGTAAGTTCAATCTGCCCCAAAATCAGTAATATTCTACCCTTAACATTCTTTCTTTATTACCCAAACCATATACTAATTAACTTCAAATTGAAATCAGATTAAATGCTAAGAAGAGTTGAGGGTTTACGCACAATGATGGGAAAGAGAACCATAGGTCAGCAATTATATCAAAGAAGTAAAAAGAACAGAAAGGAAGAAGAGGAAGAAAAAGAAAAAGAAGAAAGAAAGATGGAGAAAGAGAGGTAGGGCATGCAAGGAAGAAGAAGAAAAGAGAGAGTGCGTGCGTGAGAGCAAAAAAGAAAGAGAGAGGCATGCGTATGGGAGAGAAAAGAGAGAAAGGGAGTACGGATGGGAGGTGGTGAAATAGGGGATTTATCCTCTTGTTCGATTGGGGGTCTAGGTGGGCACCACCTAATAGGTGGCCCCAAAATCAGGTTGGGTTGGCTGGGCCAGCCGGATGTTACACATTTGAACCTCGAGAAATTCTTTGTGCACCGCGAGCGATGTTGAAAATCCGATATGGAGTGCACTATTTTATGTGATTAATCTATATGACCATCATTTTCTAATGCGCATTTAATATCTACAGTTTCATTTTTTTGTTTAAAAATTTTGTATGACGAAAATATCCTTACCCTTTGAAAAAAAACTATGACATCTTATGGTATATTATGATTTTCTGCATACAGAATGTTATAATATGGTTCAAAAAATTATGACATCCTATGCATATTACGACGTCCTGTGTCAAATTATGATTTTCTGCATGCATAATATCATAATATGGCCCAGGATGTCATAATATAGAAGGGATATTTTTTTCAACCACTTTTCAATGCGTATTTGACGCCTGCAGTTTCGCTTTTTCGTTTAAAATTTTGAATGATGAAAGTGCCTCTGTTCTTTGAAAAAATTATGACATCCTGTGGTATATTATAACATTCTGTGTCTAAATTATGACTTTCTGCATGCAGGATGTCATAATATGAACATAAGATATCATAATCTTTTTTTTAAAGATTAAGGATATTTTCATCATTCAAAATTTTCAAATAAAAAAAATAGAATTGTAGGCATTAAATGCGTATTGAAAAGTAATGGATATATGGACCAATCACATAAAGCGGTGTGCTGCATTATCCACGGTGTATAAAAAAGTTTCTTTTGAACCTCAATTTTGATGATGAGTGGACCGCAGCCAAGCTTGGAGCGCTCACCAAGCCTTCGGAACATTTCGAAGGGGAGGATGTGGTGCCCGAGAGCCTCCAACCTCACCCCAACCTGGTGGTGCTGCAAATTCGAAACAACAATGGTGCAAGATTTCCCAAGTGGACAGGGGATCCATCCTTATCCAGTCTTGTCAGTGTAAAGCTCTTTATTTGTGAGAAATGTGAAGCCCTTCCATCGCTTGGCGAGAAACCATCTCTCTAACATCTCTACAGAGCAGGAATGGGCAGCATTCGGCGCATCGGGCCAGAGTTTTGGGGCACGAAGCAATTCCCGGCATTCGAGGAGCTACAGTTCGAGGGGTTACCCGAATGGGAGGCATCGAGTTGACTGAAGGAAGGTGCATTTCCTCAGCTTGCCAACGTAACTCTTTGTAATTGCCCAAAACTGGGGATCATCCCAGAAGATCTCGCACCATCCTCGAAGAAGCTTCACGTAGGGGACTGCGAGCAGCTGAACGTCCTCCCAGCTCTCCCATCTCTCACCAGCTTATGTATAGGAGGGGAGTCCAAGGAACAATTATGGTCTTATACCACAGACGTCACCATGCTTGAGTCTTTAGAAGTTGTGTACTGTGAGGGACTGACTTGTCTTCCCTTGCACAATATGCCGGCTCTTAAAAGGCTGGAGATCACAGACTGCTCCCAGCTTGCAGCTACAGATTGCAAAGGTGGCCCTGCAGCTGCCTGGGCTCTGGCTTCCTCCTCTTCTTCAGTGCCATCCCAGGTGGGGCTGCACAATTTGTTATCCGTTAAAAATTTGAAGATTGAGAATTGCCCGGTGCTTCGATTCTCGGTGGAAGAGAAGCTTCCACCAATGCTGAAGGATCTGGTGATATTCTACTGTCCATTGCTGATGGAGTGGTGGGAAGGACTGAAAGGAAGCAGTCAGTTGGCATGGGTGCCTAATATTCTAGTTGACAACCATGATGCCAATGAGGTATGTATATGAAGCAACTGGATCATAAAACTACAAAGAAAAATTAATGAGAATCACTTAAGCATACATATTTTTTTGATGATTTAATTAGACAAAAGGATTCAACTGCTTAAAGAGCATGTCTTTGTGCAAATTTTTAGCAAACATTAGAGTCTCAAAAATAGGAGAGTTTATTTTTTCCAACTGGGTATATTTAGGAACTCATGAGAAAACTCAAACTCAAATGAAACAAGGACTTGCATCAGAAGGCCAAGAAAATGCATGATGTTATTTTTTCCTGCCACATTCCTAGACACTTGGAAGCTTTGGTAATCAGATTTTATTTTATCATCTGATCATGAACTCGGTGCAAAGCAATTCCTAACTCTTTTATAGTCAATTGTATTCTACAAAAAAAAAATCGAAGTCAATTGGAAAATTGTACCTAAAAGTTGTCAATCGTAAAGCACAATACTTTGCAATAGAGAGGGCCAGGTGGCATTGCACTAATGTCAGCTCAGTCATACGAACGAAAGTTGGAAGAAAGACAATCTCTACTTTAGAATTTTGAAGCTACACCATCGTCTTTACCAGTTAGTTTGCTAATGCCTAAGTGGGCATGAGATTTTTCTTTTCTTTTTAGCGTAACATGAGATTTATTTCTAATTCATTATGCTCTCTCTCTCTCTCTCTCTCTCGCTTCAGGAATGGATTGTGAGCACGCAAAATGAAGGGAGTGAGGAGCAAGTGGAAGAAGATTGAGAAGACTTGGAGATAGGATGTTCCATGAACATTTGATTTTTTTTCATTTGGGTTTATCAGCACACACTCATTCCAATCCAACATTCTATTTTTGGCTTGCACTCTTATTTGGCTATTTTCTATGTTTAGCAAGTCAATACATATTAATATTTGGCTGGCACTCCTATTTGGTCTTTCTCTTTGTTTAGCTATTCTACATTTAGTTTCTCTTTACTTAGTATGTAATCGAGATATTCCTTCTTCTTGTAATTGCTACAATAGCTAGACCTTATAATCTATATATACTCCTATTGGAGAACAATGAAATGCAAGAATCAGAAATTATCCTCAATAAAGATATTACCTTCTATATGGTATTAGAGCCTTGAAGCTCCAACGAGCATCTCTTCTTCTTCCTCCTTCTGTGCTCTCTTATGGCCACCAGTTCATCTATCTCCACCTCCTCCAATCCCTCTTCTCCTCCTCCACCCAACACAATGACCCCTCTCACCTTTCCATCGGCACAGCATTTTCTATCTATCAAATTAAATGCATCCAATTTTTTGATCTGGAGAAAGCAAATTACTCCCTTCTTAAAGGGTCAAGGCCTGTTTGGGTTCCTTGATGGCTCTCACCCACAGCCCACTGATCCGATTGCCGCTACTGCTTGGCAACAACAAGATGCCCAACTCGTAAGCCTTCTTGTTGCTTCATTATCTGAAGATTTGGTTCCTCTTCTTCTTGACAAAGAGACTAGTTTTGAGTATTGGATCACTCTTCATGAAGCCTTTGGTTCAGCATCTCCTACCAGGCTCATGTCTCTGCATCTAGAGTTGCAGAATCTACGTCAAAAACCAGATGAAACCGTCACCTCTCTGCTCCGACGTGCCAAAGCTATTGCTGATGAACTTGCTGCCTCTGATAATGTATCCCCCTTCGAACTCATTCACAACAAACCACCATCCTATGCCTTCCTACGAATTTTTGGGTGTCTTTGCTATCCTCTTCTTCGTCCTTACACTCGGCATAAAATGGAGTATCGGTCTCAACCATGTGTGTTTCTCGGCTATGTCCCTCTCATAGTGCCTATCGATGTCTCGATTTAAAAATAAATCGTACATATATCGCTAGGCACGTTCGCTTCGATGAATCTACCTTTTCTTTTCAATCTCAGTCTTCATTAACTTGTCCACCACCATCATCTCCCTCTTCCCCACCTTGGGGCGTTACATTACTTCAACCTCTACAAGAGGCCATCCCACTACCATCCGTTCCTCCATCGATTCCACATTCTCCTTTGCATCGTCTGTCCAACTCATCATCAACTGCATCCTCCTTTTCTCGGTCTACCTCAACACCTTCTCCTATGACCGATCCCACTCCAAGCCCTTTTAGCATTAACGACTCTGCACCTGTTCGGACCAGATTACTTACTGACCTCTATTGCAATTTCTCATCAGCAAAACCTTCCCTTCCTACACCTTCCCCTACAACTAGCTTCCAGCAAGACAAAACCTCCCCTCACCCACCTGCCCAACCCATCCGTACACATTCCATGGTACTTCGACCCCGTTCCAACCAGCCATCCGCCCTCACACCACTATCCTCATCATAGAACCTACTTGCTTTACTCAAGCCTCTAAACACTCTGAGTGGCGTGCTGTAATGACTAAAGAATTTAATGCCTTAATTCGCAATGGTACGTGGTCTCTTGTTCCACATTCATCTCATCAAAAGAATTTGGTCGGGTGTAAATGATCAAGAGAAAAACTGATGGGTCTCTCGAGTGTTACAAAGCGCGTCTAGTTGCTAAAGGGTTCCATCAGCAACTTGGCCTCGACTACAACGAGACATTCAGTCCGGTTATCAAACCTACCACCATTCGGTCTATTCTAAGTATTGCAAAATCTCAAGGTTGGTTCATCCGGCAATTAGATGTTCATAATGCCTTTTACATGGCAACCTAACTATATGTCCCAACCGCCAGGGTTTGAGGACCGCGACCATCCAGATTATGTCTGTCATCTCCACAAATCTTTATATGGGTTAAAACAAGCACCCCGTGCCTGGTTTCACCGTCTCTCACAGTTTCTTCTCCGACTAGGGTTTGTTGCCAGCAAAACTGATCCTTCATTATTTATTTTAAGGATGAGGTCTCATGTCCTCTATGTGCTCATCTATGTTGATGATATTTTGGTAACCAGCAATGACTCCAGTCAGATCTCTCTTCTCCTTCAACAGCTTGCTAAGAAATTTTCTATTAAGGATCTTGGTGATCTCCATTTTTTCTTAGGAATTGAGGTTGTTCGGAACTCTACTGGATTATTATTATCTCAAAACCGCTACATTAAAGATCTTCTTTTAAAAGCAGACATGGTTGATTGTAAACCTGTTCAGACCCCAATGGCCATGACAAAGGATTCTGATTCAGGGGGTGCTCCCCATCCGGACCCCACACAGTATCGCTCCATTGTTGGGGCTCTTCAGTATGTTACATTGACACGTCCGGATATTTTTTTTGCAGTGAATAAAGTATGTCAGTTTATGCAGTCTCCTAATACAGATCACTGGATTATGGTCAAACGCATCTTACGGTACCTTCAAGCTATAGCTGATCATGGGTTACACATTCGCCGATCCACCTCTCGCTCTCTCCAAGCTTTCTCGGATGCAGATTGGGCGGGTAGTGAGACTGATAGGCATTCCACTGGGGGCTATGCAATCTTTTTCGGCCCCAACCTCATTTCTTGGGCATCTCATAAACAGAAAATAGTTACCCGCTCGTCCACAGAGTCTGAATATAAAACCTTAGCAGATGGATCAGCTGAACTTATCTGGCTTGAGTCATTGTTTCAGGAACTTGGTCATCCCTTACATGGTCCCTCGATTCTATGGTGTGACAATATTGGGGCCACTTATCTGTCGGCCAATCCTGTTTTCCATGCTCGCACGAAGCATATCGAAATTGATTTTCATTTTGTTCGTGAACGTGTTGCAAGACATCAACTATGTATTCAGTTCATCTCCATCCAAGATTAGCTTGTCGATATTCTCACCAAGCCCTTGGGTACCTCCCGTTTTAGGTTCCTAAGGGACAAGTTGAAGATTCGTGCTCTCGATTCTTCATCTTGAGGGGGTGTATCAGCACACACTCATTCCAATCCAACATTCTATTTTTGGCTTGCACTCTTATTTGGCTCTTTTCTATGTTTAGCAAGTCAACACATATTAATATTTGGCTGGCACTCCTATTTGGTCTTTCTCCTTGTTTAGCTATTCAACATTTGGTTTCTCTTTACTTAGTATGTAATCGAGATATTTCTTCTTCTTGTAATTGCTACAATAGCTAGACCTTGTAATCTATATATACTCTTATTGGAGAACAATGAAATGCAAGAATCAGAAATTATCCTCAATAAAGATATTACCTTCTATAGGGTTAAAGAACACTTGACTATTTAAGTTCAAGTCCACAATCTATTTAACTCCTTTGTGAGAACTGAGAGAGGGGAAGGAAAAATGCGAAAAAAGAGAGAAATGTTTGTAGAAAGATATCTGACAAAGTGAAGATCATGTCTATCCTACGGATGAAGGGCAAATCCGGGGGATATACGTTTTTCATTGGCCTACTTTGGGGTGGTTATCTTTCTCTGTTGTTTTGTTGTATGATGATTTGATATGTTTTTTCTTTTTTTCTTTTTATTTTTATCTTTATTTTTATTTTTTGCAAATTGAAATGATCTTAATGTTCCCCCATTTTCTGTTTGATATATACATATTATGAATTTAATCACATTTTATATTCAACCAAAGGATCATGCCATCTGTGATCCAAAATGCTATTGTAAAAGCATCTATTCTATTAGTGTATTTTTCCAAGGGCCAAGTTGAATTGAATGGTCATGCTCTTTCTGTGGTCAACTACATCTTTAAGTCACTTTGCTCGCAAAATCCTTTTTGTGGTTAATTAATGTTGCACAAGTGTTTGTTTCATTTTGTGCCAAAGAAAGCACCTTCGCCATAAAGTAATTAGCTAAATGGCAAGAATTTACAAATGCTACAATTTATGGCATTAAAATTATCCATTGAAGCTCTTTGATCTAATGTATCATGGACACTAGGTTCAAGATCTATTAAGATTTGTTAGGTTATTCCCAATTGTTGACTGAGTGACAGTGATTAAAAAAAGAGTTTTTTCTTAATCTTTTGACAAGACTACCATTAGATTGTTGGTGGCATTCATGGCAATCAAGTGGTGGTTGAATGATAAGACTGATAAATCTCTATCTTTCAGTAAGACTCGAGTTACTCCAAGCTATTTTCTCTCCTCCATCTTTAGGAAGTTTCATATTTTGGAAAGCATTTTTTTTCCCCTGAGGAGAAAGATTTTCGTTTATCATCTCAAATATCTTATAGAATGCATGTCGGCTCTCATCAAGGATCTGAATTTGAAAGGTAGAATTGTAGACTATTTATAATTTATGCAAACCAACAAGAAGAGAAGCATGATTTTCCAACCTTCTTGTCACATAATCTTTCTACAAATATGCCTAAAAACACAGGTATGAAATCTATTGCTAGCACTGTTGATATTAACTTCACTTCTTTCTAAGCGTGAAAGCAAGTATGAAAACTATTGCAAGCATTGTTTTTAGATACTGTTGGTGCAAAAATCCGCTTGCGCCGGAGAAGCTGGAGTCGGGGAAGCCGCGGTCGCCGCCGGGACCTGCAAGGGAAGTCTAAACCGGAGGTGGGGTTGCTCCGGCAAGACCCTCCGACGCTCAAGTCAGTTCTCTGTCTCAACAAGAATGGAGTGCTCGAACGGAGAATTTAGCAGAGTTTTGAGATAGGGAAAATGAGCTTAAAGAATAACGTATCTGGGTCCTCCTTTTATAGGCGGAGGAGGCAAATGGATTGATGGCGACGTTTGTAACCGCCTGGTAGTGGGCCGCCCATGGTCAGGGGAATTGATTGCGAAAGATAGTGGAGTAGACCCGTGGCCATCGTCACAGCCCGCCACGTAGGGCCTGCTGCAGGTAGTGGAGCGGCGTCCGTTGCTGCTAGTTGTCAGCGAGTAGTGAGATTGTGCAGCACCTGCCGTAGGGAGCGGAGCAGCATCATAGCTGTTGACACAGCCTGTCAGAGAGTAATGGGTCCGCCGCAGGGGGTGATGGAGCCGCACGAAATCCGCTACAGGTAGTGGAACAGGATCATGGTTGTTATCATGATCTGCCAAGGGAAGCGGATCTGTTGATCGAGGCTCGACAGTGGTCGGAGTTCGGCCTTTGTAGGAGTCCGGGAGGAGTCCCCCTTTCGGTCGAGGTCGTGGGTGGAGTCCGGCTCCAGCAGCTGATACTGAGGTTGGAAACTGAGGATGGAGCTTGGCTCCCGTAGGGATCCGGATGGAGCCGCCCTGCTGTCGATGGCAGAGCCCGGCTCCCGTAGGAGTCCGGGCGGAGCCGTTCCGCTGTCGATGGAAGAGCCTGGCTCCCGTAGGAGTCCGGGCGGAGCCGTTCTGCTGTTGATGGAGGAGCCCGGCTCCCGTAGGAGTCCGGGCGGAGCCGTTCCGCTGTCGATGGAGGAGCCCGACTCCCGTAGGAGTCCGGGTGGAGCCGTTCTGCTGTCGATGGAGGAGCCCGGCTCCCGTAGGAGTCCGGGCGGAGCCGTTCTACTGTTGATGGAGGAGCCCGACTCCCGTAGGAGTCCGGGCGGAGCCGTTCTGCTGTCGATGGAGGAGCCCGGCTCTCGTAGGAGTCCGGGCGGAGCCGTTCTGCTGTCGATGGAGGAGCCCGACTCCCGTAGGAGTCTGGGCGGAGCCGTTCTGCTGTTGATGGAGGAGCCCGGCTCCCGTAGGAGTCCGGGCGGAGCCGTTCTGCTGTTGATGGAGGAGCCCGGCTCCCGTAGGAGTCCGGGCGGAGCCGTTCTGCTGTCGATTTTGACTGCGGGTATTTTATACCCAACACCAGTCCCCCTACTTCCGAGTTTGAATTTCAAGCGAAGGAAGTATACAGAGAGAGATGTGCGCAGCCGGAATTGTCCCTTCGAACCCTGCGCACTGCCGCCCCTATTTAATGCGTGCACGTCAGAGTTCGTTTTTCGGTGAAGGTGACTTGAAAAGTCTTTTCGGAACCCCCGTTGAAACGCGATCCCAAGCATCGCTTTGCGGGAATTTATGAGCGGTCAACCCTCGATGGCGGTGAAGGGGATAAGCGCGCCACGCGGCACACATCAGTTGGCCCAGGAATACCCGCCGCCATAACTGCGCCAGGATCCATCGGCTATTTAAACCCCTCAGCCCCTTCGTGGCTTCATTCTGGCACTGTTCTTTCATCTGAGAGTCCTGCTTCTCTCGCCTCAGTCCCTGTCTCCTTTTCTTACACCATGCTCTCTACTCGGGAGGCTGTTCTTGAGGGAATTTTTAGGGTTTGGAGGAAGGTGAGGAGGAGAATGGCGGCCGGTGAGAATTTTCATCATCCTGAAGGGAGCCCAAGGAAGAATTCCTTCAACAACAGGAGTTTAATAACGGGGGCTGTCGGTGAAGTTATTCTGCCCGCGAATCTCGGAGTAGCAAGGCGGGGTGATACCGGTCAAGAGGACAGAATAGACGTCATAAGCCATGACGGGATCCTTGACGCCGTCGGGGCTGAGAGACCAGAGGCGGTCGGCGTCGATGGTGGGGCAGTAGAACTTGTTGCGGGGACGGTGGAAGTAACGCATGCCAACCTTGCCGGAGCGTCTCGGGTGGCGGCCGCCGTGGTGCATTCGGAGATGAGGCATATCTCTGGTGTCCCAACCGCTCCTGAAGTGGCTACGGTTCTTCTTGAAATAGGTCTTCGCTACTGCCGCCGTTGCCCTCACCGCCTCCGGAGATCCATCCCATCCCTTTCCTGCTAAGGCTGGGACTTTGGGAACAGAACAAGGCGAGATGGGGCGAGAGCTGTTACACGCACTGGAGAATGCGACTGAGAAGGATAGAGACGGAGTTCGTAGCTCGGAGTGGCCTCCAGTTCGTCCTGCCCGAACCGTGCTCGCGAGACTTGCGATGACGTGTATCTTCTTTTTTCCTGACTCACCGGATCCTGTAACGTGTACTTTTGTTAAATGAAAAAGTGATTTCAATACCTTGTTTGCATCTTGTGCTGAATAGTTGTCGGCCGAACTTCTTCATTTCCCTTTCCTTCTCTTTGCCTGTGTTACGTCGTTCCAAGGTCGTCAGCGACCTTTTCAGTTCATGTGGGGTCATCATTCGCCGAGCTCCTTTTCAGCTTTTATGCCGTTCGGAGATACCCACTTGTCAGGTTTGCTTGAATTTTTCTCCACCGAAGTCGGGGCTAAGTTCGGCTCCCTTGATAGTCCGAACGGAGAAGCCCTTCGGAAGTTGGAGTGGCTCGGGTTTCGCAAGAGCCAGGGCAAAGTTTTTCTGCAATCAAAGTCATAAGTAAAGTCCGGCTTCCGTAGAAGTCCGGGCGGAGTTGTCCTGTAGCTGTCGTTGGCGGTGGAGCCCGGCTCCCGTAGGAGTCCGGGCGAAGTCTTCTTTGCAGCGGAACCCAGCTCCCGTAAGAGTCCGGGCGAAGTCTTTTTTGTGGCGGAACCCGGCTCCCGTAGGAGTCCGGGCGAAGTCTTCTTTGCGGCGGAACCCGGCTCCCGTAGGAGTCCGGGCGAAGTCTTCTTTGGCGTAGGAACCCGGCTCCCGTAGGAGTCCGGGCGAAGTCTTTTTTGCGGCGGAACCCGGCTCCCGTAGGAGTCCGGGCGAAGTCTTCTTTGCGGCGGAACCCGGCTCCCGTAGGAGTCCGGGCGAAGTCTTTTTTGTGGCGGAACCCGGCTCCCGTAGGAGTCCGGGCGAAGTCTTCTTTGCGGCGGAACCCGGCTCCCGTAGGAGTCCGGGCGAAGTCTTTTTTGCGGCAGAACCCGGCTCCCGTAGGAGTCCGGGCGAAGTCTTCTTTGGCGTAGGAACCCGGCTCCCGTAGGAGTCCGGGCCTTCCACTTTGCTCGTGTCAAGACGGGGTTCTCCTCCTGTTCCTGACAGGGCTGTGGGGGGTACATTAGGGTGTTGCAAGGCCTCTCCCCCCATCCGGTCTAAAAGAACCGGGCCTTCGACTTTGCTCAAGTTAGGGCGAGGTTCTCCTCCTGTCCCTAACAGGGCTGTGGGGGCACATATGGGCGTTGCAAGGCCTCTCCCCCCATCCGGTCTAAAAGAATCGGGCCTTCGACTTTGCTCAAGTTAGGGCGAGGTTCTCCTCCTGTCCCTAACAGGGCTGTGGGGGCACATATGGGCATTGCAAGGCCTCTCCCCTCATCCGGTCTAAAAGAACCGGGCCTTCGACTTTGCTCAAGTTAGGGCGAGGTTCTCCTCCTGTCCCTAACAGGGCTGTGGGGGCACATATAGGCGTTGCAAGGCCTCTCCCCCCATCCGGTCTAAAAGAACCGGGCCTTCGACTTTGCTCAAGTTAGGGCGAGGTTCTCCTCCTGTCCCTAACAGGGCTGTGGGGGCACATATGGGCGTTGCAAGGCCTCTCCCCCCATCCGGTCTAAAAGAATCGGGCCTTCGACTTTTACAAGGTTGCCCTCTCGTTTTTGATACCGTCTGCTTGAATTGTCCCAGGACAAATAGGCACGTATTTTTTGATTAGGACGAAATTACTGATAGTACATCCGTAAGTTTTCTGAGCTCCAAGGTCGCGGGAGGTCGGCTCCTCCGAGCACCTTAAGATAATAAGTTCCAGGCCGGACTATTTCTTTGACCTCATAAGGTCCCTCCCAGTTTGGGGCAAGCTTCCCCTGGCTCTGTGGTTGTGAGACAACAGCTCGTCGGAGCACTAGGTCCCCTGCTTTGAATGCCTTGTTCTTGACTCGGGCGTTGTAATATCGGGCAACTTTCTGTCTGTAGGCTGCCATTCGAACCTGAGCAATCTCCCGCCTTTCTTCCAGTAGGTCGAGGTTGGCTCTGAGACTTTGCGCGTTTTGGGGTTCGTCGAATGCCACGACTCGTGCCGACGGGAGTTTAAGCTCGATCGGGATGACGGCTTCCGTACCAAAGGCTAAAGCAAAGGGAGTCTCTCCTGTAGGCAACCTCTGGGTGGTCCGATAAGCCCATAGCACATGATAAAGTTCGTCCGCCCAAGTTCCTTTTGCTTTTTTGAGCTTGGTCTTAATCCCCTGCAAAAGGGTTCTGTTTGTTACCTCGGCTTCGCCGTTCGCCTGGGGATGGGCCACTGATGTGAATTTGTGGGAGATGTTTAGGTCTTCACAGAATTCAGCAAATCTGGCTCCCACGAATTGCCGTCCATTATCAGTGATGAGGGTTCTAGGCAAACCGAACCTGCACACGATCGATTTTCAGACGAAATCCTGCACTTTCGCTTCTGTGATTTTGGCTAGCGGCTCGGCCTCGACCCATTTGGTGAAGTAGTCGATTGCTACGAGGAGGAATTTCCTTTGACCAGACGCCATGGGAAAGGGGCCAAGAATATCCATCCCCCACTGCGCAAAAGGCCATGGGGCACTCAAGGGTGTAAGCTCGGTAGCAGGTTGTCTCTGGACATTGGCGTATCTCTGGCATCGATCACACTTTTTGACATATTCGATTGAATCATGGTGCATTGTTGGCCAGTAGTACCCTTGGCGGAGTAGCTTGTGGGATAGAGACCTGGCACCCAAGTGGCTCCCGCAAGCTCCCTCATGTACTTCCCATAAAGCGTAGTCAGCTTCTGAGGGTCGAAGGCATCTCAAGAGAGGCAAGGAGTACGATCTTTTGTACAATTTGCCCTCATAAAGGATGTACCGGGAGGCTTGATTTCGGAGTTTCCGGGCTTCTTTCGCGTCCTGGGGGAGAATCCCATCTCTAAGATAGGTTATTAGCGGGTCGACCCAGCTGGGCTCGTGGTCGATCTCCATTACGAGTCACGGTTCTTCCGTACTCGGATGCTTTAAAACTTCAAAGAGGATGCCTTTTGGCAATTCGGCCGGAGCCGATGTCGCCAGTTTGGAGAGAAGATCGGCTCTGGTGTTCTCCTACCTTGGAATTTGCCTGATGTCGAAATTGCCAAAGGCAGGGATGAACTCCTTCACTTTCTCAAGATATTTGGCCATACTGTCCTCCCGCGCTTCAAAGCTCCCGCTGACTTGCCCCACCAC
The DNA here is from genome assembly GCF_000442705.2 of Elaeis guineensis. Classification (NCBI taxonomy): domain Eukaryota; kingdom Viridiplantae; phylum Streptophyta; class Magnoliopsida; order Arecales; family Arecaceae; genus Elaeis; species Elaeis guineensis. The sequence continues at coordinate 31,447,354 of NC_026006.2, read as the reverse complement.
AAGTTGGGAATCACTGTGCACCCGGAGTTGACCTATTCCGAGCTCCCTGGCGATCCTCAATCCTGCGATCAGAGCTTCATACTCCACTCCATTGTTTGTTGCAGAGAATTCGAAATGCAGAGCGTACTCCGCAACAACTCCCTTCGGGCTGGTCAAGATCAGGCCTGCACCCGCGCCTGCCATGTTGGAAGATCCGTCCACATGGAGGGTCCAAAAGCTATCGGAGGAACTGGCTTCTTCGTCGGGGGAGTTCGGTTGAGTCCTCAGGTCATCAATTTTGTTTTGCTCAGGTTCGGCCTCCTCGGGGATGGTGCATTCTACTATGAAATCCGTCAATACTTGGGCTTTTATTGTCGGTCTAGGTTTGTAGTTGATGTCGAATTCTGTGAGCTCGATTGCCCATTTCGTCATTCTCCCAGAGATATCAGCTCGGTGCAAAACCGCCTTGATCGGTTGGTCGGTGAGTAACGTCACCGTGTGCCCTTGAAAGTAAGGCCGGAGTCTCCGAGCTGCAATCAACAAAGCGTAGGTCAGTTTTTCCAATTTAGTATACCTGGTCTCGGCGTCCCTCAACACGCGACTGATGTAGTAGACCGATCGTTGGACTTTCATTTCCTCTTTAACAAGGACAGCTGCAAGGGCTGTGGGAGAGACTGCCAGATACAAAAATAATTCCTCCTTAGGCTCGGGCTTCGCCAGCAGTGGGGGCGAGCTAAGGTAGCTTTTTAATTCTTCGAATGCCTGTTGGCATTCAGAGGTCCAGTAGAAATTCTTCGACTGCTTGAGGGTTTGAAAGAAGGGCAGACATCGTTCGGCCGACCTCGCGACAAAGCGATTAAGAGCCGCGACTCTTCCCGTGAGGCATTGAACCTCCTTGATCGACCTTGGGGCAGTCATATTTTGGATGGCGCAAATTTTCTCCGGATTGGCCTCGATCCCGCGCCCCGACACCATGAAGCCCAGGAACTTTCCTGAGGTTACCCCAAAGGCGCATTTGGTCGGGTTCAGCTTCATTCTATACTTTCGAAGAGCGCCAAAGGTTTCCTCGAGGTCGGCTACATGATTTCTGGAAGATCTGCTTTTCACGAGCATATCGTCCATATAAACCTCCATATTTCGGCCGATCTGCTCCTTGAAGATTTTGTTCACCAGTCGTTGATAGGTTGCTCCCGCGTTCTTGAGGCCGAACGGCATAACCCTGTAGCAATAAAAGCCGCGATTAGTGATAAAAGCAATCTTCTCTTTATCTTCTGATGCCATTCTAATCTGATTATAGCCGGAGAATGCGTCCATAAAAGTAAGAAGCTCGTGGCCCGAGGTAGCATCCACCAGTTGGTCGATCCTGGGAAGGGGGTAGCTGTCCTTTGGGCAAGCCTTATTCAGCTTTTTGAAATCGATACACATCCTCCACTTGCCGTTTGCTTTCTTGACCAAGACAACATTGGAGATCCACTCTGGATAATTGACCTCCTTGATGAATCCGGCCTTGAGAAGTTTATCCACTTCCTCGGCTATTGCCTTCTGCCTCTCCGGGGCATGACTCCGGATTTTTTCTTTTGTTGGCCGATGTTTAGGGTCGACCGCCAGATGATGTTCCATGACTTCTGTCTCAATCCCCGGCATATCCGCCGGGACCCATGCGAAAAGGTCCGCATTCCTTCGGAGGAAATCCACGAGATGCATCTGCACCTCCTCCTCCAGGCTGGAGCCGATTAACACTACATGCTCCGCATTCCCATCATTCAAAGGAATTGGTATTAGGTCCTCGATCGGACCGCCCCTCTCTTCAGTGAGGTCGTCGCGCGCATCCAACCCATCGACTGGACAGAGGTCCGCTTGATCGCTTCTTTGCAGGGCAATATTGTAGCAGTGCCTGGCCAGCGCTTGGTCTCCCCGAACTTCTCCAATCCCCTTGTCAGTGGGGAACTTCAATTTCAAATGGTAGGTTGAAACAACGGCTCCGAGGGCATTGAGGCCGGGTCGGCCAAGAATTGCATTGTAGGCAGATGGTGCCTTTACCACCAGGAAATTCACCTGGGCTCTGGACTGTTTTGGATGCTGACCCGCGGTCACAGTTAGAGCTATCATTCCTTCCGTCGGAATGGCGTCACCAGTAAACCCTATCAAGGGGGAGCAAATCGGCCTTAGACGACTGCCAAGAGTGGCCATTCTCGAAAAGGCACTGTAGAATAAGATGTCGGCCGAACTTCCGTTGTCGACAAGAATGCGACGGACGTCATAATCTGCTATATTCAAGGAAACTACGACCGCGTCGTTATGAGGGAATTGGACTCCCTGGGCGTCTTCTTCAGTGAAGACTATGGGCTCTTCAACTTTTTGCCGCTTGAGGGGTGCAGCTGATGTGCTGATTGCCTCCTGTCGGGATTCCCCCGAGATAATGTTGACGGAATCCGGCAAAGATTGGTTATCCGGCCACCCTTTATCGGCAACCATAGCCGGAGGTAGTTGTGCAGAAACCTCGCGAGAGGGCATCGGATGGGGAAAAGAGGATTGGATACCGAAAAAGATGGTCGGAAGCGGGTCCGTTGAGCGCTCCTTCAAGAACAAGGGTGCTGCGAAGACATGCGCCCTTCTTCTAGCGCCAATCCTGTTGGTGCTAAAATCCGCTTGCGCCGGAGAAGCTGGAGTCGGGGAAGCCGCGGTCGCCGTCGGGACCTACAAGGGAAGTCTAAACCGGAGGTGGGGTTACTCCGGCAAGACCCTCCGACGCTCAAGTCAATTCTCTGCCTCAACAAGAATAGAGTGCTCGAACGGAGAATTTAGCAGAGTTTTGAGATAGGGAAAATGAGCTTAAAGAATAACGTATCTGGGTCCTCCTTTTATAGGCGGAGGAGGCAAATGGATTGATGGCGACGTTTGTAACCGCCTGGTAGTGGGCCGCCCATGGTCAGGGGAATTGATTGCGAAAGATAGTGGGGTAGACCCGTGGCCATCGTCACAGCCCGCCACGTAGGGCCTGCTACAGGTAGTGGAGCGGCGTCCGTTGCTGCTAGTTGTCAGCGAGTAGTGGGATTGTGCAGCACCTGCCGCAGGGAGTGGAGCAGCATCATAGCTGTTGACACAGCCTGTCAGAGAGTAATGGGTCCGCCGCAGGGGGTGATGGAGCCGCACGAAATCCGCTACAGGTAGTGGAACAGGATCATGGTTGTTATCATGATCTGCCAAGGGAAGCGGATCTGTTGATCGAGGCTCGACAGTGGTCGGAGTTCGGCCTTTGTAGGAGTCCGGGAGGAGTCCCCCTTTCGGTCGAGGTCGTGGGTGGAGTCCGGCTCCAGCAGCTGATACTGAGGTCGGAAACTGAGGACGGAGCTTGGCTCCCGTAGGGATCCGGACGGAGCCACCCTGCTGTCGATGGCAGAGCCCGGCTCCCGTAAGAGTCCGGGCGGAGCCGTTCCGCTGTCGATGGAAGAGCCCGGCTCCTGTAGGAGTCCGGGCGGAGCCGTTCTGCTGTTGATGGAGGAGCCCGGCTCCCGTAGGAGTCCGGGCGGAGCCGTTCCGCTGTCGATGGAGGAGCCCGGCTCCCGTAGGAGTCCGGGTGGAGCCGTTCCGCTGTCGATGGAGGAGCCCGGCTCCCGTAGGAGTCCGGGCGGAGCCGTTCCGCTGTCGATGGAGGAGCCCGGCTCCCGTAGGAGTCCGGGCGGAGCCGTTCCGCTGTCGATGGAGGAGCCCGGCTCCCGTAGGAGTCCGGGCGGAGCCGTTCTGCTGTCGATTTCGGCTGCGGGTATTTTATACCCAACAGATACTATAGTACCTTATCTTCATTCCTTTATAAGCATCAAAGAGTTGGCTTCAGTAAAACTCCTTGTTTGATTACTTGCGTCAAAAAGTGAATCAGCTAATTAAGACATTGAAGACGAGCTCGAGCTTCCATATCAAGTGGGTTGGTTGCATCACAAGTGCAAGTAGAAGTAGGAGTGATTTCCATCAAGACCTCTAGAGCACCACTAATGGCTGCTTGTTTCAAGCTGCTCCTACAGGTTTCACCTGTAGTCATCCTGCTGACATCTTTTGATCCAACAAATTCTTTCCTTTCTTCTTGTTCTATAAGATTTTTTCTACAACATCCAACAAGCATATGTTCTCCATTTTCTTACGTTTCATATAGTTCATTTACATTTTGTTTCCTACTACTTGAATCTTTAACTATTTGGAGACGTCTGCCCCAGACTTTCTTGCATAGATATGTTCTCCCGAATGTTGATCTGAATAATTTTCTGGTTATTACTTTCAAATTGTTGATGGTGCCTATGGTAGGCCATCTCCAATTGAGTTATCGTGTTGAGTTCGGATACAGGTGTTCTGATAAAATTGATGTAAAATCAACCGAATTTGATTTGTTTGGCCTAAACTAGACAAGTGAAATTCCAGTCCAAACCAACCTAGTCTAAGAATATACAACAGAACCATGTCAAATGGATAAAAAATACACAAGTTAGACTCAGCCTGAAATATTGTACTATTAGCTTGATCCATGTTAGCCCTGAGCCTAAATTATTGTCCAATCCCAAAAGTTATGGGAAACAAAAGTGTATTACTAAAGTGTCTACAGCATTTTATTGAAAAAAAAGGATATCTACAACATTGATTATTGGTGTTGGAAAAAAAAAAAGAAAAAAGAAGGCTATCTCAAACTACTACTCTCTGCAACTTTACAATAGCTAGCAACCATGGTGTCCAAGGGAATTCACAAAAATGACCATCCACTCCGATACATAAGCCAACAAAACCAAGGGTGAGTTTTGAAGCTCTTCCTCATCCATTTCAGATAGCTTTGCCTTCGTTTCATGTGAAATCAAAGAATTCCGACAGAGAGGGCAAGTGGACCTCTGGTGCTTGAGCCATCGATCGAAGCAACTACTATGGAATTGGTGCCTGCATGTTAGTCTTATTACCTCTTCACCTTCCTCGATATTGGACAGGCAAAAGATGCACTCTACTCGTTCATTTGATCCTTCTAATCGGCACTTATATCGGGCAATACCAAGTTTTATATCACATAAGGGCAATGCCTGATCCAAAGTTGAAGCATGGCTGGAAGGTTCAAGATGTCGACCAACAAATGGATAGGCCCAATGCCACATGGCATAGGCTTTTTCTTGAAGCTGGATGCACATCGTGATGAGTAGGAGAATGGCAGTAATGATGAGCGCCGGCATGCTCAAACAAGATGGTAGGATGGTGTCAATGAATTGAAATAGCATCAGCTTTGCTAATTCCATATTTGTAGGACCCAAAAGGAGGATGCTATCATGTAGGAAGAAGTTGTAGGCCCCAGTCAAAGATGTTCCATTAATGCAGCAACCACTCCCGATTTATCCACTTCGATCGTAAGACGGCAAAGTTGCTGATATATACTGCGGACTTCTTAGACACAAAAAAGGGTTGACGTCCGAATACGAACCCTACCTATTTTTCATTAATGTTATCCGTTGCATCTTGAAAGAGGTCACACGACGTAGCTCTACAATTAATTGGGTCAATGCAACTGAAAGCCACGTGAACATATTATTCTAAGGTCACAACAAAAATAGCTGTTTTCTACATTTTGGACATCGAGTTTAGATCCTATGTGATATAATAGTGTTTTTTTTTTTTTTTTTTTTAAGATAAGCAAGAAGAAAATAAGGTACTTCCCCTTGTCAGTATTATTATATAATAAAATTGTAGTTACAGCATAATGAGTGTACATATTTGCATACGAAAATTTGTCCCGTTGGGTGGAGATGAGATGTTAAAGGAGTTGCATGAGGATGTCCCGTCAATGAGAGGGGTTTTGCCCTTGGGAACAGTAAAACATAATGTTCTGGTATTCGAATACTTCAGTTCTCTTGACCTCAGAAAGAGTTGAGGTTTGGAGCAGGCTTCCTTTCTGCAACCTGACTATCTACGGAGGAGGGCTGAATATTTTGGTTCAGGGAAGGTTGGAGTAAGAGGGACTCTAAGAGCCATTCACGTTAGAGCCATCTGGGTGGAAGTCTGAGAGGAATGAATGTGGTGTTGGAGCACGATCCTGGCTCCTCCCACGGACCTTGGATACAGTGGAACCAGCAACGAATAAATCTGAAGACTTCTGGACTCGATCAAAGACCCTTAACGAAATCAGCCTGATTGCTGTCTTCTTCATCAGCCTTTTGTTCCAGATGAAGAACACCTCTAAGATCACCTCTAAGATCACCTCTAAAAAATTCAAGATCTGGTACCCAACCAGATCAGGCCTGGACCGAGGTCTTCCAATTCGTAGATCTCGAATCGGGACGTTCTAGATAGGGAAGAAGGTAGATAGAACCAGATCTTACAGATCTATCCTGCTGCAGCCTTTCCTGTAGATTTGTTGATGGAGATCTCACCCGCATCTCAAACGACCTCAGATCAACTCTAGATTTGAGAAGAACTTATACCAACCTCTTCTCAAGAGATTCTAGATCCTGGACCTGATGTTTGGGCGGCTGCAAGAGAGGAAGAGACAAAAGGGTTGGCGGCACAAAGGGGATGGCCTAGCGCCTCCCCTTGCTTCTCCTGCCTTTTTGGGACTTGGCGGCAAGAAACCCTAGGGTTTCTTACTCCTGGGGCGTGGAGAATAGCTGGAGAGAGAGGGAGAAGAGAGAGAGAGACTTGGGAGAAAGAGTTTTGTATTCCTTGGCTTAATCAAACCTATACAGTGCATGTATATATAAACACAGGGTCAAGTGATCCAAACCCAAAACTCCCTTGACCAACTCTATGGGAGATTAGGTTAACCCAAGCCCATGTACACTCATAACTCGATCTAATCTCACCTATCCTGGGCCCAGACCTGGTCCATAAAGAGTTGGTCCCTTGAGGCCCACATAACCTAGACCTCAAGAACCCGAAAGGCCCACAACCTTTCAACCTAGGGCCCAACTAGCCCTAGAGCCTCCATGAAGCCCTAATGAATGATGGACCTTGGCCTTAGCCTAGGTCCCCTCGGCCTTGGGCACACCACCTGGATCACAACACGTGGATCTTCCAAATTTGGGTTTTTTATCCAATCTTTTGTCAAAAAAATAATAGTCCGAACAATCTCGCTGAGAGATCTAACCTCAGGACTAAAAAAGTCTATTGTTTCTTTCTTTCTAGAGAGTCCATAGCATGGTTGAGATGAGGATTTTCAATATTCTACTTTTTACTGATTTGTTGTGCTTCTATATCCATTCATCCTAGAGGACTTCAATGTTAAGTGGGAGGTCGGTGATGTGGCATCTGTGTAACATCCTTTTCCATACCTGACTCATTATCATTGAAGCACAGAGAACATCTGCTAGGTCCATGAAATTTTTTTTTTCTAGAATTTCAGCCATAAGGATCTTATGGTTATAGCACAACCAGTTGAATAGTTTACATTTTTTTGGAATTGGAAGCTTCGAAATGATTCTTCCAAAATAGGAAACCACTCCATGAATGACAAATTTGTAGTAGGCCGATACTGAGTATAAGTATTTAGGAAACTATTTCCAAAGTCCTTTATTGTCACGCCCCCGACCCAAGATTGTGAATCGAGGGTCGCGGCAACCGCCGCATACTCATGAAGAACTCTCTCCATAAGCATGCAAGGCATCTCATCACGATATCAATGCATCGCAGCGGAATAAATTCAAATAATTGTTATTAAACTGTAATTCAAGTAATTAAATCAAATGTCTTACATCCAATAAAATTTTTTGCTAAAACAAAACAATAGATCTAAGTTCAATGAAGTTGACAATGCTAAATCTCGCCTCTAAAAGCTCTGTCCCAATATTTCTTCCCACGCTCGAAATTAATTATCTGAATCTGAAAAATAGAAAGAAAGGTAATGAGCTAGACAGCCCAGTAAGTAACAAATATCTCAACCAGATATTTCAGATATTATATGATTTTCAAGAATAATGCTGTAATTAAACATAAAAATATATTTCATGCTGATTTAATACAAATCAAATATTTTCAAATATTCACATATAATATAATCATAAATCCGATTCGATTCAAAACACTCATAACTCAACAGCCTCGACTATGACCAATGTTTAACCCCCATTGGCGGGGTCCACAGAATACCAGCGCACAACCCCCACTGGCAGGGTCCAGAAATACCAGCGCACAACCCCCACTGGCAGGGTCCACAAATACCAGCGCACAACCTCCACTGGCAGGGTCCACAAAGTACCAACGTATAATCTCCATTGGTGGGGCCCACTGAAACATAGTTAGGCTGAGAGCATAAATCCGATCTATATCAAAACACTTAGTACCACAATATATATCATAATCTTTCACTAAACATATGCATAAATCGATATACCATAACATTTCAAAAGCACTTTTCTTTCAAAACATAATTCCATAAATCATGCATAATTTCAGAGAATAATTATTTATTTTCAGAATAAATATAGAATATCTCGAGAAGATGATTCATTACTTACCTTTCACGGAGCACTGAACGAATGGATCGACTAACTTCTAGGAGATTCTTCCGTGCCTATTATCCAAAATTATATTTTTACATTAATTTTAATTCAAAATTAAATCTAAACAAATCCCAACTCAAAACCTCACTTAAAATCGACTCTTTCCTAAACTCGATCAAAATCATCAGATAAGACCTCCCACTACGCTAATCCTAGAAGGATGACTTTAGAGAGAGAGAAATCCATCAGGAGAGAGAAACAGGCTAGAGAGAGAAAATTTTAGAGAGAGAAAGTAGAGAGAGAAAGTCCAATTCTAGAGAGAGAAAATTAGGGTTCAGTCTGAAAGAAGAGAGAGAAGAGAGAGAAACTCTCTCTCTCATCAATTTTTTCTTTTATTTATTTATTTATTTATTTGTTTATTTATTTATTTACTTACTTATATATATATATAAATATATATATATATATATTTTATTTTATTATTATTATTATTATTATTTTCTTTTCTTTTTCTTTTCTTTTATTTTTCTTCTTTTCTTTTTTTTCTTCTTTTTCTTCTTTTTCTTTCCTTTTCTTTTTCTCTTTTTCCTTCCTTCTCTTTTCTTTTTCTTCTTTTTTTTCTTTTTCTTCTTTTTCTTCTTTTCTTTTTTTTCTTTGGTTCCTTCCAGGCCGAACAGGGGACGGTGGGGGTTCTCCGACCTTGACCGGCCGTTCGGGCCACGGTCGCCGCGGTGGAGGCCGGCGGCCGATGGGAATCACTCCCCCGATCACGGAGGAAGGTGGCCGGCGATCAATTCCGATCGCCGGCGCCGGAAACTTCAAGGAAAAGAGACCCAAAAACAGAGGTCCCTTTCCCGACCGGAAATCGGCGATTTTTGTCGCCGGCAGCCGCGCACAATTGCACGGGGAGGAAGAAAAAGAAAGAGGAGAAGAAGAGGGGAAACTTACCTTAACCTCCGGTGACCTCGCCGGCAAGAAAACACGACGAGAACCCGAACGATATCCGCGGCTTCGATTTGAGAAAAACGGAGAGAAAGAGAGAGGGAGGAGGTCGATCTTCAGTCTAAAGAGGAAGGGGTCTTCTTATAGAGAGTCCTAGGACTCCGAAGGGTCCTAGGATTCCTGATTCGCTTGGGTTTCGCCGGAGAAGAAGACTCCTATCGGGAGTCTTCTTCCCGATTTTGCATCCCCTGTTTTATTTTTTTTTGTTTTGGGCTATCACATTGTTCACCCCTAAAAAGAAATTTCGACCTCAAAATTTTTCATACCTGTCACCATTGTATTGGAAACCTGTGGATTCTGTTGAGTAAGCGCATAGACTCTTCCCTGAGTTTATTATGATGCTCATACTTTAACGTCCCAATATTCCTAATGTCTACCCACCTACACTCATATTATGTTAAATTCTATGCGTCATAATTTATCCACTTATGCTCTGATACCATATTAATTGTCACGCCCCCGACCCGAGATTGTGAATCGAGGGTCGCGACAACCGCCGCATACTCATGAAGAACTCTCTCCATAAGCATGCAAGGCATCTCATCACGATATCAATGCATCGCAGCGGAATAAATTCAAATAATTGTTATTAAACTGTAATTCAAGTAATTAAATCAAATGTCTTACATCCAATAAAATTTTTTGCTAAAACAAAATAATAGATCTAAGTTCAATAAAGTTGACAATGCTAAATCTCGCCTCTAAAAGCTCTATCCCAATATTTCTTCCCACGCTCGAAATTAATTATCTGAATCTGAAAAATAGAAAGAAAGGTAATGAGCTAGACAGCCCAGTAAGTAACAAATATCTCAACCAGATATTTCAGATATTATATGATTTTCAAGAATAATACTGTAATTAAACATAAAAATATATTTCATGCTGATTTAATACAAATCAAATATTTTCAAATATTCACATATAATATAATCATAAATCTGATTCGATTCAAAACACTCATAACTCAACAGCCTCGACTATGACCAACGTTTAACCCCCATTGACGGGGTCCACAGAATACCAGCGCACAACCCCCACTGGCAGGGTCCAGAAATACCAGCGCACAACCCCCACTGGCAGGGTCCATAAATACCAGCGCACAACCCCCACTGGCAGGGTCCACAAAGTACCAACGTATAATCCCCATTGGCGGGGCCCACTGAAACATAGTTAGGCTGAGAGCATAAATCCGATCTATATCAAAACACTTAGTACCACAATATATATCATAATCTTTCACTAAACATATGCATAAATCGATATACCATAACATTTCAAAAGCACTTTTCTTTTAAAACATAATTCCATAAATCATGCATAATTTCAGAGAATAATTATTTATTTTCAGAATAAATATAGAATATCTCGAGAAGATGATTCATTACTTACCTTTCACGGAGCACTGAACGAATGGATCGACTAACTTCTAGGAGATTCTTCCGTGCCAATTATCCAAAATTATATTTTTACATTAATTTTAATTCAAAATTAAATCTAAACAAATCCTAACTCAAAACCTCACTTAAAATCGACTCTTTCCTAAACTCGATCAAAATCATCAGATGAGACCTCCCACTACGCTAATCCTAGAAGGATGACTTTAGAGAGAGAGAAATCCATCAGGAGAGAGAAACAAGCTAGAGAGAGAAAATTTTAGAGAGAGAAAGTAGAGAGAGAAAGTCCAATTCTAGAGAGAGAAAATCAGGGTTCAGTCTGAAAGAAGAGAGAGAAGAGAGAGAAACTCTCTCTCTCATCAATTTTTTCTTTTATTTTTTATTTATTTATTTATTTATTTATTTGTTTATTTATTTATTTACTTATATATATATATATAAATATATATATATATATATTTTATTTTATTATTATTATTTTTTTCTTTTCTTTTTCTTTTCTTTTCTTTTTCTTCTTTTCTTTTTTTTTTCTTCTTTTTCTTCTTTTTCTTTCCTTTTCTTTTTCTCTTTTTCCTTCCTTCTCTTTTCTTTTTCTTCTTTTTTTTCTTTTTCTTCTTTTTCTTCTTTTCTTTTTTTTCTTTGGTTCCTTCCAGGCCGAACAGGGGACGGTGGGGGTTCTCCGGCCTTGACCGGCCGTTCGGGCCACGGCCGCGGCGGTGGAGGCCGGCGGCCGACAGGAATCACTCCCCCGGTCATGGAGGAGGGTGGCTGGCGATCAATTCCGATCGCCGGCGCTGGAAACTTCAAGGAAAAGAGACCCAAAAACAGAGGTCCCTTTTCCGACCGAAAATCGACAATTTTTGTCGCCGGCAGCCGCACACAATTGCACGGGGAGGAAGAAGAAGAAAGAGGAGAAGAAGAGGGGAAACTTACCTTAACCTCCGGTGACCTCGCCGGCGAGAAAACACGGCGAGAACCCGAACGATATCCGCGGCTTCGATTTGAGAAAAATGGAGAGAAAGAGAGAGGGAGGAGGTCGATCTTCAGTCTAAAGGGGAAGGGGTCTTCTTATAGAGAGTCCTAGGACTCCGAAGGGTCCTAGGATTCCTGATTCGCTTGGGTTTCGTCAGAGAAGAAGACTCCTATCGGGAGTCTTCTTCCTGGTTTTGCATCCCCTGTTTTATTTTTTTTCGTTTTGGGCTATCACATTTATCTTCTTGATTCGATAATCTAAAGTTTGTCAGTATTCTTGATAACTCCTAGAGATTGGATTAGGCAGTTGGGTGTGTGACGCAGCCTATAGTGCGGCGATCATTGGGGAAGACGGATTGAAGACGCACGAAACAAAAAAAGATAGAAAAAGAAGAAAAAACTCTTTTCTCATGAGCTTTTACTCAATGATCTCAAAAAAAAAAATCGATTACAATGATGGCCAAGGACCTTATTTATAGTGTAAAGTCGTAACTCAACTAAAAGAAAAAAAATTGAAAGAAAATAAAATACTAAATAAATTAAAACAGACTCCATATCAGACTAGGACTTTTGCGCGCTTCTATAGATCTGTCAAATGATTGAATTAGGCTCTAAAATTCACAGTGGTAGTGAAGCATCGTAGATCTCAAAAAGAGCTTTTCAGAATGGGATTAACTTAAAGATTTTAACATCGGATGATAAAGTTATGGCTGTTTTACTGCAACAACGTCAGAACCCTATAGGAATCGATGGTACTTCGGATACCTCAGCAGATATATTTCGGATACCTCAGTAGATACCTTGGATACCTCAGCAGATATCTCAGATACCTCAATAGATATCTCGACAGTAATATAGATACCTCGAATCAGTCAGTATCCTAGCACATACAATAGCTGTCAAGTCGAATTCGCACCCTTTCGGATCTGATCCCTCAATTCCATATACTGTAAGCTATGACGTCGGCATCATTCTCTCTTGGCTGAAAAAAACTCATTCTCCAGTTTTCTCATTTGATGAATCACCTGCATAAGGAATTAAATGCTTCACATTGAACACATCAGAGATTCGAAGATGACTTGGTAACTTCAACTGATAGGCGTTGTCACTGATTTTCTTAAATATCTCGAAAGGACCTATTTTGCATTGGCTTAGCTTGTTATATTCTCCCACCGGATACCTATCTTTGGTTAAAACTGCCCACACATAGTCGCCAACTTCAAAAGTTACCTTCTTTCTATATTTGTCCACAGCCTCTTTGTACTTGACATTACTAGCTTCAATCTGTTCTTTTACTGATTGATGAAGAGCTTGAATATCTGTAGCCAAATCTTCAATCTTTGCACTGGGTCATCCTTTGGAAGTGATGGGAGTTAAATCCAGAACACTACTCGGGTTCAGTCCATAGATAATTTGAAATGGGCTATAGCTTGTAGTCCTGTTCACTAAATAGTTGAACACGAACTCAGCTTGTGCTAAAGCCAAATCCCACTGCTTCGGGCATTCGCCAGTAAGGCTCCTCAATAAATTTTCCAAAATTCTGTTAACGGACTCAGTTTGACCATCTATTTGAGGATGATAGGATGAACTGAATTGCAAAGTAGTTCCTAAACTTCTCCATAGGCTCCTCCAAAAGTGGCTCATAAACTTTATGTCTCTGTCAGATGTAATAGATTTGAGTACTCTATGGAGTCATATAATCTCTTTGAAAAATAACTAAGCAATGTTTGAAGCATCCATGGTCTTACGACAGGCAATGAAGTCGGTCATCTTGGAGAACCAATCTACAACTATGAAGATCGAATCGTTCGTCCTTTGAGTCATGGGCAATCCCAACATGAAATCCATGCTAACTTCCTCCCAGAAATGATCAGGGATAGGTAAAGGAGTAAACAACCCTGCATTGGTCGTTGTCCCCTTAGAAACTTGACATGTCTGGCATCGCTGCACAAAGCGAGTCACATCACGCTTCATCTTGAGCCAAAAATATTTACTATGGATCAATGTGAGAGTCTTATCTCTGTCGAAATAACTTTTTGCATGATGCTCATGTACTATCTTCTCCCACAAAGAGCAATCAGGGATACAAAGCTGTACACCTCGAAACAAGAAGCCATCATGTAATTAGAAATCAGTTCGCTCGTGAGAATGCACCTCTTGTAGAATTTGGCCAAAGTCTAGATCACTGGCATAGAGGTCCTTCAGGATATCAAATCCAATCACATCCACATGAAGAACTCCTAGCAACTTGGTCGTCCGACTTAATGCATCTGCTACTCGATTTTGAGCACTAGATTTGTGCTTCAGAACAAAGTGGACCTCTTGCAAGTAGTTCACCTATTTGATATGCTTGCAGCTCAGCCTTTCTTATCCATTGATGTACTTCAGGGCTTCGTGATTAGTGTACAAAATAAACTCCATCTGGACCAAATAATGTCGCCACTACTGAAGTGCGCTAATCACCACATAAAACTCCACATCATATGTCGAATAGTTTAACTTAGACCTAGATAATTTTTTACTGTGGAAGCAAATGAGCCACTCCTCTTGACTGAATACTCCACCGACTCTAGTAGAAGATGTATCACACTCCACCTTGAAGATCTTAGTGAAATCATAGAGGACAAGAATATCAGCAGAGGTGATCTTCAATTTAATTTCTTCAAAAGTAGCCTGCACCTCGGGAGTCCACTGAAATCACCTTCCTCTCATGCAGTTAGTAATCGAAGATATCACCAAAGAAAAACCTCGGATGAATCTATGGTAGAAGAAGGCTAGGCCATGGAAACTTCAGACTTCAAAAATGTTGCATGACATCGGCCAATTCTGAATAGTCTGATTTTTGGATGGATCAGCCTGTAGCCCTTCAGAGGAGATGATATTGTTGGATGTATATCTTAAAAGCTAATATGGCTGATACATTGTAATAACATTAGGATACAATTTTATGCTTAAAATATTGATTTGACCAATAAAAGGACAAATTTATTATCAGTCAAATGCGATGTGTCCTTGAATCATCCATAAAATTAATACTTACGATACATATTCTCAAGATATTGAGAATTAAAGGCATGTATAATTAATTCCTAAATTACTCTCAATCATAGTATTATCATGAGGATGGTGATCGATCCAGATACACTGACGCATAGATTACTTTCTTCAGAGTAGATGAGTCTTTGATCTAAATTGTAGAGATACTAAGTGATAAGTGCGGATAGTTGTTAGAGTGTTGGATTTTCTATAGGTGCTAGTGCACGTAGATTTCAAAACTTTTTTAAATCCAAAATACAGCGAAAAAAATTAGATTAAAATACTTTTAATCTAAACATGCATTCATCATGTGAAAGCATCTATGGATCTAGTTCATATGCTGAAATTAACATAAACTGATTTTAGGATGAATGAATGAAAGTCTGTGATTAATTCACATATCTGAATCACTTTTTCTTTACCTCAAACCTATAATTAGGGTTGAATCCAATTCAATCCCTGGATCTAGGACTGAACAGGCTCTGAATCAGTAGTACAAGCATCCTGCCTCTATGGATATTCACAAGGTCGATCTCAATTATTTTCTCTAGATCCTGCTTGCCTGATCCAAAAGCCAGAATAGGCTTGAACCAAGCTTGGATAGGAATTGAATTGCGAACCCTTTTGATCTTTCTTTCTTGATTCTTAAAGAAATCAAAAATCTTTTTTGATCCCTCAACTAATCAAGAAGAACAATAACTAAGAAGTGGTTATAACTAACACTCAACAAACTTGAGAGGAAAGGGAAGAAACCAAGAAACAAGTTGGCACCAACACTTGACACAAAACCAAGTAGTCACCCACCTCTCTTTTAGCTCCAAGGAGAGATGCCTAGAGAGAAAGAGGGTGTGAGCTAGAGAGAGAAAGAGGAGGGGAGGCATGGGCACAGTAACAGGTGGTGGCAAGGAGAAAGTGAGTTTATATGAGAAGGTAAGGCCAGAATCCTTTAAATAGACAACATAAGGGTGTCCTAATCAAATTAGTATTTCTTCTTCTAATCATATTAGAAGTCCTAGCCATAATATACTTGGATCAAATAAATATGGTGCCACCCATGGGTCACCCAAGTCCACACCCAGTGCTAGGCTTTCTCTCATATAGGACCCAATTAAAAGTCTTGTTGGTGCAAATATCCGCTTGCGCCGGAGAAGCTGGAGTCGAGGGAGTCGCGGTCGCCGCCGGTCCCTGCAAAAGAAGTCTAAACCGGAGGTGGGGTTGCTCCGGCAAGACCCTCCAACGCTCAAGTCAGTTCTCTACCTCAACAAGAATGGAGTGCTCGAACGAAAATTTTAGCAGAGTTTTTAAATAAAAATGAGAGCTTATTGAATAACGTATCTGGGGTTCCCCTTTTATAGGCGCAGGGGGCAACAAATTGATAGCGACGCTTGTAACCGTCAGGTAGTGGGTCGCTCAGAGTCAGGAGGAATTTATTGCGAGGAGTAGTGGAGTGGACCCGTGGCCCCTACTGCAGCGCGTCACGTGGAGTCTATCGCAGGGAGTGGAGCGGCGTCTGTTGTCGTGACTCGGCAGAGGGTGAAAGAATCGCGCATTATCTGTTACAGAAGGTGGAGTAGGATCGTGGGCATCATAGCGGTCTGTCAGGGAATGGTGGAGCCATGCGGGATCCGTCGCAGGAGGTAGAGCAGAGTCGTGGCCGTCATAGTGATCTGTCAGAGAATGACGGAGCTGCGTGGACTCCGTCGCAGGAAGTGGAGCAGGATCGTGGTGGTTGCTGTGTCGCATCGGGGAGTGCAGATCTGTCGGCTGAAGTTCGGCAGCGGTCGGAGTTGGCGACGAAGCTCGATTCCTGTAGGAGTCCGGGCGGAGTCCTCCTTGCGGTTGAAGTCGTGGATGGGGCCCGGCTTTCGTAGGAGTCTGGACGGAGCCCTCCTTGGAGTTGCGGACGGAGCCCAGCTCCCGTAGGAGTCCGGGCGGAGTCCTCCTTGGAGTCACGGACGGAGCCCGGCTCCCGTAGGAGTCCGGGCGGAGTCTTCCTGCAATTGAAGTTAGGTGCGAAGCCCGGCTCCCGTAGGAGTCCGGACGGGGCTTACCGGCAGTTGAAGTTGGCGACGGAGCCCGGCTCTCGTAGGAGTCCGTGCGGAGTCCTTCTTGGGGTTGAAGTCATGGATGGGGCCCGACTCCCATAGGAGTCCGGGCGGAGCCCTCCTTGGAGTCGCAGACGGAGCCCAGCTCCTGTAGGAGTCCGGGCGGAGTCCTCCTTGGAGTCGCGGATGGAGCCCGGCTCCCGTAGGAGTCCGGGCGGAGTCTTCCTGTAATTGAAGTTAGGTGCGAAGTCCGGCTCCCGTAGGAGTCCAGACGGGGCTTACCGGCAGTTGAAGTTGGCGACGGAACCCAGCTCCCGTAGGAGTCCGGGCGGAGTCCTCCTTATGGTTGAAGTCGTGGATGGGGCCCGGCTCCCGTAGGAGTCCGGACGGAGCCCGCAAGGGTCAATCTCGCTGAGAACTTCGGCCGTGGGTATTTTATACCCAACACCAGTCCCCCTACTTTCGAGTTTGAATTTCGAATGAAGGAAGTACAGAGAGATTGGCATAGCCGAAGTTGTCTCCTCGAATCCTGTTCACGACCGCCCCCAGATATTTTGGCATTAAATGCGCGCGTGCTGGAGTCTTTTCGAATCGGAGCGATACGAAGGGACCCTTCGAAATTCCCCCCGGTGCACTGGCCCAGGTACGGTGCCATAATGGCCCTGCCAATCCATCAGCCGCTTTTAGCCACCTGTCAAGGGGAGTGGGACACGCGTCGGGTGCGGGCTGGCCTGGGGGGATTCGCGATCATTATGGCATCGAATCCCAGGGTCTATTTAAACCCGTCCTTCCACCCTTAGGGGCCCTATTCCGTTCCAGAGTTCTACCAGTATCTACCCTTCCTTCGAAAGCCCTGTTTCTGTTGGCATCTTCTTGGGCCATTGGTGCCCTTCAAGTCATCCCTGTCCTCGCCCCTCTGCATCCCTCAGAGCGATCTAGGTTAGTCCCAGCACCTTCATCTTCCTTTCCGCCACTTAGGGGCCTCTTCTTCGCCATTATTTTTTGTATTCCTCCGAGTTAGTTTCCTGTGACCTCTCGTCCCTTATCCTGCCTGCCTTCTTCGGGATCTTTACAGTCCTAATTCGAAGTTATTCGAAATGTCATCCGGCTCTTCTGCTCCCAGCGGTTCCGGGAGTTCTTCCACCTCAAACCCCCAGATCCCTTGCTCTGTAGACGAACCCGCGTCTGGGGCTGGGCTTCGCCCGTTTTTGCGTCGGGTGCCATTCCATGTTCCCTGATTTTGGAGGAACTCCTTCTGATAAGAGTTCAGTATGGAGTTCCTCCAGAGTACGACCTGGAGCTGCCTGGCCCCTCTGACCGGGCTAGTACTCCCTCACCCGATCATTTTTGCCTGTATCAGGAGGCGTTGGACTCCGGCTTCCACTTTCGTCCTTTGTTGTCGCCCTCTTCCGCTTCCTAGACATCTCCTTGGCTTCTGTTGCTCCGAATTCTTTTAGGTTTTTGATAGGGTTTCTCTCCCTTTGCCACGTAGTCGAGGTCTAACCGTCCCTCTCCCTGTTTAGGCACTTCTATACCTTCAAGCGTCATCCTTCGATGAAGGACTGATGGTACTTCTCCCCTCAGTTTGGCAAGAAGGGGTTGCTGAAAGGCGCCCCTTCTTCAATCCACAATTGGAAGAGAAAATACCTCTTCGTCCACTGCCCGACCCTGAGGCTGGGCCTGCCCCCTTGGGGCTCTCTAAGGGATTCTGTCCGTCGGGCCCCCAGCCTGGGGGAGGATGACCTCCAGGTTGCCCGGAAGCTTCTCGCCTATTCCGCTCCTTCCCTTCCCAATCTTCTGAGGGAGCAATTTCTGTTCAACATTGGCCTGAGCCCCCAGAATCCTACGAGTACTTCATCTTTTCCTTTTCCTTTCTCTGCTTTTCTTCTGTCCTTCTTCTTTCTTCTCTCTTTTTCTTTTTCTCTTTTTTTTTTTCTTCTTTCTTTCTTCTCTTCTTTTTTTTTTTTTTTTTTTTTTGATCTCTGATTTCTCTCCTCTTTCTCTTCTTCTTTTCTTTTTTTTTTTTTTTAAGGGATGGACGTCGAAGCAGCACGGATGCTTGCCAGGGGCCTCAAGGCCCACAAAAGAAAGGGTGCTGCGGCCGTCGGATCGGCAAAGAGGGCTAGGGCGGAGGAGTCGAGCTTGGCCGCGCCCGTCCAGGCGGCTCCAGCGATCGACATTCCCTCAGACGCCGAACCAACGGCTCCCCAGACCTCCTCGAGAAGTCCGCCGACTAGGGCCCCCGCTCTGGGGGTCCGCCCCATGGAGGTGCCCGTAGCCGAGAGGGGGAAGAGAAGGAAGTCGGTGGCCCGCAGGGTGAGTAGCCGCCGAACTACTACTGACGAATCCCTCGGCTCCGAAGAGGGGCCAGAGAATCTCTTCAATGACAGGGACTTGATCAGGCGGTTGATCGACGGCTGCATTCTGCTCGAAGTCGTCGAGAGGATCGACCACACCGATTCTGAGCAGCGGATCTGGGACTCTTTAGGGTCCTTCCTTAAGGTAAGCAAATCTTCATTTACCCGGCCATTCAGCCCTTGTTCTGATCCCCTAGCCGACCTTGCAGATTGGGCACTAGCTCCTCGCCAATATCGAGGCGACGAACCATGCGAGGAGGGACATCGTCCAAGTGGAGGAGCACTGTCGGGCCGAGGTTACTCGCCTCCAAGAAAAGATGGCTGAAGTAGTCGCCCTCCAAGAGGCCCTGGAAAGAGAGAAACAAGCCCGAGAGGAGGAAAAGTAGGCCTTGGAGGAGACGGCGAGGAAGGCGGAGGCCGAGGTCGCCAATTTGATTGAGCAGACTCTAGTCCTAGTCTCGAAGGCCAGGGCTCTTGCGGCAGAGGAGTTCAAGGCCTCCGCGGAGATGAGGGACCTGAATGTCCAATTCGGCCTGGAGGCGTTCATCAAGGGGTTCGAGCTTTGCCAAGAGAAAGTGGCCAAAAAATTTTCAGAGCTCGACCTCAGCTTCCTAGGTGAGGAGTCCGAAGACGAGGCCGGTCCCTCGCCCGCTACCACTGCTATCGCAGATCCCTTGCCGGGGACGCCGAGCTCTCCAACTCCTGCGTCTGAGGTCTGAGACCTCCGACCTTGTAGTTTTATTTTTTCACAATTTTTCTTTTCCTTCTTGTCTTCAAAAATCATCCAATCAATAAAGTTGAATTTCTTATCGTGGGTGGCTTCTCCCTCCTTCCCTTCTTCTCTCTGCTTTTCTTCCTGCGATGAGTCATGTTTTGACACTTTTGCCTTCCGATGGCAGTGTCCTGCGGAAGCACTTCTCCTACCCCTAGGGATCCCGCTGAAGTCGACGATCTAGCGGCTGAAGAAGGAAGTCCTTCACTTGACAAAAAAGTCAAAGAAGATGAAAGGCGAGCTTCGCAGACTGAGGGAGGGCCATTCTGAAGCCACCGTCGAGGCCACCCGCTTTCGGAATCTCCACATGAAGGGGATCATGGAGTATAGCTGGAGGAAGGTGGACTTCGCGAAGGAGCTTGAGGAATGCAAGAAGAGCGCCAGCGACCGAATTTGGGCTCAAGCTGCCAAGATCAGCGCTCTCACGGTGGAACTGTCTGCTGCGAAGGAGAAGATCTGCCAGCTGGAAGGGAGTTCATCCCGGCTCTTGGCCCGGGCCGACGGCGATCGGGAGTGGTCGAAGAGGGTCTCCGCCCTTCAGCAGCAGCTTCAAGACACCGAGATGAGCTACGACGTGCATCGGGCCGGTTGGCGCAGGCAGGTGGATGAATATAAAGGAAGACTCAGGGTGGCGACCGACAAAGTCGCCCGTCTTCAGAGGCAGCTGGCTGACAGGGCTCAGCTTACTTCCGCTCGAGATTCTGATAAGCTCCAGTCCCTAAGAGGAACCGTTGAAGGAATTTTCGTCGCCCTCGAGGAAAAGACGGCTGAGCTGCAACAACTGAAGATCCAGTTGGCATACGAGCAGCGGGCCGTCACGGACGCGAAGGTGGAATCTGAGGTCTTGAGAAAGAGGCGTCGAGAGGCGGAGACCAAGAGCCAGTGACTTCGTCGGGCGCTCCAGGATGCGCTGCAGAGAAGGAGAGAGCTAGAAGAAGAAATTGAGAATCTCAGGCAGTCCTGAATGAGGGGTGGAGCAGATAATTCTAGGTCGGAGGGAGTAGAGCTTCTTTAGGGCTCTTTTCATCCTTCTGTCCTTTCATGTATATATTTTCTCTTTTGTTGTTTCGTCTCGCTTTTGTCGTTGGTTTTTACGACCTTCCAATGATTTTTTTTTGGATCAGACTGGTATCTACTCATTACTCCTAATGAGTATGCCATGTCTAGTCTCGTACATGTCATGACGTACATAATAGAACCCACTATCGAAGCATATGGAACTCTACTCATACACTCTCTCTCTTGAGGAGTTGTCGAACAATCTCCTTTCGAAAGAAAAACTTTTTGACCTATCGGAAGATAGCCTTTTTTAAAATTTTTCATGCTAAACCGTTTCAGCATAGTATCTATGTACGTGGATTGAGAGAGCTCGATCAGCCTCTTAGATCTATCCCTATAGATCTTCATCCCTAGGATATAGGCTGCTTTTTCCAGATTATTTATGAAGAATTGTGATGACAGCCACACTTTTATTCCCTATAATGCAGAGACATCATTCTCGATTAAGAGAATATCATCTACATACAACACAAGAAATATAATTATCGAACTATTTGCCCACTTATATATGCAGGGTTCCTCTTCATTCCTAACGAAGCCATATATTTTGATCACCTTATCAAAATATATGTTCCAACTTCGAGATGCTTGCTTCAATCTATAAATAGATCTCTGAAGTTTGCACATTTTGGACTCATCTATGGATATGAACTCTTCATGTTGTATCATATATACCTCTTCGTTCAGTTTTTTATTTAGGAAAGCTGTCTTCATATCATTTGTCAGACTTCATAGTCCAGATATGCTACTATCGCAAGTATGATCCGAACAGATATGAGCATTGCCACAGAAGAAAATATCTCATCATAGTCAATACCATAACATTGACGATAACACTTGACAACGAAACAGACTTTATAAGTCTCCACCTTTCCATCTGCACCTCTCTTCCTCTTGAAGATCTATTTACACCCTATGGACTTTACCTCTTCAGATGGGTCAACTAATGTCCATACATCGTTGACCTTCATGGATTTCATTTTGGATCTCATAGCTTCAAGCCATTTATTAGAGTCGGATCTTTACATTGCATTCATATAGGTGATCAGATCCTCATCATTTTCATCAAGTTCGATAGGATCCCCATCCCGAACCAAGAAACCTAAGTATCTGTCTGACTGATACGGTACTCTATAGGATCACCTTAAGAATGTTTGTTTATTGGGCTCCAGATTTGATCTCATCAAATCCAGATCAGATTCAATCATTGGTGTTCGTTCTTCTACCTGTCGAACTTTGTCAAGCTCGATTTTAGAGGCACTTATTCTTTCACTAAGGAACTTTTTAAAAAAATATGCCTTACTGTTGACAAATACCTTTTATTCAGTAGGTAGGTAAAAGTAATATTTCCTCATTTTCTTAGGGTACCTTACGAAATTATACTTATCAAACTTAGGACTGAGCTTTTCAGTTTGTAATCATTTAACATAAGCTGGACACCCCCAACCCTAAAGTAAGAGAGGTTCAGCCTATGTCCTAACCATATCTCATATGGTGTCTTACTAACTAATTTGCTCGAAACATTATTGAGTACAAGACAGGCTATTTTAAGTGCATATCTCCAAAAAGAGATCGACAGAGTGGCAAACCCCATCATGGACTGAACTATATCCAACAAGGTTCGATTCTTCCTTTCTGTGATGCTATTATGCTGTGGTGTCCCTGAAGGGGTTCATTGAGAGAGAATCCTATTCTCTTCTAGATATATTAGAAATTTATTGGAAAGATATTCACCTCCTCGGTCAGATTAAAAAATTTTAATATTTTTTTTAGTTTATTTCTCTACTTCATTACAGAACTGTTTGAATATTTCAAATGATTCGGACTTGTGTTTCATCAAGTAGACATACTCATACCCAGATAGGTTGTCTGTGAATATGATGAAGTAGCTATTCCCTCCTCTGGCACATGTGCTCAAGGATCCACATACATCGGTATGTATCAGACCCAGCACGTCACTTGCGCGTTCACTTTTTTCAGTAAAAGATGACTCGATCATCTTTTCAAGCAAACAAGACTCATAGATAGATAACGATTCATAATCATGTTTATCAAGAATTTTTTCTTGAGCCAACCTGTTCATCCTATTCTTGTTGCTATGACCTAGCCTACAATGTCAATGGTAGGTATCTATGACATTATCTATTCTAGGATATTTATTTGAAATGTACATTACATTAGGCCTAGATACAATATAGATACCATTGTTCAACTGTCCATATAAAATTGTAATACCATTCAAAATGATATCATAAAATTTTTTCTTTATTGATATTTCATAATTTGAATTAGCCAAAAGGCCTACAGAAATAATATTTAAAAAAAAACTAGGATAGTAATGACACTCATTAAAAATAATATACTGAGACTCGAATACAAGCTTGATGATTCTTAAAGTTAGAACTGAAACTGATCTTCCATCTCTAACATTCAGGAATCTCTCACCTTCTCCAAATCTCTTAGTGACCTAAAGACCCTGCAATGAATTGCAAATATGAATAGAGCTTCCAGTATCCAACACCCAGGTCATTGTATCTATAAGAGAGAAGTTATTAGGTGTTATCACATAAGTATCTTATTCAACAACTGATTGCTTCTTCTTCTTTGGCCTGTTCGGGTCAAGAAAAGCGATATATTGAGGATAATTCCTCTTCCAGTAATCCTACTTCTTGCAAAAGAAGAACTCTACCTAAATTTGATCAGCCTTGAGCTTGGGTTTTTGAGACTAACTCCCAACATCAGGTATCTTCTTATTCTTCTTCTTTTTTTCTTTCTTAAACGAATGACGACTACCTGAAAAAGATCCTCCCACTAGATTCACTGTCTTCTTGTGGAGCTGGTGATCTTTCTCAAAAGTCTGTAGCAACTCCAACAGACCGTGGTAGTTGACTACAGGCTTCGTCATTCTGAAATGACTGAGGAACGATAGGTAGGACTTGGGAAGAGAGTTCAGGATCGCATCTTTCTCTAGCTGTTCATACAAAGGGAAGCCGAGTTTGCTCAATTTTTCAATCTGCTCGATCATGTATAATACATGATCGGTAACAGATGCACCCTCCCTCATCTGAGCATTGAAAATGGTGCAACTGGTCTTGTGCCGCTCAATATCATCAGGAATACCAAAAGAATCCCTCAACAATTGAAGCATTTTCTTTGACTGAGCTTCTTCAAACTTTCGGTTGAACTCGTCGTTCACGGAGGCCTGCACGATGCAACGAACCATGGTGCGATCATTGAGCCACTTCAAATAAGTATCTTGGATCGCTTCTCGAACGTTAGGAGCAGGCTCCTCAGGTGCCAGATATGTTATCACATAAAGGATCCGCTCATACTCCAGGACGATCTTTAATTTCTAATACCAATTATCAAAATTCAGTCCGATAAGCTTCTCACTGTCCAACAATGATCGAAGTGATAAGTTTGAGGCCATATCTGCACACACAAAGAAAGAACAAAGCCTAATTAGTATATAAATTTATTAATCCTAAAGACTTGGATATTAGTCTAAAGGTCCTCCTAATATTTTATATGAATTGGTAGCCTCTACCTCCAATTTGAAAAATTATTTTAATTTCTTAGCAGGTACTAAAATCCACACAGACTACATATAGGCCTGAGGATAGCTCGACCCATCCATATGCACCTCTGGATAGGTTCTCAACCAATTATTTTTTCAAATAACTTTTAGTATTTAATTTAGCCCTAGATTTTATTTCAGTAGGCGATGAGCCTCCACTGAAAGTTTCGATTAGATCAAACCATTAATATGAACCTACTCAGTGATTTTACCTAATGAGTGATCAGGCCCGAGGATGGCTCGATCACCCCAACCATCATCAGATAGTTCATTAGAGTCATCATATGATGAATGATAATTCTATCATTCAGAGAGAACATCAGACAGATGGCACCTACAATGTCAATCATAAATAATGGACCCATTATCACTCACCTTAATGGGAGGCTATGATCTAGTTATCACCATAACTAGCTCATTTTAAGGACCTAATAATTTAGAAAATTTAATCGATTTAGAGAAGAGAGAAGAGAAGAAAAGATCAATTTGTAGACTATAATCCTTTCACTAACTTCACCAAGTCACTGAATCGGATTAGGTCATTGTTGCCCAGCTATGCAACCCAAGAGGGGGGGGGTGAATTGGGTTTCTAAAAATTTAGACTTAATTAATAACTTATGATGAACAAGATAAAGATTTTAATTTAATATTAATTACCTGAAGCAGAATTGCAAGGATATAATAAAGAAATAAGGTAAAGCGATAAAGCACACCACAAACACAAAGATTTATAGTGGTTCGGTGCCAACCTTGCACCTACATCCACTCCCCAAGCTCCTACTTGAGAATTTCAATCCACTATGCTTGTATTCAACCTGAATACAAAATGTCGGAAACTCCGACACTAGCTATCCCAAGCTAGATCACTTATTTTCCGGGTACAAGTAAACCCAAAACACTCCGATTTCAGGTTCGGATCAACCTTTTCTTGTTTTGGAAATCCTTCAAAAATAAGAACAAAAACTCACAAAGAGTTAGAAAATTTTGAGCACAGATTAATACAATAACAGCTCCTTTAAATGAGCGAATATAACAATAAAAACTTTACTCAAATGAAGAACCCCTTTTCGGATTTTCTCAAAGTGGATGAACGCTTGAACGAATGCTTGAGAAGAGGTTGATTGTTGATTGAAGATCTCTTGAAAGCTTTGGAAGATCTCTAGATCAAGGTTGAACAATAGGCTTGAAAGATCCTCTCTTTGAAAGCTCTTGAATCTCTTTCATAATCTCTCGTGTGGATTTTGGATCCTCTTTTCTTTTTCTCTCAAATTATCTCGTGGATCCTCTCAATGAATTTTATCTCTCTTTTGATCTGCCGATTGATCTTCTTATTTTCTCTCCAATTTGATCTGCTATTTAATCTACAATTTCTTTCACCATTTCAAGCATTTTATAGCATTAAAAGCAAGAGAAAATAATTTAGGCAGATAAAGAGCCATTAGAGCAATTTTAGGAAGCATAAAAGGTAATTAAAATGAGCAAAAAAATAGCCGTTGCTGACATTTTCCGTCACAGGGGTCGACTCATGAGTCGACTCATGCTACAGGAGTCGACTCATGAGTCGACTTCTGTTGCAACAGCCAGAAAATGAGTTTCTGCAACTTTTAGCCTAAAACTGCAGGGGTCGACTCATGGGGGTCGACTCATGCCTGGGGGTCGACTCATGAGGGTCGACTCACAGGGTGTGCCAATCAGCTCATTATGCCATGAGTTGACTCACTGGTTGACTCATGATTTTCAAACATGCATAACTTTCAAAATACAAGTCCAAACATAATAAAATTTTCACCAATAGTTTACAAATCATTTGTTCTATCAAATGATACTATCAAATTAGGATTTTAGTGAAATTATGATTTTGCCCCTGAAGAGCATAAGGACTTTTTCAATTTAAAATTATTTGTGTCCCTTCAATCTGCTTTGTAATCATCAAAATCAATCTAGGAGCAACAATCTCCCCCTTTTTGATGATGACAAAATATTTGAACAAAAGCATTTATGTAAATCAATAATTTCAAAAGAATGCATTATACATTTATATGCTTGAAAAGAGTAAGATTCTTTTGGCATGATCATATACAAAAATAGTTTGTCCATCTTCTTAAAGATTTTAAGATATGCTCATTGAAATATGTGATTTTGGTGTTAGAGCAGAAAACTTATTTTTTTTTTGTTATCAGATTGAGCTCTATTTTGAAAATTCCATTCTCATTTGATTTTAGTTTTAGCATCAGAGCAAAAAAATACTTATGTGCTTAAAAAATTATGTGTGCCAAAGTATGTTTAAAAGTTGATTTTGAGCTTAAGTGTATTAACTCATTTTGAGCTTAAGATGTATCAGAGCAAGAGAAAAGAAATAAATTTTGCAATGTATCAGAGCAAGAAAAATAATTTTTACAATGTTATCAGAAAAGATTTTACAATGTATCAGAGAAAATGTTATAATATATCAGAAAAAATTTCACACTGTATCAGAGCAAATATCAGAGAAACTTTCACACTATATCAGATTAAATTTTATCATGTATCAGAGCAAGTTAAAAGAAATTTTAGGGTGTATCAGAGTAAATCAAATTTCTTAAGATGTATCAAGGTAAATTTCAAAAGATATATCAGAGCAAGTTTGAATTTTGAAATATATCAGAGCATATAAAAAATTACTTATTTGTATTGTACTTATGATTTTGCTTTTGATGGATGGCTTTTTATTTAATTTCTATCTGATATCAAATTTCTCAAATTTTTGCTTAATTTCTCAAAATATCATTTTTGTTTAATTTCTCAAATTTTTGTTTAATTTCTCCAAATATTTAATTTCTCAAATTTTTGTTTAATTTTTGTTTAATATCTCCAATTTTTGTTTAATATCTCCAATTTTTGTTTAATATCTCCATTTTTTGTTTAATATCTCCAATTTTGTTTTGTTTAAATTCTCCCCCTTTTTGACATCATCAAATATGGTTAACTCTTCCTTTTTTTTTTTTTAAATATTCTTTAATTTCTCTCCTTTTAGAGTTTATCATAGAAGTTTGCTCCCCCTTAATATAGCAATTATCAACAGCAAACAAAGAGAATTGTCAAAAGAGAAGACAATTTTTCCACAAGAAGAATATATATAACCAAAATATGATCAATATCATTACAAAAGGTAGAAATATAAGTGAAAAATGATTCCATTAAAAATATAATTATTTCAATACATAGTTTAAAAATAAAATTCAACCAGCTAATTGTCAATACATGGCCCCAAGGTATAGATCCTAGAACAAGATACTAACACCTAGGATCTAGTAAAGATCAAGATAAGTCAATGATCGGAGTCATCAGATATAGGGTGAGGAGATGATGGATCAGAAGTGCGTCCTCTATCCCGTCTGCCTCTGCCACGAGTGGAGGTGCTGACACGAGCAGGAGAGCGAGATGAACTGGGTGGCTGAGAACGCTGAGATGCTAAGGACTGAACAGAAAGGGTAAGCCGAATGGAATCAAGTACATTCAATGCTCTGGAAACAGATTGAAGTAGAGCAGTGAACTGAGTGGTAGCATGCTCACTCGATCCTCGGATCTCTTTCCTCAGTAATTTATATCCACCTTCTAGTGCTCCTCTGAGCCTACCAGCCTCTGCAGTGAGGTCTGTGACCTCAATGGTTGACTCCTGTGACTTGGGATGGGCCAAAGCAAGGACTTGCCCCTGCAAGTCAAGAACTCTGCCAGTCAGTCTCCAGACTGTGTCCTCAAGCTGCTGGATCCTGATGGACTGATCTGATATCATTTGAAACACAGTGGAGATGTGGGGAGTAATGGTCTGATCAGAAGAGGTGGCTCCAGGTGCAAAAGAAGTACTACTCCACTGGCTAGACAGTAAAGAAGCCACACGCTGTGAAATATGTTCGATCTGATCGTCAGCCAGTCTGAACTCTGAATGAGGTGCTCTACTCTCTGGCTGATACACTGGTGTGGGCATCCTAGTAAACTCTGAAGGGCCAGCCTCTGTATCAGGAATGAACTGGATATTTGGTTATGCTGCCCTGAAGTCATGGACAGGAGATGATGGATCTTCTTCTTCTACTCTGCCTTCAGTTCTGACTTCAGCTCTCTCTTCAGTTCTCTCTTCAGTTCTTTCCTCAACTCTCTCCTCAGATCCCTTGATCCAACCACCATCAGTCTTTGCAAATCCCATTCGGTGCAGGCTGTGTTGGTTGAAAGTGCCCACATGAGATAGCTTGGTAGGTGCCTCCCCCTCACAGCTAACTCCAAACCTCCTAAATACTCTAGTAAGGGCCATACCATAAGGCAAGTGTGCCTTGGATCTATTCAAAGTTTCTCTCATGGCCTCTATCATAAGTGCAGGGAGGTTCAGGAGGGTCTGAGTGATGACATGAAATATGACACATACATCTCTGCTGGAAAGTAAGTCATGTCTACCACTCCTAGGAAAGAAGAGCTTTGTTACCATCTGATGCAGGACCCTCATCTCAATGGACAAAATCTTTGCTTCCAATTTGTTTAAATTTCCTGAATAAGTTTCTCCTAAAATAATTCTGATCCCCTCTTCTTTAATTGGGAGTTCCATATATGAATATCCTTCACTAGGCAACTGAAGTATTTCTCCCAATATCCTAGAATCCAGGCAGATATCAATTCCCTTTACAGTTGAAGTCACTGACCCACTTCCATAAAGTAGGTTTTGGTAGAATTCTCTAACAAGGTCAACATAGGTGACTTCCTTAAGAGAGCAATAGAGTTCCCATCCTTGGTTTTTAATTTTGGTAGCAAAAGTAAATCCTTCTTCCTCAAAGAACCGAAAATTTATATTTTTCCCGATTTCTACTTTTCTATCAGAAAGAGGATTCTTACTGGGGCTTATGGAGGATTGAGAGGGACCTTGAGCAGGTACAGAAACTGGAGTGGGAGCAGTTGAAGACCGAGCATGCCTTTTCTTTCTGACAAATTCTTCAGGCTCACGGATTGATTTTCTTCTTTGGGGAAGTTTCATCTTCGGAGCCATATCCACTATAATAGCAGACAAGGAGACTTGAATTGAGTGGAGGAGGGATCACAAGAGAGTGAAGAAGGATTTTGATGGAGAAAAGAAGTGGATTTTGGAAGATCGATAAAGTGCTAGGGCACGTTCCAACCGCGCCAAGCAATGTGAGAAAGCACAGAAAATCCTTTTCAAGGAGGCGATTTTTGGTGGAGAGGAGGGAGAATTGCCTCGAAATTAATCCTTGGATTTGGAGCAAAAAGAGTTGGAGAAGACGGCTTTTGGAAGAAGAACGATGGGAAGATGAGTCGTCTCACGAACAGGGTTTCAGTATAAAAACAATGAACCCGTTGAAAGTTGGTGGGATTTACAAGTTTGCCATTGAGTCGACTCATGGGGGTCGACTCATGAAGTTCAGAAAATCAGGAAAAATGTGAATAAATTCTAGAAAAATTTGAAATTTTGAGTGAAGGAATTTTGCTCAATGATAAGTTTTTAGAATGATAAATTTAAGCTTTTGGGACCAGGATAGATGTTGAAAATTGAGCTCTAATCAATTCTTTGGAAATTAAGAAATTTTAGGCAAATGGATCTAGAATTCCTAGATTTCTCCTAATTTCACAGAATCTATCCTCACTCAGGGCCTTTGTAAAGATATCAGCTAATTGACTTTCAGTGCAAACATATTCAAGAATTACATTTTTGTTTTGAACATGTTCTCTTATAAAATGATGTCTTATTTCAATATGTTTAGATCTTGAGTGTTGAATTGGATTTTTAGATAGATTTATGGTACTTGTGTTGTCACATCTTATTGGTGTTTCATTAAGTTTGATTCTAAAATCTTCGAGTTGTTGCTTAATCCATAAGATTTGAGCACAACAACTTCCGGCTGCAATGTATTCGGCCTCAGCCGTAGACAGTGCCACCGAATTTTGTTTCTTGCTAAACCATGAGATTAGGTTAACTCCAAGAAATTGGCAAGTTTCACTTATGCTTTTTCTATCTAATTTACATCCAGCAAAATCAGCATCTGAATATCCTAATAAATTAATTTGTGAGTCTTTAGAGTACCATAACCCTAGAGTTTGAGTACCATTTAAGTATCTAAGGATTCTTTTAACAGCATTCAAATGAGATTCTTTAGGATTAGTTTGATATCTAGCACATAAGCAAACACTAAACATGATATCAGACCTACTTGCAGTTAAATATAATAATGAGCCAATCATACCTCTATAGTATTTTAAGTCTACACATTTACCTTCATCATCCTTGTCAAGCTTACATGAGGGACTCATTGGTGTGCCAATTGGTTTGCAGTTCTCCATTCCAAATCTTTTGAGTAGTTTCTTGGTGTACTTGCTTTGGGTGATGGAGATTCCCTCTTTTGATTGTTTGATTTGGAGTCCGAGGAAGAAGGTGAGTTCTCCCATCATGCTCATCTCGAACTCCCCCTGCATAAGCTTAGCAAAGTCTTGACAAAGGGATTCATTAGTAGACCCAAAAATTATGTCATCAACATAAATTTGTATAACTAGCATATCATTTTGATTTCTTTTAATAAATAGGGTTGTATCTACATTACCTCTTGAAAAACCATTATTTAGTAGAAATTTGCTTAGCCTTTCATACCATGCTCTAGGTGCTTGTTTTAATCCATATAAAGCTTTATTTAATTTAAAGACATGATTAGGAAATGCATGATTTTCAAATCCAGGGGGGTTGTTCTACATATACTTCTTCAGTGATATATCCATTTAAAAATGCACTTTTAACATCCATTTGAAATAATTTGAATTTCATAAAGCAAGCATATGCAAGTAGAAGTCTAATAGCTTCTAATCTAGCAACAGGTGCAAAGGTTTCATCAAAATCAATTCCTTCTTCTTGATTATATCCCTTAGCAACCAGTCTTGCTTTATTTCTAATTACATTTCCATGCTCATCTAATTTGTTTCTAAAGACCCATTTTGTGCCAATTATTGAATAATCTTTAGGTCTTGTTACTAAGGTCCAAACATTATTTCTTTCAAATTGATTAAGTTCCTCTTGCATAGCATTAATCCAATTATGATCATTTTCAGCTTCTTCAAAAGTTTTAGGTTCAAGATGAGATACAAAAGCACAATGATTAACTGCATCTCTTAGTGAAGAACGGATTTTTACCCCATGCATAGGGTCACCAATAATTAACTCCTTAGGGTGGTTGTGAACATACCTCCATTCCTTGGGTAGGTCATTTGTACCTTGAGGTTGTTCTTGAATTTCTTCACCTCTTTCATTTTGTTCGTCTTCTTGATCCTTGTCTTTTGGAGTTGCTGAATCTTTCAGAGTGATCTCCTTCATACCTTCTATTAGTGGATCTGCATCATCAACACCCTCATTCTTCCTTGAAGGAAGATCGTTAGATTCATCAAAAACAACATGTATGGACTCCTCAACTACTAAAGTTCTTTTGTTGAAAACTCTAAATGCTTTACTAGTAGAGGAGTAACCTAGAAAGATTGCTTCATCTGATTTTGCATCAAATTTACCAAGTTTTTCTTTGCCATTATTTAATACAAAACATCGACAACCAAAAACATGAAAATATGCAATATTTGATTTTCTTCCTTTCCAAAGTTCATAGGGGGTTTTCTTTAAAAATTGTCTAATCAAACCATGATTTAAAATGTAACATGCTGTGTTAATAGCTTCCACCCAAAAATATCTTGGAAGGTTGCTTTCACAAAGCATGGTACGGGCCATTTCTTCTAAGGTTCTGTTTTTCCTTTCAACTACCCCATTTTGTTGAGGTGTCCTAGGAGCAGAGAAGTTATGGCCAATTCCATTTTCATCACAAAAATTTTCGAAATCTTGATTTTCAAATTCAGTTCCATGATCACTTCTAATATTTTGAATTGAAAACCCTTTTTCATTAGAGACTTTTTGATGAAATTTAGTGAAAATATGAAAAGTTTCATTTTTGTGAGCCAAAAAGAAAACCCAAATAAAACGAGAGTAATCATCTATAATTACAAGGCCATATCGTTTTCCTCCTAGACTGGTGGATCTTGTTGGTCCAAATAAGTCCATATGTAAGAGCTCTAATGGTCTAAAAGTTGAAACAGTGTTTTTGGATTTAAATGATACTCTAGTTTGTTTACCTAATTGGCATGCATCACAAATTCTATCCTTTTCAAAATTCAGTTTTGGCAAACCGAGAACTAAATCTTTCTTAATTAATTTTGAAAGAGAATGCATGCTGATATGTGCAAGTCTACGATGCCACAGCCAACTAGTCTCATTGATTTTAGCATTCAAGGATACTAGGCATTGCATGTCTAATTTGGCTAAGTCATTCAAATCTATCATATAAACATTGCCATGCCTATGTCCTATAAATTTAATGCCATCGTTAATAGGATTAGTCACAATGCAAACAGATGATTCAAAAACTACTTTATACCCTTTATCACAGAATTGACTAATGCTAAGTAAGTTATGCTTTAAACCTTTAACTAGTAAAACATTCTCAATGTATTTGGAGGGAGTGATACCAATGTTACCTATCCCGATGATCTTTCCTTTGCCATTATCTCCAAAGGTGACCATCCCTCCATCCTTAGCATCAAGCATGATGAATTATGATTCATCACCAGTCATGTGTCTCGAGCATCCGCTGTCAAGATACCATTTCCTGTTTCCTTCTTGGGATGCTAGACACACCTGCAAGCAAAGGTCAAGTTTCTGTCTTAGGTACCCAAGCTTTCTTGGGTCCTTTCAGGTTAGTCAGAATGGTTCCTTTTGGAACCCATATTTTCTTTGTGTTTGCATATTTGTTAATAAGACATGTGTATGATTTATGTCCTATCCTACCACAGTTGAAACAAGTAATACTTGTAGACTTGTTACTTGAATAATTTGCATAAATATCCTTCAGAAATTTTTGTTTCTTTAGAGGTTTATATCCAAGTCCAGCCTTATCATATATAGCTTTCTGATTATCAAGTATCATATTTAGTTTGTTTGAACTTAAGGTGAATTTATCTACTATAGATTTCAGCCTGTTAATTTCATCCTTTAAGTTTTGATTTTCTTGAATTAAGGTGGATTTTTCAATTGAAAGGTTTTCAGCATGTTTTACTAAGGACTGATTTTCCAATTTCAGTTCTTTATTTTTCTTCCCTAGTTTCTTTAATTCATCAATTGAATCATAGAAAGCTTCATGCAATTCTTCAAAAGTAAAATCACTAGTGGATTCAGAAGTTACCTCATTTTCGTGTGCCATAAGGCACAGGTTGGCTTGTTCTGTTGAGGTTTCCTCGTCGGAGCTTGAGTCATCACTCGCACTCCAAGTCGCCATCATTGCCTTCTTTTTGAACTTCTTTGGACCTTTCTTCAGTTGTGGACATTCGGATCTGAAATGCCCCGGCTTCTTGCACTCGTAGCATATAAGGGGTTGATCTTTCTCTTTTTCTTTGCTTTGTTCCCCTTTTGTGAATTTCTTTCTCATCCCCTGTTTCTTTTTTCTTAGAAACTTCTTAAATTTCCGGATGATGTGTGCCATCTCTTCATCCTGTTCTTCATCTTCAGAGTCATCCGTTTCATAATCAGGCAAAGTTGTGGATTTGAGGGCAATGGTTCTTTTCTTTTTGACTTCATCCTCTTGATGTTGCTTCATGCTAAGTTCATGAGTCATCAAGGATCCAAGAAGCTCTTCTAGAGGTAGAATGTTTAAGTCCTTTACTTCTTGGATGGCAGTCACCTTGGCTTTCCAAGTTCTTGGCAGTGACCTGAGAATCTTTCTTACAAGTTCACTGTTAGTATAAGATTTGCCAAGACTCTTCAAACCATTAATTATATCAGTAAAACGAGTATACATAGCAGTTATGGACTCATCATGCTCTATTTTGAACAATTCATATTTATGTACAAGCATGTTTATTTTAGACTCTTTTACTTGATTTGTTCCCTCATGGGTTACTTCTAACCTATCCCATATTTCTTTAGCAGATGCACAAGTAGAAATGCGATTAAATTCATTTGCATCTAGTGCACAATAAAGAACATTCATGGCTTTGGCATTTAATTGTGCCAATTTCTTGTCAACCTCATCCCATTCTTTTTCGGGTTTGGTTGACTCCTCACCATTTATAATCTTGGTGGGTGTGTGAGGACCGTTCACTATGATACTCCACATATCATAGTCGAGTGCTTGTATGAAAATCTTTATCCAAGCTTTCCAATAGGTGTAATTAGACCCATTGAAAAGTGGAGGTCGGTTTGTTGATTGCCCCTCGGCTAGAGAAGTACCAACATGGGTTGCCATAGATCTTTGGCTCTTTGATTGTTAGATCAAAGAAGGGCTAGAGCACCAGGCTCTGATACCACTTGTTGCCCAGCTATGCAACCCAAGAGGGGGGGGTGAATTGGGTTTCTAAAAATTTAGACTTAATTAATAACTTATGATGAACAAGATAAAGATTTTAATTCAATATTAATTACCTGAAGCAGAATTGCAAGGATATAATAAAGAAATAAGGTAAAGCGATAAAGCACACCACAAACACAAGGATTTATAGTGGTTCGGTGCCAACCTTGCACCTACATCCACTCCCCAAGCTCCTACTTGAGAATTTCAATCCACTATGCTTGTATTCAACCTGAATACAAAACATCGGAAACTCTGACACTAGCTATCCCAAGCTAGATCACTTGTTTCTCGGGTACAAGTAAACTCAAAACACTCCGATTTTAGGTTCGGATCAACCTTTCCTTGTTTTGGAAATCCTCCAAAAACAAGAACAAAAACTCACAAAGAGTTAGAAAATTTTGAGCACAGATTAATACAATAACAGCTTCTTTAAATGAGCGAATATAACAATAAAAACTTTACTCAAATGAAGAACCCCTTTTCGGATTTTCTCAAAGTGGATGAACGCTTGAACGAATGCTTGAGAAGAGGTTGATTGTTGATTGAAGATCTCTTGAAAGCTTTGGAAGATCTCTAGATCAAGGTTGAACAATAGGCTTGAAAGATCCTCTCTTTGAAAGCTCTTGAATCTCTTTCACAATCTCTCATGTGGATTTTGGATCCTCTTTTCTTTTTCTCTCAAATTATCTCGTGGATCCTCTCAATGAATTTTATCTCTCTTTTGATCTGCCGATTGATCTTCTTATTTTCTCTCCAATTTGATCTGCTATTTAATCTGCAATTTCTTTCACCATTTCAAGCATTTTATAGCATTAAAAGCAAGAAAAAATAATTTAGGCAGATAAAGAGCCGTTAGAGCAATTTTAGGAAGCATAAAAGGCAATTAAAATGGGCAAAAAAATAGCTATTGCTGACATTTTCCGTCGCAGGGGTCGACTCATGAGTCGACTCATGCTACAGGAGTCGACTTCTGTTGCAACAGCCAGAAAATGAGTTTCTGCAACTTTTAGCCTAAAACTGTAGGGGTCGACTCATGGGGGTCGACTCATGCCTGGGGGTCGACTCATGAGAGTCGACTCACAGGGTGTGCCAATCAGCTCATTGTGCCATGAGTTGACTCACGGGTTGACTCATGATTTTCAAACATGCATAACTTTCAAAATACAAGTCCAAACACAATGAAATTTTTACCAATAGTTTACAAATCATTTGTTCTATCAAATGATACTATCAAATTAGGATTTTAGTGAAATTATGATTTTGCCCCTGAAGAGCATAAGGACTTTTTCAATTTAAAATTATTTGTATCCCTTCAATCTGCTTTGTAATCATCAAAATTAATCTAGGAGCAACAGTCATGCTGATTGAACTGGCACCTAGATCAGTCACACTGATCAACCTTAATGGCATTGGCTAACTCGAATTACTTAGCGATCTAATCAAAATCTAGTTCACCAAATTGGCCAGGTAAGTGAGATCGATGGGAGGATCTGCTAAACTTGTCTTAGACACCATCGAAATGGCCAGATAAGTCATTCCCAATTAAAAACCACCAGTCAAAATGCCAAACTTATCTTAGACACTAATTGGTTAACTAGTTTCGATTTGACTAACCTAATGGTTCGGGTTCAATCACTGAGCCACAATCAAGGTCCATTGGTCTAATCAAAGATATGGACTTGACCATCTACAACTATTGTACTAAAAAATTTTTGATTAATGTAATTCAATATTTGGTTAGACTTAATCAATTTCTCTACATGGTCAATCAATTCTTTGATTCTAATCTTAAGTCTAACCCAATTAAAGAGAAGGACCTAATTTGAGCTAACCCATGCCCCATATTTTATACAATGTCATTAGATCTAAATCATAAATCTAAATCCAATTAGCTTGATACTTAATTCTCAATTAAGTTTTGCATCAACATGGTTAAGGTTTCAAAAATAATTTTCCATGCAAACTTTTTATATCAAATCATAAAATTTTTTAGATCAAATCAAAATTTTTTATAATTTTAGATCAAAATAATTTTGACTAAACAAGATTAGATGTAACTAACTATCTTCACAACTTGCATCATATACAACAACACCTAGGGTTTCAAGATCTAGGGTTTTGTAAGAAAGTAAGTTTTCTCTTTTCACTTTCTTCTTCATAAGACCTCACAGTGGCACTCCTACACATCATGAAGAGCATCCCATTGAATGGGAGGAGAGGGTCATGAAATCCTACTTGCTCCTATGATCGGACGGCCTGATTATTATCCAATCCGAGTACTTTGCTACATAGAACATCTAATCTAAATAAATAATAATCAGATCTATAAATAAACTAATTTAGATCTAATCTAAATCATAAATAATCAGATCTAATAACAAAAAATTAGATCTAAAGTCATATTAATTCATATCAAAATAACCTGGCTCTGATACCAGTTGAAAAAAATTTATGGTAGTGCAGTGCATGCAATTAAAAAAAATTATGCAGTAGAAATAATAGATTAAATAATTTAATCTTAATCACATGTATAAGATCTAATCTTAGACTATCACATCAAAATTTTTAATATAAAAAATATATACTTTAGATCTAAAAATAAAAATCACATCGATCTCATCGATGCTGAAATTCTAGATCTAACTATTAGATCTACCATAGGAATCAAAATAAGTTAGAGATCGTTACCAAATAAATTTTGATCTTGATCTTCTCTGATCCAATAGTTGGAGAGGGTACTCCTCAGATCACTCACAGCCACACAAAGTCATCTGGACTCTGTAGAAAAATCTACGAGAAGACTGGCACAGATTAGGGGCTTGGAGATGCAATTCTGCGAACAACTTCGATAGCTGATCTCTTCCTTCTTCTACAAGCACCTTGGATACTCTAAAATGATAGAAGATCTGGAGGAAAAAGAGAGGAGGAGGAAAAGAGGCTCTAAAAATAAAAAATTTATAAGAAAATTAATCATGGGACGTCCAAGAGAGGGGTCCCCTTTTTATAGACTAGGAATTAGGACTTTTCAAGAAAGGATGCCATGAATTAATGTCAAAACCCCTTTTTGGCATCTCTAAAAATTCCAAAAAAATTATTAAAATATGAAAAAAAATTTTAAAGTCTTATATGTCAAAAGATTCCTTAAGAAAAATAAAAAAAATATATAATATAGCTCTAACAATATATATCATATATAAAAAATTTCTTTCCTAGTCTGCATCTTATCTCTAATTTGGATCGCATTCGAATTAGGCAAGATATAATATTATGACTCATCAGCTATAGCTGACCACTCTTATTATATCCTCTCTCATGATGCCAAAAATCACAGTCTAAATCCAATTAGGCATGAAAAAATTGGTACGGATCCAGATGTGGCCAAAAGATAAGTATAGAGTCCTAGTCTGACTTGGACTCTTCATTTCTAATTCAATTCTAATCCAAATCAAATTTGGATTGAAACCACTGATAGAAATAAACTTAATCCAATTAAAAATTTAAATATCTCATCAAATTCTTAATACGATTAGAAATTAGTCGAGTCCAAATCCTGATCGAATCAAGATCAAATTTCTCTTGTAATCGGGTTGGATCATATCAATCCCAATCTGAGTCGAACTGAATCTAATTCAATTAGACTTGATCTAAAGCTCTTTACTCAATTAAATTAAGTCAATTAGTAATCTAATTACTAATTAATTCTTCATAAATGGTAGAGTCTCAATCCCAGTGGGACTCTCCCATAGAGTCCTAGTCCAAGTAGGACTCTTCAATAGAGTTACAATCTAATTGAACTCTTCAGCCATCAGATCTGATCAAATCTTCTAATACGTGTGGTCCCATAGGTTTGAACCTAAGCCGATAGCATAAGAATAACTTTCTATACCAATCGATGTAATCATCTAGCAATGATGACCCAACGATCGGATGGGTCGAAGTATTGCAAAGCAACCTTCTAAAACCTACTAGTGTTTGGTTATCGTATAATTCATCTCTTTGACCCAAGTGCTTAAGGTGACTTAGGGTTTAACTGTCAATCCTAATTAAGTTAACCATATTATATTTCAACCTTTCAAATCAATCTCATGGATTATCCTGATCAAGATTTTGCTAAATTAAAATACACTAATGCATATCTCCTACTAATTCAGAGGGATCAATTTCATCTTGACTCATACACCGACTTGATAAGTACTTGACTGCACCTAGTATTCTTTCATCACTAAGTTAAAAATTCAAATAGTCTAATACTAAAGTATAATGAGTTGCTTACAAGTCACCGTGGTGGTCTCAGGTCGGAGGGACACTTATACCCATACCCTTCACAAGCTACTCTTAACAGTAGAGTGCTTGGCACATGGTCACGTTCGATGCAAATATACTCCTATATTCCATCTACATGCCATAACAATGTCTCCACACTCTTTGGTTAGAAAGACAATCAACTCATATGGCACACAACGACCTATACTTGATATCGCTATTGTCCTAGTAATAGCGTATCATTTGGTCACGAATAATTTTAAGGACTTAACGATAAATCTTCCTTTGTCGATTAATATATATAGTCCTAAAGATTTTATTACAACACAAGAGTTCAAAGATGATCAATTTGTAATGAAAATATCAAATAATTTTTATTAATAAAAATTTATATACAATTTACAAGATGAGCACAATCATCTAACGGTTGGCTTTAGGATATATTTTTCAACAATAGTTAATACCATAATGCTGACAGTAACTCTTGGCAACTAGACAGGCTTTATAAGTCTCTACCTTCTTGTCCACTCCTCTTTTTCTCTTAAAAATTTATTTACACCCTATGAATTTTATCCCTTCAGGTGGATCAACTAGTATCCATACACCATTGATCTCCATAGACTCCATCTCAGATTTCATGGCTTCAAGTTATTTTTGAGAGACAAACTATTGCATGACCTCCATATAGGTAATCGGATCCTCATCATTCTCATCAAGTTCAATGAGATCACCATTCTGGATTAAAAAATCATAGTATTTATTCGGCTGACGTGGTACTCTACCAGATCTTCTTAATGGCGCCTCTACTAGCTCCAAATTTGATTCACCAATCAAATTTAATTCTATGTGTGTCGGTCATTCCACTTTATGAACTTCATCAAGTTTAATTTTACAAACATTAGCTCCTGCACCAAAAAATTCCTTTTCCAAAAAGACTACCCGACTGCTGACAAACACGTTTTGTTCTGCAATGAGGTAGAAGTAGTATCCTTTAATTTTTTTTGGATACCCTACGAACAAATATTTATCGAACTTCGATCCAAGCTTATCTATCTTTAAATGCTTGACATAAGCTGGACACCCCCAAACCCTAAGGTGTGAGAGCATTGGCTTACGGCTAGTCCATATCTCATATGGAGTTTTATCGACAGATTTGCTCGGCACCTAATTCAAAATGTAGCAGATAGTTTCTAGAGCATATCTCCAAAAGAAGATTGGCAGACTCATAAAGCCCATCATGGATCAGACCATATCTAGCATGGTTCGATTCTTCCTCTCCGATATCCCGTTATGTTGTGGTGTTCTGGGAAGGATCTACTATGAGAGAATCTCATTTTCTTCTAGATATGTTAGAAACTCACTAGTGAGGTATTCACCTCTTCAGTCTGATCGAAGGAGCTTAATACTCTTTCCAGTTTGTTTCTCTACTTCAGTATGAAATCGTTTGAATATTTCAAATGATTCTGACTTATGCTTTACAAGATAGATATACCCATACCTCGATAGGTCATCTGTGAACGTAATGAAGTAGAAGTATCCTCCTCTAGCACATATGTTCATAAATCTTTATACATCAATATGTATTAGACTTAGGATATCACGGGCTCTTTCATCTTTTTCTTTAAAAGGTGACTTAGTCATCTTACCAAGTAGACAGAATTCACAGGTAGGCAATGATTCATAATCATCTATCTCTAGAACACATTCCTTGATCAACCTGTCAATATATTCTCGTTCACATGACCAAGCCTACAATGTCAAAGATAGGATTCATTGACATTATCTAACTTAGGGATTTGTTGGCTGTGTACATTACACTAACAGGCCATGATATTATGTATATGTCATGTTTCAATTATCTACGTATAATTGCAGCATCATTCATAATGATATCATAAAAATTATTTTTTATTATAAAGTTGTAACCAAATTTGATCAAAAGGCCTACAAAGATGATATTCATCAAAAAAGAGAGACAATAATGACAATCATCTAACATAACACTACTAGACTCAAAGACAAGCTACAAAGTTCTTAAGACCAGAACTAGAATAAGACTTCCATCTCTAACATTAAGAAACCGCTCATCCTTTCGAAATTTTCTACTTACCGATAGTTCCTGTAATGAATTACATATATTAATAAAACTTTCAGTATCTAATACCGAGATAGTAGTATCATAAATAGAAAAATTACAAAGAGTTATTATATAAATACCTTGCGAAGCAATCATTTCCTTCTTTCTCTTGTTCTTAGGCCTATTTGGGTCAAGGGTAGCTATATAAGCTGGACAAATTCTTTTTCAATGATCCAGCTTCTTACAGAAGAAGCACTCTATCTGGCTCTTATAAATTTTTGATGGTTTGCTCTGCTTAGGATCGGTGGCACAGAATTTCTGCACCTTTTTTTTCTTTTCTCTCTTAAAGGATCAACATCCTACAGATAAAACTCCCACTAAATTTACTGACTCCTTCTGGAGCTGGTGATCCTTCTCAAAAGTCTGCAGTAATCCTAGCAAACCATGGTAGTTCACTGCAGACTTGGTCATTCTATAAAAACTAAAAAAAGATAGGTAGGATTTTCGTAGCGAATTGAGGATAGCATATTTACCTAACTGTTCATGCAACGGAAAGTCAAGTTTGCTAATGCATTCAATCTGCTTAATCATGTACAATACATGATCGGTGACTGAAGTCCCCTCTCACATATGGATATTGTGTAGGAACCAGATCTAGGGTTTCAGGGTTAGATCTTGAAACTTTTTCAAGATCATACAGCGGAAGACTAAAATAAATCAAAATTTATTTTTTAAGATCAGAAAGTCCCTAGATCTAAGATCCTATTACATGATTATTATATAGCATTAAATCAAAAATTAAAATATATATAAATATAGTATGAACTACATGTTGATCATATCAACATGTTTCTATACTAGCTACATCTAATGTATGTATTAAATAATAGATCAGATCTATTACCTTGCAAGTTAGACGCTCTAACCTCACTGATCCGGGCTTAAGGATGATGTTGCAAGCCGCACACACGTCCGGCCTCTAGGAGTCATCCACACGAGCCCACGAATCTCGATCAGAAGTCCTGCTTCAGGAAATCAGCACAGTATGCTAGTACTGCACTGATCCTTCTTTGATGGTTGATCAGGTGCCTCCTTCTTGATTTGGACTCTTCCAAAGATGGAAAGTAGAAGGAGGAGTTTCAGATCTGAGACACTCTCAGGAAACTCAAGATGGAAGGAGGAAAGATATGAAAATAAAAACCCTAGAAGAAGACCCTCTTCTTCTTCACGTTTTTCTCTCTAAATGCCCAAACTTGCATCTTTTATATCTCCACGACCCAAAGGTATTTTTCTCTGATTTTTGGATGGAAGAAAGGTCTCTCAAATATCTATCTCTCCTTAAAATTTCACAAAGAAACTCATCTTATATAGAGAGATATGATAGAGTCCTTGTCTAGGTCAAACACCTAGTCAAGGCTTATCCTAACATGGCAAGTAAAGGGACGCCCAACTCTTGAGCACCTCCTTCATATTTTCATGGATGGATCAATAGAAAAAGGTGCACAATGTAAACCCTAAAAGCCACGAAAATTCTAAAATAAATTTGGATAAATTCAGTGCAAAATTGAAAGAGTTTTGGATTTCTAAAACTCTATCTCATAGAATTCAAAATCCAAACTTATTCCTTTTAGATTTGATCCAAACCACCTTCCATGTAAGAAAGAAGAGAAGAGACCTTTTGTGAACGTGGGAGAAATCTGGGAGAGGGCTTTTGTCGCACAAAATAAGTGGAGATTGACGTTGAATAAGAGAGAGGGCATGGAGAAGGCTTATGTGGCGCAAGGTGGAATCCTAGTCCTACTAGGATTCTGTCTCATGACTTGTTTTAATTTGGTTTCCCAAACCAAATCAAATCAAAATTAGATCAACCCAATTAAAATAGGTTTTAACCTAATTAAGAACCTAATTTAATCAGATTAAATAGATTTAA
This sequence comes from Elaeis guineensis, assembly GCF_000442705.2. NCBI lineage: Eukaryota > Viridiplantae > Streptophyta > Magnoliopsida > Arecales > Arecaceae > Elaeis > Elaeis guineensis. The sequence goes on along the minus strand of NC_026006.2, from coordinate 31,404,035 downwards.
ATCTGATTTAATTTTTTAATCAAATTAGAAATTAGATTGACCTAAGTCCTAGTTGAACTAGGAATAGTCTTTCCTTGCACTTGGCTTATCCAATAAATCAATTAGACTTGATCCAATCAAGTCCAAACCAAATCTAATTAAATCATATTTAATTAGACTTAATCTCAGCCCATTGGCTTAATCAAATTAAGTCAATTAGCAATCAAATTGCTAATCGATCCTCCTGCAACACTTGCACTGGGTTAAATGTCAATCGTATTGATTATTTAACCCTATAATGATTCTTAATCGTTGATCAACCATCCGATCGGATCATGAACTCTAATGTGTGTGACCTCATAGGTCCGAACCTAAGCCGGTAGCATAGAAATAAATTCCTATACCAATCGAAGTGACCATCTAGCAATGGTACCCGACGTCCGGATAGGTCGAATGTGTAGAACCACATCCTTAGAACCCATGCGGATATAGTTTTCATATAATTCATCCCCTTGACCAAAATGATCATAGGACACCCCAGAGCTCAACTGTCAACTCTGATCAGGTTGTCCACATTGTATTTCAAAATATCAAATCCATCTGATGGATTACCCTGGCCAAGGTTTTGCTAAATTGAAATACAGCGACTCATTCTTCTCCAACTCTTGGAGTGGTCAATCCCATCTCGATCACACTCTGACTTCGCAAGTACTTGACTGTGCCCAGAAGCCTTCCATCCCTGAATTAGAAATTCAGTTAGTCCAGTACCAAAGCACAGTGAGTTGCTTGCAAGTCAATGAGGCGATCTCAAGTCTAAGGGACATTTATACCTATATCCCATCAGAGACATTCTCGACAGCAGAATGCTCTGGAGTTGGTCACGTTCAATGACGATGTACCCTTACATCTCACCTGTATGCCATACCAGTGTCTCCACACTCCTTGGTTAAGAGGACAACCAACCCATATGGCCTACAGCGACCTATGCTTGATAGAAGCTGTCGTCCTTATTAACAACCTATCATTTGGTCGTGAACAGTTTTAAGGACTAATCGATAAATCCTCTCTTTATCGAACTTAAATAGTCCTAAGGACTTCATCATAACAACGGAGTTCATTAGAAGATGAAAGCTTATGATGAAAATGACAAATATATTTTATTTATTAACAAATCAATTACAATACTTGGTTGCTCAACCGTCAACAGCTTGACGATTGGCTTTTTGGGACACATTTTCCAACAACTCCCACTTGTCCTAAAGCCACTCGGCACAGTATCTAATACCCATCTTCGACTTGTGGTTGTCGAACTCCTTTATTGCCAGGGCTTTAGTGAAGGGGTCGGCTAGGTTCTCCTTTCCATCGATCTTCTGAAGGTCGACGTCATCTCGATCCACGATCTCTCGGACCAGGTGGAAGCAGCGCAAGATGTGCTTCATCCGCTGATGTGCTTTGGGTTCCTTCACCTGAGCTATGGCACCAGTACTGTCGCAGTAGAGCAGGACTGGACCATCGAGGGAGGGTGCTACTCCGAGCTCATTGATGAATTTCCTCAGCCACAGCTTCCTTCGCGGCATCCGATGCTGCGATGTACTCCGCTTCACAAACAGAGTCTGCCACAGTATGCTGCTTGGAACTCTTCCAGCAGATGGCTCCACCATTCAGAGTAAAGATATAACCCGACACGCTCCTACTGTCATCATGGTCAGATTGGAAGCTGGAGTCTGTGAACCCCACAAGTTTCAGATCTGACTCGCCATAAACCAACCATTTGTCCTTAGTATTTCTCAAATACTTAAGGATGGCTTTAACCACTTTCCAGTGATCTTCTCCAGGATCAGATTGGTATCTACTCACTACTCCTAGTGAGTATGCCACATCTGGTCTTGTACATGTCATGGCGTACATGATAGATCCCACGGCTGAAGCATATGGGACTCTACTCATACGCTCTCTCTCTTCAGGAGTTGTCGGATAATCCTTCTTAGAGAAAGAAATTCCTTGGCCTATCGGTAGATAGCCCTTCTTGGAATTCTCCATGCTGAACCTCTTCAGCACAGTGTCTATGTACATGGACTGGGATAACCCAAGCATCCTTTTAGATCTATCCCTATAGATCTTCATCCCTAGGATGTAGGATGCTTCACCCAAGTCCTTCATGGAGAACTGTGATGACAACCAAACTTTTATTCCCTGTAGTGCGGGGATGTCATTCCCGATTAAGAGAATGTCATCCACGTACAAGATAAAGAATACCACAACTGGACCATTTGCCCATTTATAGATGCAGGGCTCTTCTCCATTCTTAATGAAGCCATACGTTTTGATCACCTTATCAAAATGCATGTTCCAACTCCGAGAAGCTTGCTTCAATCCATAAATGGATCTCTGAAGCTTGCACACCTTGGACTCATCTGTGGATGTAAACCCCTCAGGTTGTATCATATACACCTCTTCGGTCAGCTCTCCATTAAGAAAAGCTATCTTTACATCCATCTGCCAGATCTCATAATCTAGATGGGCAGCTATTGCAAGCATTATCCGAATAGATTTGAGCATTACCACAGGAGAAAATGTCTCGTCATAGTCAATACCATAACGTTGACGATACCCCTTGGCAACCAGACGGGCTTTATAGGTCTCCACCTTTCCGTCTGCGCCCCTCTTCCTTTTGAAGACCCATTTACACCCAATGGGTTTAACCCCTTTAGGTGGGTCAACCAATGTCCATACATCGTTGACCTTCATGGACTTCATTTCGGATTTCATGGCTTCAAGCCATTTCTCGGAATCAGGTCTCTGCATAGCATCCATATAGGTGATCGGATCCTCATTATTCTCATCAAGTTCGATGGGATCACCGTCCCGGATCAAGAAACTGTAGTATCTGTCCGGCTGATGCGGTACTCTACCGGATCGCCTTAATGGTGCAGGTATATTGGGCTCCGGATCTGATCTAATCATATCCGACTCAGGTTCAGCTATTGGTGTCGGTCCTTCTACCTGTTGAACTTCATCAAGTTCAACCTTAGAGGCAACGGTTCCTTCACCAAGGAACTCCTTTTCTAAAAAGATTGCGTTAAGGCTGACGAACACCTTTTGAACATCAGCATGGTAGAAAAAATATCCTTTTATCTCTTTGGGGTACCCTATGAATGAGCATTTATCAGACCTAGGTCCAAGTTTGTCTGTGACTAATCGTTTGACATAGGCCGGGCACCCCCAGACCCTAAGGTGTGAAAGTACTGGCTTACGCCCTATCCATATCTCATATGGAGTCTTAATTACAGACTTACTTGAAATCCTATTTAACAGATAACAGGCCGATTCGAGTGCATATCCCCAGAAGGATATCAGCAAGCTTGCAAAAAACCCATCATGGATCGGACCATGTCTAACAAAATCCGATTCCTCCTTTCAAACACACCATTATGCTGTGGTGTTCCTGGAGGAGTCCATTGAGAGAGAATCCCATTCTCTCCTAGATATGTGAGAAACTCACTAGAAAGGTATTCTCCTCCTCGATCAGATCGAAGAGTTTTAATACTCTTCCCAGTTTATTTTTCTACTTCACTTCAGAATCGTTTGAACATTTCAAATGAATCCGACTTATGTTTCATCAGATAGACATATCCATATAGGTATAGGTCATCCGTGAAAGCTATGAAGTAGAAATATCCACCTCTAGCACTGGTGCTCATGGGCCCACATACATCAGTATGTACTAGGCCCAAGAGCTCAGTAGCTCTCTCACCTTTTCCAGTAAAAGGTGACTTGGTCATTTTACCAAGAAGACAGAACTCACAGGTTGGAAGTGATTCACAATCACTGACTTTGAGGATTCCCTCTTGAGTCAACCTGTTTATTCTGTTCTTATTTATATGACCTAGCCTCCAATGCCATAAGTAGATATTTGACACACTATCTAATCTAGGGTGCTTGCCAGTAGAATAGACTCTTATCAGGCTTGATCTTTTTGGTCTGGCTCTGCACAGATGTCCCAGCCTGAACTTGCACCTTCTTGACTTTCTTCTTCTTTTTCTTCTTTCCTTTCTCAAAGGGTCGAGAATCAGAAGATGAACCTCCCACTGAGTTCACTGAGTTCACCGACTCCTTGAGGAGTTGGTGATCCTTCTCAAAGTTCTGAAGCAACCCCATTAACCCATGGTAGTTTACTTCAGGCTTTGTCATTCTATAATGAGTGAGGAATGGGAGACAAGACTTGGGCAGCGAGTTCAGTATTGCATCTTTCCCAAGCTGCTCATGCAAGGGAAAGTCGAGCTTGCTCAATCATTCCATCAGCTCGATCATGTACAATACATGATCAGTGATAGAGACTCCATCCCGTATTTTGGTGTTGAAGATGGCACAACTAGTCTTATGCCTCTCTACGTCATCAGGTGTGCCAAAGGTATCCTCCAACACTTGAAGCATGTCCTTTGGCTGAGCCATCTTGAATCTGCGACTGAACTCATCGCTCATGATAGCAGCCAGCATGATACAGTGCACCGTCGTCCGATCACTGAGCCACTTCTGGTAAGTGTCTCTAACTGTTCCACGTGCATTGACAGCTGGCTCCTCAAGTGCAGGATCCATTATCACATATAGGATCCGTTCATGCTCCAGGACTATCTTCAACTTTCGGTACCAGCTACCGAAGTTGGGTCCCACCAACTTATCATTGTCCAACAATGATCGGAGCGATAGGGAAGTGACCATATTTGCACAAAGGAGAACCATAACCTAATTAGTAATTGATTCATTAAACCTAAAGATTTGGACTTTAATCAAAAGGTTTCTCCCACTATTTTATTCGAATTGGTAGCCTCTACCTTCAATTCGAGGAATTACCCTAATTCCTTAGCGGGTACTAGAATCCACTTAGACTGCACACAAGCCCAACTTTGGTTGGCCAACCCATGTACATCTAAGGGTAGGTTCATAACCAATTGTTTCTCTAAACAATTTCTAGTAATTTTAATTTTGCCCCAGAAACCTAATCAGTAGGCTTTGGCCTCCACTGTAAGGATCCAGTTAGGTCCAACCATTAACATGATCATACTTGGTGTATCTAACCAACGAATGATTAAGCCCAACTTTGGTTGGCTCACCTAACCACCATTAGAGAGATACTTCCAAGTCATCATATGATGAGTGATAATTCCATTAGTCAACAAGCACCAGGCCTTTGGGTTTGCAATGATTATTGAGTTCATGGACTCATTATCAAACACCTTAATGGGAGGCTATGACTCAGTTATCTCCATAACTTTATCATTTTAAGGACCTAATAATTTTAGAGGATTTAAATAATATAGAGGATGAGGTCAGATGAACCAGCTTATCATGATCCTCCCACTGGCTTCACCAAGTCAGCTTAAGGGAGACCAGGGCTGGTCTAGGAGCACCTAAATCAGTCACACTGATTTACCTAGCTGACATGGGTCAGCTCGAATAGTCAAGTGATCCGATCAAAACATAATTTCACCAAGAGGCCAGGTAAGTTCGATCAGTGGGAGGGTCTGCCAAAGCTTGCCTTAGACACCATCATGAATGGCCAGGTAAGCGGGCTCCCAATTAAAAACCACCGGTCTGGTTTACCTTAGACACCAACTGGTTTAATTAGTTTCGATTAGATCAACCTAACAGTTCGTACTAGACCGCTTAGCCAAGAATCAAGTCTATTTGGTTCTCGTTAAAGACATGGACTTGATCAACTACAACTATTGTAATTGATCTAGAGAATCCTTGACCTAATCTAAGACAACAATTGATTAGATTTAGTCAATTCTCTAATTAAGTCCATCTTTAATCTAACCATAGGTCTAACCCAATTAATGGACCTAATTTCCACTAACCCATTAACCCAATGTGTTATGATTTGTGTCTTAGGTTCTTCAATTCACAATCCTAGAACCTAATCAAACAACTTCTTAATTCTTAATTAAGTTTTGGGCTGAGGGTTAGGTTCGGCTTTTCAAAAATTATTTTCATATTTGTAAAACAATTTTACAATATGATTCTACCAATCATATTGCATGTTTGATTTATAATCAAGATGCAAGTGAAATAAACATGAAACTACTTTAGATCTAATCTAAACAGGTTCATGTAATTGAAATAATTTCAACTTTAAATAATTTCTTTGCATAAAAATTATTAACAAAGAGATTTTATTTTAGATTTAAACATCTTTTAAATCTAATAAATCATAAATTTAATCTAGATCATATCTAACAAATTTATGATTAAAGATAGATCTACACAAACTAGGACAACCTTTGCACTGTAAGGGGTAAACCTTACAGCAGGACAACCTTGCAGTTTGTGATTGATCTAAAATTTTAATTTTAGATTTAATAATCAGATTATAAATTAGATCTAATCTAAAAAATAATCTAAGCATGTATAAATAATCATATAATAAAGAACCTAGGCTCTGATACCAATTGTAGGAACCAGATCTAGGGTTTCAGGGTTAGATCTTGAAACTTTTTCAAGATCATACAGCGGAAGACTAAAATAAATCAAAATTTATTTTCTAAGATCAGAAAGTCCCTAGATCTAAGATCCTATTACATGATTATTACATAGCATTAAATCAAAAATTAAAATATATATAAATATAGTATGAACTACATGTTGATCATATCAACATGTTTCTATACTAGCTACATCTAATGTATGTATTAAATAATAGATCAGATCTATTACCTTGCAAGTTAGACGCTCTAACCTCGCTGATCCAGGCTTAAGGATGATGTTGCAAGCCACACACGCATCCGGCCTCTAGGAGTCGTCCACACGAGCCCACGAATCTCGATCAGAAGTCCTGCTTCAGGAAATCAGCACAGTATGCTAGTACTGCGCTGATCCTTCTTTGATGGTTGATCAGGTGCCTCCTTCTTCTTGATTTGGACTCTTCCAAAGATGGAAAGTAGAAGGAGGAGTTTCAGATCTGAGACACTCTCAGGAAACTCAAGATGGAAGGAGGAAAGATATGAAAATAAAAACCCTAGAAGAAGACCCTCTTCTTCTTCACGTTTTTCTCTCTAAATGCCCAAACTTGCATCTTTTATATCTCCACGACTCAAAGGTATTTCTCTTTGATTTTTGGATGGAAGAAAGGTCTCTCAAATATCTATCTCCTCTTAAAATTTCACGAAGAAAATTGTCTTATATAGAGAGATATGATAGAGTCCTTGTCTAGGTCAAACACCTAGTCAAGGCTTATCCAAACATGGCAAGTAAAGGGACGCCCAACTCTTGAGCACCTCCTTCATATTTTCGTGGATGGATCAACAGAAAAATATGTACAATGTAAACCCTAAAAGCCACGAAAATTCCAAAATAAATTTGGATAAATTCGGTGCAAAATTGAAAGAGTTTTGGATTTCTAAAACTCTATCTCATAGAATTCAAAATCCAAACTTATTCCTTTTAGATTTGATCCAAACCACCTTCCATGTAAGAAAGAAGAGAAGAGACCTTTTGTGAACGTGGGAGAAATCTGGGAGAGGGCTTTTGTCACACAAAATAAGTGGAGATTGACGTTGAATAAGAGAGAGGGCATGGAGAAGGCTTATGTGGCGCAAGGTGGAATCCTAGTCCTACTAGGATTCTGTCTCATGACTTGTTTTAATTTGGTTTTCCAAACCAAATCAAATCAAAATTAGATCAACCCAATTAAAATAGGTCTTAACCTAATTAAGAACCTAATTTAATCAGATTAAATTAGATTTAAATCTGATTTAATTTTCTAATCAAATTAGAAATTAGATTGACCCAAGTCCTAGTTGAACTAGGAATAGTCTTTCCTTGCACTTGGCTTATCCAATAAACCAATTGGACTTGATCCAATCAAGCCCAAACCAAATCTAATTAAATCATATTTAATTAGACTTAATCTCAGCCCATTAGCTTAATCAAATTAAGCCAATTAGCAATCAAATTGCTAATCGATCCTCCTGCAACACTTGCACTGGGTTAAATGTCAATCGTATTGATTATTTAACCCTATAATGATTCTTAATCGTTGATCAACCATCCGATCGGATCATGAACTCTAATGTGTGTGACCTCATAGGTCCGAACCTAAGCCGGTAGCATAGAAACAAATTCCTATACCAATCGAAGTGACCATCTAGCAATGGTACCCGACATCCGGATAGGTCGAATGTGTAGAACAACATCCTTAGAACCCATGCGGATATAGTTTTCATATAATTCATCCCCTTGACCAAAATGATCATAGGACACCCCAGAGCTCAACTGTCAACTCTGATCAGGTTGTCCACATTGTATTTCAAAATATCAAATCTATCTGATGGATTACCCTGGCCAAGGTTTTGCTAAATTGAAATACAGTGACTCATTCTTCTCCAACTCTTGGAGTGGTCAATCCCATCTCGATCACACTCTGACTTCGCAAGTACTTGACTGTGCCCAGAAGCCTTCCATCCCTGAATTAGAAATTCAGTTAGTCCAGTACCAAAGCACAGTGAGTTGCTTGCAAGTCAATGAGGCGATCTCAAGACTAAGGGACATTTATACCTATATCCCATCAGAGACATTCTCGACAGCAGAATGCTCTGGAGTTGGTCACGTTCAATGACGATGTACCCTTACATCTCACCTGTATGCCATACCAGTGTCTCCACACTCCTTGGTTAAGAGGACAACCAACCCATATGGCCTACAGCGACCTATGCTTGATAGAAGCTGTCGTCCTTATTAACAGCCTATCATTTGGTCATGAACAGTTTTAAGGACTAATCGATAAATCCTCTCTTTATCGAACTTAAATAGTCCTAAGGACTTCATCGTAACAATGGAGTTCATTAGAAGATGAAAGCTTATGATGAAAATGCCAAATATATTTTATTTATTAACAAATCAATTACAATACTTGGTTGCTCAACCGTCAACAGCTTGACGATTGGCTTTTTGGGACATATTTCCCAACATATTGAATACTGTGCAGGAGGTTTTATGTCTCTCCGCATTCTCTAGGGTGCCGAAGGACTCATTCAATATTTGAATGATCTGTAGGAACCAGATCTAGGATTTCAGGGTTAGATCTTCAAACTTTTTCAAGATCAGGTAGAGGAAGACTAAAATTGTCACACCTCCGACCCGAGATTGTGAATCGAGGGTCATGGCAACCACCACATACTCATAGAAAACTCTTCCCATAAGTATGCAAGGCATCTTATCATGTTATCTTAAAACAACAGCGGAATAATTAGTCAACAATTTAAATCCAAAACATAACGACCTAAATTTTTTTCTTTAATGTCTCAATAAATTCAACAATGATTCATAGGCCTTACATCAAATTCAATAAGACTTTCAACCTAAAATAAAAGTATAGGGATTCTACTTCTGATCACTCTTCCATTCATATCTTGTATCATCTTAATTCCTCAACATCTGTAAAATCAATAAAATAAGAGGTAATGAGCTAGACAGTCCAGTAAGCAATGATCACTTTTCAACAGATTTCATCAGGCATTTAAGTAAATCATCATTTATAGAAAATAAGTATATAGAGTTCATCAATTCGAAATCAATTTCAATTATGCAACATAATTCATGCCAAATTTATTTCTTTTTCGAAAATTCAAGTTTCTTTTTAAATTTTAATTTCTTTCATTCTTAAATTCTTTTCGTCAACCATGAGCTATGACCATATTTTTTCTGTGGCAGGGTCATAATACCGCGTATCTGCTTGCGGTAGGCTGCGAATCATCTGGCAGCCATGTCCTTTGGAACCGCTGGTCTCTCTGGCAGTTTGTCACTGGTCTCTCTGGCGACATGTCGCTGGTCTCGCTGGCGACATAAACCCTCAGAACAATCAATTGCCAACGTATATGCCCCCATTGGCGGGGTCCTTTACATAGTCGGATTGTCAATTCATAATGTTTCTTATATCAGAATTCTTCATAAATCATGTTTCATATTCTAATTTCGATAATAAAACATATAATCATGTAGTATCAAAATCAATCAATATAATACATCATGAAATCAATATGTTCAAATCATGCTTCATCATAACATTTCAAATAAGATATTTTCATAACAAAATACCATTCATCTAATTCATGCATCGTTTCACAAATCATGTCAGAAAAATACATTATAATTTATCGATAAATCTAGAAAAAATGAAATATTACTTACCTCGAACGCATTCCAATAAATCCACATAATTCTATAAATTTTCTTTCAAAAATTTTGTTCGTAGATCATATCACGATATCCCATGATCAAACATCCACAATCCTATATAGAATCAATTTCAATAATTAGAAAGAATACCAATACCATATTTCAACGGTTTAGATTGGGTCCGATCATCTAATTTCATCTAATCAAAATCTAATTAGGACCTAAACGATCCAAAGTTTGACTATCAGATCAAATCAGATTCGAAGTGATAGGACCGAGGTTTCTTCATCGATTTCATAAAATCAAGTAGAGAGAGAAAATCAGAGGAGAGAGAATTCATGAGGTACAATTCAAATTGATCAGGTGACACAATCCAACATTACGATTGATCCAATATCTCGATTGGTGAAATCAACATGATCAAATCATGTCATGACTAGATCAGAACCATGGATGATCAAATCTAAAGATTCATGGTCTGATCAAGATGGGTGCGAGTATGCTGTCTGATAACCATGGATCAGGGTTCTTCATTAGAATCAGATCAGACTATTAAAAGAAATTTTTTCATTCACTAACCTTTTTAGAGAGAGAATCAATCAAGAGAGAGAATATTTTAGAGAGAGAATATTCTAGAGAGAGAAAATTCTAGAGAGAGAAAACTCATCTTGAACTCCTCAGACGATATGATTCAACAAATTCGATTGATCAGATCAAATCATGCTAAGATTATCATGTGGACAATTCAATAAGATCATAAGAAATAAAATCTAAAAATACTTGATCTGATCAAAGTGGATGTCGGTGTACCGTCTGACGATCACAGATCAAAAATCCATCACGAGGATCATTTAAATTCATCATCATTCTTTTCAAAATTCTAGAAATCTTAGAAGAGAGAAATAATCTAGAGAGAGGATTCTAGAGAGAAAGTAGAGAGAGAAAGTTCAATTCTAGAGAGAGAAAATACTAGTTCAGGCTGAAGAGAGAGGGAAGAGAGAGAAACTCTCTTTCTCATATTTTATTATTTATATCATTATTTATTAATTTATTTTATTTTATTTTTCTTCTTCTTTTCTTTCCTTTCTTTTTTTTTTCTTTTTCTTCACTGAAGAGAGAGGAGAAAAAATCCTATTTATTATATTATTATATTATTATTATTTTATTTTTCTTCTTTCTTTTTTTTCCTTTTCCTTTTTCTTTTTCTTTTCTTTTTCTTCTTTTTCTTTTTTTTTCCTTCTTTTCTTTTTCTTTTTCTTTTCCTTCTTCTTCTTCTTCTTTTCTTCTTCTCCCGTGGGTTCCTTTGGGCCAAAACAGGGGACCGTGAGGTCCCCTCGTTGGTTGGCCGACCGGCGGCGCAGCCGGTGTGGGGCGGCCATCGGCAGGAGGGGGTGACTCACCGATAAGAAGAGGGCCAAACCGATGGTCGGCGGTGACCACCGGCGCCGGTAATCCAAGAAAAATGGTAAAAAAATGAAGGTTACTTCCGTAACAAAATTCAGCGACTCCGGTCGCCGGAGAGCATGCACATCGGCACGGGAAGGAAGAGGGAGAAGAGAGGAAGGGGAGGAGGATTACCTCCGTCGCCGGCGAAGCTTTTTCGGCGAGAAATTGGACGGCACAGGGGTGGTCTTCCGCAGGATTTTTCCGACGATTGCCGCCATTTGAGTTTAGAATTTTTGGTGGAAAGGAGAGAGGAGGGATCTCCTCCTTAAATAGGATCGGAGGGAACTTGTTTCCGACTCCGATTGGGAGCCGGCGAGAGGAGGAAGAAGACTCCCTTCGGGAGTCTTCTCCTCTGTTTTCCTTTTTTTTTTGTTTGGGCTTTGGCTGGGATTCTGGCATGGGTTGGGCCGTCACAAAAATAAATCAAAATTTATTTTTTTAAAATCAGAATCTCTAGATCTAAGATCCTATTATATGATTATTACATAGCATTAAATCAAAAATTAAAATATATAGAGCATGAGCTATATGTTGATCATATCAACATGTTTCCATACTACATCTAATTTATGTATTAAACAATAGATCAGATCTATTTCCTTGCAAGTTAGACATTCTAACCTTACTGATCCGGGCTTGAGAATAATGTTGCAAACGCACATGCATCCGATCTCTAGGAGTCGTCCATACAAGCCCACGAATCTTGACCAGAAATCCTGCTTCAGAAAATCAGTACAGTATGCTAGTACTGCACTGATCCTTCTTCAATGGTTGATCAGGTACCTTCTTCTTCTTGATTTAAGCTCTTCCAAAGATGAGAAGTAGGAGGAGAAGTTTTAGATCTGAGACACATGGAGGAAGGGAAGAGATGAAACTAACAACCCTAGAAGAAGACCCTGTTCTTCTTCTCTTTACTTTCTCCTAGACACCTTATCTTGTGTCTATTATATCTCTACGACCCAAAGGTCTTTCTCTCAAATTTTTGGATGCCCCAAAGGTATCTCAAATCTCTATGTTTCAAGAAAATTTTATGAAGAAACTCATTTTATAGAGAGAGATATGATAGAGTCTTTTTTTAGGTCAAATACCTAGTCAAGGCTTATCCAAACATGGCAAGATAAGGGGTGCCCAACTCTTGGGTGCCTCCTTCTTATTTTTATGAATGGACCACCAGCAAAGGGTGCACAATGTGTGCCCTAAAATTCACAAAAATCCCAAAAAAAATCTGGGTAAATTTGGTGCAAAAAAGAAAGAGTTTTGGATTTCTAAAACTTTATCTCATAGAATTTGAAATCCAAACTTATTCTTACTTTGATTTGATCCACAACCACTTTCCATATATGAAAAAAGAGACAAAACCTTTTAGACATAGGAAAGACCTGGAAGAGGGCTTTTGTCGCACACAATAAGAGGAGGTTGGTATGGAATAAGAGAGAGGGCATGGGGGGGCTTATGTGGCGCAAGGTGGAATCCTAGTCTTACTAGGATTTTATCTTATGACTTGTTTTAATTTGATTTTTCAAACCAAATCAAACCAAAATTAGATCAACCCAATTCAAATAGGTATTAACCCAATTAAGAATCTAATTTAATCATATTAAATTAGATTTAAATCTGATTTAATTTTCTAATCAAATTAAAAATTAGGTTGACCCAAGTCCAAATTGAACTAGGACTAGTTTTTTCCTTGCACTTGGCTTATCCAATAAACCAATTGGACTTGATCCAATCAAGCCCAAACTAAATCTAATTAAATCAAATTCAACTAGACTTAATCTCAGCCCATTGGCTTAATCAAATTTAGTCAATTAGCAATCGAATTACTAATCGATCCTCCTGCAACACTTGCACTAGGTTAAATGTCAATCATATTGATCATTTAATCCTAGAACAATTTTTAATCATTGATTAACCATCCGATCGGATCATGAACTCTAATATGTGTGATCTCATAGGTCCGAACCTAAACTGATAGCACAGGAATAAATTTTTATACCAATCAAAGTGACCATCTAGCAATGGTACCCGACGATCGAATAGATCGAATGTGTACAACAACATCCTTAGAACCCATGTGGATATAGTTTCCATATAATTCATCCCCTTGACCAAAATGATCATAGAACACCACAGAGTTTCACTGTTAACTCTGATCAGGTTGTCCACATTGTATTTTAAAATATCAAATCCATCTGATGGATTATCCTAGCCAAGGTTTTGCTAAATTAAAATACAGTGACTCATTCTTCTCCAACTCTTGGAGTGGTCAATCCCATCTCGATCACACTCTGACTTCGCAAGTACTTGACTATGCCCAGAAGCCTTTCGTTACTGAATTAGAAATTTAGTTAGTCCAGTACCAAAGCACAATGAGTTGCTTGCAAGTCACTGAGGTGATCTCAAGTCTAAGGGACACTTATACCTATATCCCATTAGAGACATTCTCGACAGCAGAATGCTCTAGAGTTGGTCACGTTAAATGATGATGTACCCTTATATCTCACCTGTATGCCATACCAGTGTCTCCACACTCCTTGGTTAAAAGAACAACCAACTCATATGGCCTACAGCGACCTATGCTCGATAGAAGCTGTCGTCCTTATTAACAGCCTATCATTTGGTCGTGAATAATTTTAAGGACTAATTGATAAATTCTCTCTTTATCGAATCTAAATAGTCCTAAGGACTTCATCATAACAACAGAGTTCATTAGAAGATGAAAGCTTATGATAAAAATATCAAATATATTTTATTTATTAATAAATCAATTACTATACAAGATTGCTCAACCATCAACAGGCTGATGATTGATTTTTGGGACATATTTTCCAACAACTCTCACTTGTTCTAAAGCCACTCATCACAGTATCTAATACCCATCTTCGACTTATGGTTGTCGAACTTCTTTATCACTAGGGCTTTAGTGAAGGAGTCGGTCAGGTTCTCCTTTTCGTTGATCTTCTGAAGGTCGACGTCACCTCGATCCATGATCTCCTGAATCAGGTGGAAGCGACACAAAATATGCTTCGTCCGTTGGTGTGCTTTGGGTTCCTTCACCTGAGCTATGGCACTAGTGCTGTTGCAGTAGAGCAGGATTGAACCATCGAGAGAGGATGCTACTCTGAGCTCGATGATGAATTTTCTCAGCCACACAGCTTCTTTTGCGGCATCCAATGCTGCGATGTACTCTACTTCACAAATAGAGTCTGCCACAGTATGTTGCTTGAAACTCTTCCAGCAGATAACTTCACCATTCAGAATAAAGATATAACCCGACACGCTTCTACTGTCATCATGGTTAGATTGAAAGCTGGAGTCTGTGAACCCCACAAATTTTAGATCTGACTCGCCATAAACCAACCATTGGTCCTTAGTATTTCTCAAATACTTAAGGATGGCTTTAACCACTTTCCAGTGATTTTCTCCAGGATCAGATTAGTATCTACTCACTACTCCTAGTGAGTATATCACATCTGATCTTGTACATGTCATGACGTACATGATAGATCCCACGATCGATGCATATGGGACTCTACTCATATGTTCTCTCTCTTCAAAAGTTATCGGATAATCTTTTTTAGAGAGAAAAATTTCATGGCCTATCGGTAGATAGTCCTTCTTGGAATTCTCCATGCTGAACCTCTTCAGCACAGTGTCTATGTACATGGACTGGGATAACCCGAGCATCTTTTTAGATCTATCCCTATAGATCTTCATCCCTAGGATGTAGGATGCTTCACCCAAGTCCTTCATGGAGAACTGCGATGACAACCAAATTTTTATTCCCTATAGTGTGGGGATGTCATTCTCAATTAAGAGAATGTCATCCACGTACAAGACAAGGAATACCACAACTGGACCATTTGCCTATTTATAGATGTAGGGCTCTTCTCCATTCTTAATGAAGCCATACATTTTGATCACCTTATCAAAATGCATGTTCCAACTTCGCGAAGCTTGCTTCAATCCATAAATGGATCTTTGAAGTTTGCACACCTTGGACTCATCTGTGGATATAAATCTCTCAGGTTGTATCATATACATCTCTTCGGTCAGCTCTCCATTCAGGAAAGCTATCTTTACATCCATTTACCAGATCTCATAATCCAGATGGACAGCTATTGCAAGCATTATCCGAATGGATTTGAGCATTGCCACAGGAGAAAATATCTCATCATAGTCAATACCATAACGTTGACGATACCCCTTAGCAACCAAACGGACTTTATAGGTCTCCACCTTTTTGTCTGCATCCCTTTTCCTTTTGAACACCCATTTACACCTAATGGGTTTAACCCCTTCATGTGGGTCAATCAATGTCCATACATCGTTGACCTTCACGGATTCTATTTCAGATTTCATGGCTTCAAGTCATTTCTTAGAATCAGATCTTTGCATTGCATCCATATAGGTGATTGGATCCTCATCATTCTCATCGAGTTGAATGGGATCACCATTCTGGACCAAGAAATTATAGTGTCTGTCTGACTGATGCGGTACTCTATCAGATCACCTTAATGATGCAGGTACATTGGGCTTCGGATCTGATCTAATCAAATCTGACTCAGGTTCAGCTATTGGTATCGATTTTTCTACCTATTGAACTTCATCAAGTTCAACCTTAGAGGCAACAGTTCCTTCACCAAGGAACTTTTTTTCTAAAAAGATTATCTTAAGGCTGACGAACACCTTTTGTTCATCAGCATGGTAGAAAAAATATCCTTTGATCTCTTTGGAGTACCCAATGATTGTGCATTTGTCAGACCTAGGTCTAAGTTTGTCTGTGACTAATCGTTTGACATAGGCCGGGCACCCCCAGACCCTAAGGTGTGAAAGTACTGGCTTACATCCTGTCCATATCTCATATGGAGTCTTAATTATAGACTTACTTAAAACCCTATTTAACAGATAACAGGCCGATTCGAGTGCAAATCCCCAGAAGGATATCGGCAAGCTGGCAAAACCCATCATGGATCAGACCATATCTAACAGAGTCTGATTTCTCCTTTCAGATACATCATTATGCTGTGGTGTTCTTGGAGGAGTCCATTGGGAGAGAATTTCATTCTCTCCTAGATATATGAAAAACTCACTAGAAAGATGATGTGTAGTCATTGATAGCACAAAAAATAACTCTACTCACTATGTAGGTAGGATGAGTCGAGATCGTATCCTCAGGGATCTTGGGCTAAGTTGAGCTTGCAAAATAAAAGAAAGAAGCGTTGTTTTGATTTGAAAAATAAATTATCTTAAAATTGATGTAATTAGAAAATAAAGAGCTTGGGAGTTTTGAATTAATTTTGCACTAGTAGAGTTGTATCTCTTTTTTTTTTAAATAAATAGATGTGATTAATCTTAGAAAAAATATCTATCTTTCCTTGACACACCCCATACCTGTAGATCATGGTGCATCTTTGAAAAGTACTAGGTAAACAACTCTTCTTTCTTCGGCACGCCCCGTACCCATAGATCATGGTGCATCTCCAGAAAGTAAAAGTTATTCGTAATATTAATCTAACAGGAAAGCATAAATAAAAGTATATGAAAGAGAGCAAATAAAGAACTCATGATGATTTAAATAAAAAGTATAATCTTTATTGCATATAAAGAAATACAAGAAAGTTTAGAACAATAAACCCACTCTGTGTCATTACAAAATTTTTTCTCCACTCTCGAGACTGCTAGCCTAGTTGCTCATAGAGTACTCCCTTTCTCTTCCTCTATGCAAGGCTCTAGAAGTATTTCTAGGATCCCCCCAAATGGGAGTACAAGAGCCTTTTTATAGGTATTAGGAGGGAGGAGTTTTACATGATTTTCAGATGTGGGACTAAAGAAAATACTAAAGACTAAAAGATGGATGGATGAGATGAAAAGATCACAAGCAGATAAAAAAAATATAAATTCTTCCTCTTGAAGTATTTTCAAGTATTATATTTTTTTCTTTTAATTTTTAGATCAATCTGCTATCATGAGCATCCTTCTGTTCGCCACTGTGTCTGCCAGCACTAACTCCCCGCGAACCTGCCATGTCGCACGCCCGCAATGCCGTGCGCCCGCAATGCCGTGCGCCCGTAATCTTCTTTCACGGACCAGTTAGCTGTTAGGAAACCACTTACACTCCTTTTTGATTAGAAAATTATAAAAAGAAACTTTTGTTTCTTTAAAATGATGCTTATATCTTTTTTGGGTTCCTTGCATAGTATCTTCATTTTCTATAATACCGTATGCATCCTTCTTTTATTTTAAGTCTAATTTTTTTCAAAATTGAGTCTTTTTGATCTACGAATCAGACTCTTTGTATCATCAATCACCTTTCCTATAAAACATAAAAAGAAGCATCAAATTCTTAATAAATAAAATAAATTAAATATAATTTTCTACTTTAAATGACTTAAATTAAGTGTTTATCACACCCTCCAACTTGAATTTTGCTCGTTCTCGAGTAAAATAGATATATCAGCATTGTGTACCGACTCGATCTTGAATAAAAAGTTAGGTTAGGCATCCCAAAAGGTAAATGATATCTGGTCAGACCATTAAAAAGATACTTCATTGGATTATCAATTTGACCCAATTAGTGACTGAGTATTAACTAAAAAAATTTCAAGAGCTTTTCTTTCACCAACTCCCCACTTTACTCTTTAAATCTTCTAACTTAATGTGAGAGAGGTTTATTATCTTCTTGCAATTTAGTCCCCTTATTATCCATTATTTTTTTTTAATATTGCCCACCTTTTTACATGAACCACAATGCTTACTTAGGTGAAGAGACCCAATTACTCAGTAGAAAACTAATATATATATATATATTTAAATAAATTTTAAGAAAAATTTTTGCATACCTCGACCTTTCCACCTAATCTCTCTTGAAGCAGATTCTTTATTGAGATCAATAAGAAGAGGATTGTAGAATCACTCCTAAAATTTGATCTAGTCTAAATCCTACCATTCATTGAATTTTTTTAATAATTTATTCCTCAGTATCTCTATTATCTTGACCGTTAATCATTCATTGATGAGGATGCCTAATTGACTCTTAATCAAAATAAAATTTAGATACACAAAATTAATTATTTCTGACCATACTCAAGGATTTTATTAATTTTCTTTCCCCCCCAACTTAATCTACATTGTCCTCAATAGAGTAGGAAAGCAAAGAAAATAAAAGGAGAGAGTGCACCTAGGATAATTTTGCTTCGAAAGTTAAAGATAGCTTCATTGATTAATAGGCTCTTATTCTAAATTTTTGCAGCTGCAGTAAAGTAAAAAAAATATGAAATCATTGGGTTGCCTCCCAACAAGTGCTAAGTTTTACGTCTTCAGGCAGACGCCAAGTTTATTATTCATTATAAAGTGGATCACACAGGTAGATGGTGTCGATTCATTTTTTATGTGCAATTTCATCTACATATGGCTTCAGACGTTGGCTGTTTACCTTAATTTATTGCCATTCCGAGGGTCATGAATTTCAATTGCTCCATGTGGGAATATTTGTGTGACAATGAAAGGTCCATCCCATCGGGATCGAAGTTTATCAAAAAAAAGCATAACCTGAAATTGAAAAGCCATACCTTTTGATTTAACTCAAATGATTTTCTAGAGATATATTTGTCATGAAATACTTTGGTTCAAGCCTTGTAAATTCGTGAACTCTCGTATGCATCGTTGCGAAGTTCTTCCAGTTCATTGATTTGCAACCTTCGATTAGAACCTGCATTCTTCATGTTAAAATTAAATATTCGTATGGCCCAGAGTGCACGATATTCTAATTCAACCGGTAGATGGCAAGCTTTGCCATAAACTAATCGGTAGGGTGACATACCGATAGGGGTTTTAAAAGCTGTACGGTAAGCCTATAATGCATCATCTAAGCGAAGAGACCAATCCTTTCTATCAGGCCTAACCGTCTTTTCTAGGATATGTTTAATCTCCCTATTTGACACCTCTACCTGACCATTAGTTTGGGGGTGATATGGTGTGGCCACTTTGTGTGTAATATTATATTTTTTCATAAGTGCTTCAAAATATTTATTCGTAAAATGAGTCCCCCATCACTAATGATCACCCTTGGGAAGCCAAATCGACCAATGATGTTTCATTGGATAAAACTAGTTACAACTTTATTATTATTAGTCCGTGTAGCTATTGCCTCCATCAATTTTGACACGTAATCAACTGCCACCAGAATATATTCGAATCCAAATAAGGCTGGAAAAGGTCCCATGAAATCAATCCCCCAAACATTGAAGATTTCTACTACTAAAATGGGGGTCAGCGGCATCATATCCTTCTTGGATAAATTTTCTGTTTGCTGACATTACAGACAACTTTGGCCAAATTCATGTGCATCCTTGAAAAGCGTTGGCCAATAAAACCCACTCTGCAGCACTTTTGCTGCAGTTCTTCTTTCACTAAAATGTCCCCATATGCTGAAGAATGGCAAAAAGTGAGAATGCTTTGGAATTCACTCTCAGAAACAAAACGGTGAATAACTTGGTTAGAACAGTATTTGAATAGTTCAGATTCCTCCTAGAAATAATATTTAATTTGCAAGAAAAATTGATCCTTTTCTTGTTTTGTCCAAAGAGAAGGTACTTGTCTTGTTGACAAGTAATTGACAATATGGGCAAACCATGGAGGACGGTTAGAGGAGATTGCGAAAAGTTGTTCGTCAGAAAATTTTTCTTTGACCTCATCTATGCCTATCGTGTGTTCAACTAAGATCCTGGAGATGTGATCAGCTACCACATTCTCGAAACCCTTCTTATCTCAGATTTTCAGATCAAATTCTTGTAAAAGAAGGATCCATCTGATCAAACACGGTTTAGTATCTTTCTTTGAGAGGAGATGTTTCAGAGTTGCATGATCAGAGTAAACTAGAACCTTAGACCCTAACAGATATGAGCAAAATTTTTCAAGAGCGAACACTACTGCTAGTAGCTCTTTTTCTATTGTGGTGTAGTTTAATTGGGCATCAAAAAGAGTCTTGCTAGTATAATAGATCACATGTGGCTCCTTATTGATTTTTTGGCCTAAGACGGCACCTATTGCAAAGTCAGAGGCATCACACATAATCTCAAATGGAATGGACCAGTCAGGGGGTTTTATTATGGGTGCTGTTGTCAAGGCTGTTCGTAATGTGTTGAATGCTTTCAAACAGTCTTCGTCCAAGACAAATGGTGTGTCCTTGGCCAACAGATTGCACAGGGGTCTTGAAATCTTGCTAAAGTCTTTGATGAAGCATCTATAAAATCCAGCATGACCTAAGAAGGATCGTATTTGTCGGACCGAAGTAGGGAGTGGTAGTTTTGAAATGACCTCAACTTTGGCTTTATCTACCTCGATTCCTCTTTCAGAAATAATATGTCTTAATACAATTCCTTTCCGCACCATGAAATGGCTCTTTTTCCAACTTAGGACGAGATTTGTCTCCATACACCATTTAAAAACTTTGGAAAGATTATGGAGACAATCCTCAAAGGTGGTTCCAAACATAGAAAAATCATTCATAAAAACTTCAAGATATTTATCCACCATATCCAAAAAAATGACCAGTATACACTGTTGAAATGTAGCGGGTGCATTGCAGAGCCCGAATGGCATATGTCGAAAAGCGAAGGTGCCATAGGGGCAGGTGAAGGTAGTCTTTTATTGGTCATTCGAAAATATAGGTACTTGATTGTACCCTAAATAACCATCAAGAAAATAGAAGAAACTTTGTCCTGCTAACTGTTCTAAGATTTGGTCGATGAAGGGCAATGGAAAATGGTCCTTTCTAGTAACGGTATTTAGTTTTCTATAATCTATGCATACTCGCCATCCAGATGATTTGCGAGTGGGAAGCAGTTCAGCTTCTTCATTCTCAACCACAGTAATACCTGATTTCTTAGATACTACTTGAGTGGGACTGACCCATTTACTATCAGATATGGGGTAGATGATTCTAGCATCTAACTACTTTACCACCTCTTTCTTTACTACTTCACGCATGTTTGGGTTTAATCTCCTCTGCATATCTCGATGGGGTTTGGCATTTGCCTCAAAATGAATATGGTGCATGCAAATGAAGGGGTCAATTCCTTTTAAATCGACAATGGACCAACCGATAGCCTCTTTGTGTTCCTTCAGAATACCAACCAATTATGTTTCCTAATTAGGGGTCAAGTCTGATGCAATGATTGCCGGGAGGGTGTCATTGGGTCCTAGAAATACATACTTGAGCGTAACAGGAAGGGGTTTCAATTCTAACGTAGGTGGTGATTTTAAAGATAGAACTATTGGTGTACTGGCTAATGTGGGCAATGGCTCATACTTGATTGTCCATGGAGAAGTGGTTTTATCGTGTGGTGTATCCAACAAGGTGTTAACTTCTTTCATATATCCCTCAAAGTCATACACTCCAAAGTGAGCCAAGCAAGTATCTAAGGGGTCTGGTGCTAGAATTATGGGTATTGCATCTTCTATAATGTCTTCTAATGTATCTACTTCGAAGCAACTATCCATTGATGGTCTTTGAAAAGTACCAAACACATTCAGTCTCAGTTTCTTATTTCCAAACGATACGTCCATGACTCCTATCCTACAATTAATGCATGCATTTGCCATAGCTAGGAAGGATCGTCCTAAGATAATGAGAATTTATCTTGGGTTGCCACTTAGTTCCATGTCGAGAACCAAAAAATTAACTGAAAAGTAAAACTCATCTACCTTGACCAAGACATCCTCAAGCATTCCACGTGGTTCCTTAATTGATCTATCGGCTAATTGCAGTGTGACTGATGTGGGTTTCAGTTCTCCGAATCCAAAAAGTTCATACATCGAACTAGGTAAAAGATTCACACTTGCCCCTAAGTCCAGAAGAGCTTTTTCAATGTGATAATCTCCTATAACACAGGAAATGATGGGGGCTCCTAGGTCCTTAAGCTTTGGAGGAGTGGCATGCTGGAAGACAGAACTAGCCTGTTCAGTGAGGCATACTTTCTTTGGGATTTGTGATCTAGATTTACGTTTTTGGGTGCATAAATTCTTCAAAAATTTGACATAAGCAGGGACCTGTTTGATTGCATCTAGAAGGGAAAGATTAATTTGGACTTGCTTAAACAATTTCAACATCTCGTCGAGTCTTCCTCCCTTCTTATCTGTAGGAATAGGGGCTTTCAGGGCATCCAAAAATGGGACTTTAGGCAAGTAAGATGATTCCGGTGCAGTTGGTTCATTCTCTATTTTAAGGTGCTCCTTGTTCTTGGGTGATTTGGCTTTGGTTAGAGGTTTAGGGTCGGTCTTATTAGTTTTACTAGTGTGTTCAATGACCTTCCCACTTCTCAGAGTCATGATTGATTTGGCATGTTCAGAAAAAGCTTCTGGGGTATTAGAGCTCTCAATCACAAATTGCCCTCTTGGGTTGCTCTCGGGTTGGCTAGATAATTTTTCTCCTTCCCTCCTATTGAATGCAGTTGCTAGTTGACCTATTTGGGTCTCTAGCTTAGCAATGGATTGTGTGTGGGAGTTAAGGGTCTGAGTGTTGACTTCTAATCATTCTAGTACTTTCAGAACTTTTTCCTCAAAAGCTAAGCTGTGACCAGTAGTAGACAGTTGAGGAGCATTTTGAAATTGATGGTATGGTCCATGCCTATATGTTGGGTCCTGATATTGAGGTCGAGGTGCGGTAGGGCCAACCACTGGTTGTGGTCTCCAGAAAAAATTTGGATGATTTCTCCAGCCGGGGTTATAAGTGTTCAAATATGAATCGTTTCCTGGTCTGCGAGCTTATTGGACTTAAGCTTGCTGAACCTACTCGTGCACAAACTCAGAAAATTGAGGTGTGGCTGGGCATTCACTAACAAAATAGTTCGGACTTGCACACAATGCACAAGCTTCTTGGATTGGGTTAGGTGGAATCGAGGATTGTCTAGTATTTAGAAGACGGTCTAATTTTTGGGATAGTTTATCTACCTTACTGTGGATATCTATGACATTTTTAATCTAATAAATTCCACTTTTTTTTTGTTGAAGCATGGGTTGTTCTCTAGAGGTGGCAGACATATAATGTAGGGAATTCTCACTAAGTATTTCAAAGAGCTGTCAGGCTTCATCCTCACTCTTTAGCATGAATGTCCCACCACATGATGCATCAATCATTTATTGGTGTTTCTTTGATAGACAATCATAAAAACACTGACAAAGTTGCCATTTAGGGATAGCATGGTGTGGACATTTATGAATGAGGTCCCTTAACCTTTCTCATGTCTCATGAAAAAGTTCACCCTCCAATTGGAAAAAACTAGTGATAGCTTTTCTAATTTGATTTATTTTTTCAATTGAAAAGTATTTCTTGAGAAATTCTCTCTGAAGATAATCCCAAGTTGAAATGGTTATAGAGTCTAAGGAGTTTAACCAATGCTTGGCTTTGTCCTTAAGTGAGAAAGGGAATAGTTTCAACCTAAGGGCATCATCAGAGAAATTTTGGATGTTTACTGTGGAACAAATTTCAAGAAATTCATCCAAGTGTTTGTATGGGTCCTCGTTACTAAGTCCATAGAATGATGGCAATATTTGAATAATGCTAGACTTAATCTCATATTGGGTAGCTTCTACTGGAGGTGCTTGCATGCATGGAGAGTAGGTATACGAGGATGGAGTAAAATATTCTCTCAATGAGCATGGAGGATTAGCCTCACCAGGTGCAGCCATGATTCTAACTTGGATAGTCCTAAGAGTCTTTTCTAATTCTTCGTCTAATGGTTGCAAGTCGGGTTTTAGTGATCGTCAACCTAACATGCAACTAAAAGGTCTATGTAGGACTATCC
The DNA here is from genome assembly GCF_000442705.2 of Elaeis guineensis. Classification (NCBI taxonomy): domain Eukaryota; kingdom Viridiplantae; phylum Streptophyta; class Magnoliopsida; order Arecales; family Arecaceae; genus Elaeis; species Elaeis guineensis. Next base: position 31,379,631 of record NC_026006.2, on the reverse strand, counting down.
TAGTCTGTTAAGGATTTTTTTTTAATTATTAAGAGGAGAGGAGAAGAGAGAAAAGAGTTCTAAAGAAGAGATCCTAAGAAGTCCTAAAACTAATAGAAGAATTAGTTGTGGTTAGATTTTAATTACAATCAAGTTAGCACGTAGTGGACTCTCTATCCTAAAGTTTTCCTAGTTCTAGACAGCTCCTAACTGTAGTTAGCCTTCAAGCCCTCCAAGTCAGAGCTTGACCAACCAACTGGCCAGATAAGTGTAAGGTCGGTGGGAGTCCCTCCATTGCTTTCCTTAGACACAAATTAAATTGGCCAGGTCAGCGAACGGAATCAATTAAAATCCACCTTCCTTTGGGCCCAGTCATCCCGCAAACCACTTGCCTAGACACTAGCTAGCTGACCAAGTCTAACCTGGTTCAACTCTCAGGGTCACTTGTCCTAATGAGCTCGAAATCCTTAGGGATCAACGTCTAATTAATTTTAGATTAAGGTCTAGGTTATGCAAATGCAAGGGAGTGATTTGTGGGCCAAGGAAGGGTGATCAAATCCCTACCTTATCTTAGTTAATGGGTTGTGCCCTTAAAGTTAATTATGGAGACGCAATGCAAAGGAACAAGGTGTCCAATCAAGTTAGAGATTTTTATATTTGAGATTACACTATTTTAGTTAAGTCTTATAAAATATCAATGATTTTTTTTTAATTCAACTGTGCCAAGATCTGCCGCAACGATGCCAAAATTTGATGCGTAGTTGTTGATAGCACCAAAAATAACTCTACTCACTACGTAGGTAGGATGAGTCGAGATCGTATCCTCAGGGACCTTGGGCTAAGTTGAGCTTGCAAAATAAAAGAAAGAAGCATTGTTTTGATTTAAAAAATAAATTATCTTAATATTGATGTAATTAGAAAATAAAGAGCTCGAGAGTTTTGAATTAATTTTGCACTAGTAGAGTTGTATCTCTTTTTTTTTTAATTAAATAGATGTGATTAATCTTAGAAAAAATACCTATCTTTTCTCGGCACACCCCGTACCCATAGATCATGACGCATCTCCAAAAAATACTAGGTAAACAACTCTTCTTTTCTCGACACGCCTCGTACCCATAGATCAGGTGCGTCTCCAAAAAGTAAAATTTGTTCCTAATATTAATCTAACAGGAAAGCATAAATAAAAGCATATGAAAGAGAGCAAATAAAAAACTCATGACAATTTAAATAAAAAGCATAATCTTTATTGCATATAAAGAAATACAAGAAAGTTTAGAACAATAAACCCACTCTATATCGTTACAAAATATTTTCTCCACTCTCGAGACTGCTAGCCTAGCTGCTCATGGAGTAGTCCCTTTCTCTTCCTCTATGCAAGGCTCTAGAAGAATTTCTGAGATCTCTCCCAAATGGGAGTACAAGAGCCTTTTTATAGGTGTTAGGAGGGAGGAGTTTTACATGATTTTCAGATGTGGGACTAAAGAAAATACTAAGGACTAAAAGATGGATGGATGAGATGGAAAGATCACAAGCAGATAAAGAAAATACAAATTTTTCCTCTTGAAGTATTTCCAAGTATTATATTTTTTTGCTTTAATTTTCAGATCCATCTACTATCATGAGCGTCCTTCTATTTGCCACTATGTTCGCCAGCACAAACTCCCCGCAAACTCGCCATGCCCCGCGTGCCTGCAATGCCGTGCGCCTGCAATCTTCTTTCATGGACCCGTTAGCTGTTAGGAAACCACTTACGCTCCTTTTTGATTAGAAAATTACAAAAAAAAACTTTTGTTTCTTTAAAATGATGCTTATATCCTTTTTGGGTTTCTTGCATAGTATCTTCATTTTCTATAATACCGTATGCATCCTTCTTTTATTTTAATTTTATTTTAAGTCTAATTTTTTTTAAACTTTAGTCTTTTTGATCTGTGAATTAGACTCTTTATATCGACGATCACCTTTTCGATAAAGCATAAAAAAAGTATCAAATTTTTAATAAATAAAATAAATTAAATATAATTTTTTACTTTAAATGACTTAAATTAAGTGTTTATCAAAAGATATTCTCCTCCTCGATCAGATCGAAGAGTTTTAATGCTCTTCTCAGTTTATTTTTCTACTTCATTTCAGAATTATTTGAACATTTCAAATGAATCCGACTTATATTTCATCAGATAGACATATCCATATCGGATAGATCATCTGTGAAAGTGATGAAGTAGAAATATCCACCTCTAGCACTTGTGCTCATGGGCCCACATACATCAGTATGTACTAGGCCCAAGAGCTCAGTAGCTCTCTCACCTTTTTTAGTAAAAGGTGACTTGATCATTTTATCAAGAAGACAGGACTCACAGGTTGGAAGTAATTCACAATCACTGACTTTGAGGATTCCCTCTTGAATCAACCTATTTATTCTGTTCTTGTTTATATGACCTAGCCTATAGTGCCATAAATAGATATCTGACACACTATCTAATCTAAGGTGCTTGCCAGTTGAATAGACTACATTAACAGGTTGTGATAACATATACACACCATTGTTCAAATATCCATAAAAAATAGTAACACCATTCATAATGATATTACAAACTTGTTTCTTTATTAAAATTTCATAATCATTTTTGGCCAGAAGGCCTACAGAAATGACATTTAAAAAAAAAACTAGGACAGAAATGACAATCATTAAGAACAACGATATGGGATTCAAATACAAGTTTCAAAATTTCTAATGCTAGAATTGAAACTGATCTTCCATCTCCAACGTTCAGGAACCTCTCGTCTTGCTCGAATCTCCTACTGACCTGCAACCCTTGCAACGAAATTGCAAATATGGTAAGGGCTATCGGTATCCAATACCGAGTCAGTTATATCATAAATAGAGAAATTGCAAGGAGTTATCATATAAATACCTTGTCCAGCAATAACTTGCTGCTTTCTCTACCTGTTCGGATCTAGGGAGACAATGTACTGGGGACAGTTCTTCTTCCAGTGCCCCCGCTTCTTGCAAAAGAAGCATTTAGCTTGACTCTTATCAGGCTTGATCTTTTTGATCTGGCTCTGCACTGATGTCCCAACCTGAACTTGCACCTTTTTCACTTTCTTCTTCTTGTTCTTCTTCCCTTTCTTAAAGGGTCGAGAACCAGAAGATGAACCTCCCACTAAGTTCACCGACTCCTTGTGGAGTTAGTGATCCTTCTCAAAGTTTTGAAGCAACCCCAGTAACCCGTGGTAGTTCACTTCAAGCTTTGTCATTCTATAATGAGTGAGGAATGGGAGATAAGACTTGGGCAGCGAGTTTAGTATTGCATCCTTCCCAAGCTACTCATGCAAGGAAAAGCTGAGCTTGCTCAATCATTCCATCAGCTTGATCATGTACAATACATGATCAGTGACAGAGACACCATCCTGTATTTTGGCATTGAAGATGGCATAACTAGTCTTGTGCCTCTCCACGTCATCGGGTGTGCCAAAGGCATCCTCCAATACTTGAAGCATATCCTTTGGCTGAGCCATCTTGAATTTGTGACTGAACTCATCGCTCATGGCAGCCAACATGATACAGTGCACCGTAGTCTGATCATTGAGCCACTTCTGGTAAGTGTCTCTAACTATTCCATGTGCATTGGCAGCTAGCTCCTCAGGTGCAGGATTCATTATCACATATAGGATCCATTCATGCTCCAGGACTATCTTCAACTTTCAGTACCAGCTATCAAAGTTGGGTCCCACCAACTTATCATGGTCCAACAATGATCGGAGCGATAGGAAAGTGGCCATATCTGCACAAAAAAAAACCATAACCTAATTAATAATTGATTCATTAAATCTAAAGATTTTGACTTTAATCAAAAGATTTTTCTCACTATTTTATTCGAATTAGTAGCCTCTACCTCCAATTCGAGGAATTACCCTAATTTCTTAGTGGGTACTAGAATCCACTTAGACTGCACACAAGCCCAATATTGGTTGGCCAATCTATGTACATCTAAGGATAGGTTCATAACCAATTATTTCTCTAAATAATTTTTAGTAATTTTAATTTTACCCTAGAAACCTAATCAGTAGGCTTTGGCCTCCACTGTAAGGATTAGGTTAGGTCCAACCATTAACATGACCATACTTGGTGCATCTAACCAACAAATGATTAAGTCCAACTTTGGTTGGCTCACCTAACTACCATTAGGGAGATACTTTCAAGTCATCATATGATGAGTGATAATTTCATTAGCCAACAAGCATCAGGCCTTTGGGTCTGCAATGATTATTGAGTTAATGAACTCATTATCAAATACTTTAATGGGAGGCTATGACTCAGTTATCTCCATAACTTTATCATTTTAAGGACCTAATAATTTTAGAAGATTTAAATAATTTAGAGGATGACGTTAGATGAACCAGCTTATTATGATCCTCCCACTGGCTTCACCAAGTCAGCTTAAGGGAGACCATTAAAAGGGCTGGTCTAGGAGCACCTAAATCAGTCACACTGATTTATCTAGCTGACATGGGTTAGCTCGAATAGTCAAGTGATCCGATCAAAATATAATTTCACCAAGAGATTAGGTAAGTTCGATCAGTGGGAGGGTCGGTCAAAGCTTGCCTTAGACACCATCAAAAATGGCCAGGTAAGCAGGCTCCCAATTAAAAACCATCGGTCTGGTTTACCTTAGACACCAACTGGTTTAATTTATTTCAATTATATCAACCTAACAGTTCGTGCTAGACCGCTTAGCCAAGAATCAAGTCCATTTGGTTCTCGTTAAAGACATGGACTTGACCAACTACAACTATTGTAATTGATCTAGAGAATCCTTGACCTAATCTAAGACAACAATTGATTAGATTTAGTTAATTCTCTAATTAAGTCCATCTTTAATCTAACCATAGGTCTAACCCAATTAATGGACCTAATTTCCACTAACCCATTAACCCAATGTGTTATGGTTTGTGTCTTAGGTTTTTCAATTCACAATCCTAAAACCTAATCAAACAACTTTTTAATTCTCAATTAAGTTTTGGGCTGAGGATTGGGTTCGACTTTTCAAAAATAATTTTTATATTTGTAAAATAATTTTATAATATGGTTCTACCAATTGTATTGCATGTTTGATTCATAATCAAGATGCAAGTGAAATAAACATGAAACTACTTTAGATCAAATCTAAACTGGTTCATGTAATCGAAACAATTTTAACTTTAAATAATTTTTTTACACAAAAATTATTAACAAAGAGATTTTATTTCAGATTTAAATATCTTTTAAATCTAATAAATCATAAATTTAATCTAGATCATATCTAACAAATTTATGATTAAAGATAGATCTACACAAACTAGGACAACCTTTGCACTGTAAGGGGTAAACCTTACAGCAGGATAACCTTGCAGTTCGTGATTGATCTAAAATTTTAATTTTAGATTTAATAATTAAATTTTAAATTAAATCTAATTTAAAAAATAATTTAAACATATATAAATAATCATGTAATAAATAACTTAGGCTCTGATACCAATTGTAGGAACCAGATCTAGGATTTCAGGGTTAGATCTTGAAATTTTTTCAAGATCAGGCAGCGAAGACTAAAATAAATCAAAATTTATTTTTTAAAATTAAAAAATCTCTAGATCTAATATCTTATTATATGATTATTACATAGTATTAAATTAAAAATTAAAATATATAGAGCATGGGCTGCATGTTGATCATATCAACATGTTTCTATACTACATCTAATGTATGTATTAAACAATATATCAGATCTATTACGTTATAAGTTAGACATTCTAACCTTGCTGATCCAAACTGAAGGATGATGTTGCAAATCACACATGTATCCGATTTCTAGGAGTCATCTACACGAGTGCATGAATCTCGACCAGAAGTCCTACTTCAAGAAATCAGCACAGTATGCTAGTATTGCGCTGATCCTCTTCGATGGTTGATCAGGTGCCTCCTTCTTTTTGATTTGGGCTCTTCCAAAGATAAAAAGTAGGAGGAGGAGTTTTAGATCTGAGACACTCTTAGAAACACTCAAGATGGAGGAAGGGAAGAGATGAAACTAACAACCCTAGAAGAAGACCCTCTTCTTCTTCTCTTTACTCTCTCCTAGACACCCTATCTTATGTCTATTATATCTTCACGATCCAAAAGTTTTTCTCTCTAATTTTTCGATTTCCCAAAGGATTCTCAAATTTCTATATTTTAAAAAAAATTTATGAAGAAACTCATTTTATAGAGAGAGATATGATAGAGTCCTTGTCTAGGTCAAATGCTTAGTCAAGGCTTATCCAAACATGGCAAGATAAAGGATGCCCAACTCTTGGTTGCCTCTTCCTTATTTTCATGCATGGACCACTAGCAAAGGGTGCACAATGTGTTCCATAAAAATTATAAAAATTTCAAAAAAAAATTGGATAAATTTGGTGTAAAAAGGAAAGAGTTTTGGATTTCTAAAACTCTATCTCATAGAATTTGAAATCCAAACTTATTCCTACTTTGATTTGATCCACAACCACTTTCCATGTATGACAAAAGAAAGAAAACCTTTTGGATGTAGGAAAGATCTAGGAGAGGGCTTTTGTCACACAAAATAAAAGGAGATTGGCATGGAATAAGAGAGAGGGCGTGGGGGGGGCTAATGTGTCGCAAGATGGAATCCTAGTCTTACTAGGATTCTATCTTATGACTTGTTTTAATTTGATTTCTCAAACCAAATCAAATTAAGATTAGATAAACCCAATTAAAATAGGTCTTAACCTAATTAAATATCTAATTTAATTAGATTAAATTAGATTTAAATCTGATTTAATTTTTTAATCAAATTAAAAATTAGGTTGACCCAAGTCCTAATTGAACTAGGATTAGTTTTTTCCTTGCACTTGGCTTATCCAATAAACTAATTGGACTTGATCCAATCAAGGTCAAACTAAATCTAATTAAATCATATTCAATTAAACTTAATCTCAGCCTATTGGCTTAATCAAATTAAGCCAATTAGCAATCGAATTGCTAATCGATCCTCCTGCAATACTTGCACTAGGTTAAATGTCAATCGTATTGATCATTTAACCCTAGAACGATTCTTAATCGTTGATCAACCATCCGATCGGATCATGAAGTCTAATGTGTGTGGCCTCATAGGTCCAAACCTAAGTCGGTAGTACAGAAATAAATTTTTATACCAATCGAAGTGACCATCTAGCAATGATACCCGACGATCGAATAGGTCGAATGTGTAGAACAACATCCTTAGAACCCATGCGGATATAGTTTCCATATAATTCATCCCCTTGACCAAAATGATCATAGGATACCTCAGAGTTCAACTGTCAACTCTGATCAGGTTGTCCACATTGTATTTCAAAGTATCAAATCCATCTGATGGATTATCCTGGCCAAAGTTTTACTAAATTGAAATACAGTGGCTCATTCTTCTCCAACTCTTGGAATGGTCAATCCCATCTCGATCACACTCTGATTTTGCAAGTATTTGACTATTCTCAGAAGCATTCTATCACTGAATTAAAAATTCAGTTAGTCCAGTACCAAAGTACAGTGAGTTGCTTGCAAGTCACTAAGGTGATCTCAGGTCTAAGGGACACTTATACCTATATCCCATCAGAGACATTCTCGACAACAGAATGCTCTGGAGTTGGTCATGTTCAATGATGATGTACCCTTATATCTCACCTATATGCCATACTAGTGTCTCCACACTCTTTGGTTAAGAGGACAACCAACCCATATGGCCTACAGCGATCTATGCTTGATAGAAACTGTCGTCCTTATTAACAGTCTATCATTTGATCGTGAATAGTTTTAAGGACTAATCGATAAATCCTCTCTTTATCAAATCTAAATAGTCCTAAGGACTTCATCATAATAACGGAGTTCATTAGAAGATGAAAGCTTATGATGAAAATGCCAAATATATTTTATTTATTAACAAATCAATTTCATACAAGATTGCTCAACCGTCAACAGGCTGACGATTGGTTTTTGGGACACATTTCCCAACATGATTTCCTCTGGTGATGCATCCTTAAACTTATGGCTAAGCTCCTCATTCATGGCTGTCCTCATCACGCAACACACAGTTGTGCGGTCATTGAGTCACTTCATGTAAGTGTCTCTCACGGTATGAGGGACATTGGCTGCAGGTTCTTCAGGTGCCTCATCCGTAAGGACATATAAAATCTTCTTATGCTCCAAGATAATCTTCAACTTTTGATACCAGCTATCGAAGTTGGATTCGGTGAGCTTGTCACTGTCCAATAGCTAACAGAAGGATAGTGTGTTGGCCATAACTAAAAAAAAATATAAGCTTATTAGTATATAAATTATTTTTAATCCTGAAGATATGAACTTTAGTCTAAAGATTCTCCCACTATTTTTACGAATTGGTAGCCTCTACCTCCAACTCGATGAATTATATTAATTCTTTAGCGGGTATTAGAATCCACACAGACTGTATTCGGGCCCAAGTGTGGCTCGGTCAATCTTAGTGCATCTATGGATAGATTCATAACCAATTATTTCTCCAAACAACTTTTAGTAATTAGATTTTGCCCCAGATATCCCTTCAGCAGGTGTGTGGTGCCTCCACTAAAAATCTCGATTAGGTCCAACTATTAATATGACACACCAAGTGCATCCAATAAATGGATGTCTAGGCTCGAGTGTGGCTCGACCAACCTGAGCATTGATCTAAAGGTACATCATGATGGTCATATGATGAATGATAATTTCAATACGTAATAGACACTAGGCATGTGGCGCCACCAATACCTATTTGAAATATTGGAGTCATTATCACGCATCTTAATGGGAGGAAATGACCATGTTATCTTATAACTTTATCACTTTATGGACCTAATAATTGAGAGGATTTGATTTCATTGATTTGATAATAAGAGAAAAAGTCGACCTACATGCTACAAATTCTCTCACTAACTTCATCAAGTCATGTAAAGGATTAGACACAAGCTGGTCTAAAGACACCTAAATCAGTCACACTAATTCACCTTAATGGCATGAGTCTACATGAATCGACTAGTGACCCAATCAAAATATAATCTACCATGTTGGCTAGGTAAATGAGATCAGTGGAAGGGATGTGCCCTTAATTCATCGTAAATGCATCTAGGTGAATAGCTCCCAATTAAAAATTACTTGATCGAACCTGTCAAACTTACTTTAGACACCAACTAGCTAACTAGTTTCGATTTGATCCATCAGAGGATTCAGGCTCAACCATGGAGCCATGATCATGGTCTATTTATTAGGGTCAAATACATGGACTTGATCAAACTTCAACTATTAAGATTGATTTGGAGAAATTCTGACCTAATCTAATTCAATACTTGATTAGATTTAATCAATTTCTCTACTTATTTCATATATATTTCTAACCCTAGATCTAACCCATTAGAATGACCTAATTCAAGCTAACCCTTTGCTTATTATTTATGTTGTGTCGTAATGATCTTCAATTCTTAAATTTAGATCATTCAAACTTAATTCAAAATTAAGTGTGTGAAACATGTGTTTCAGTCTGTAGAACTATTCTACAAAGATTTCAAATGAAGCATACAATATATTTCAATTTATGAAAATAAATTTTTATAATATATTTAATAGTTAAATATGTATAGGTATGATCTAAACTTCATACATACATCTCATGCATCATAACAACTTTCAGATGAATACCGATTACATCATTTGTAATATGCAATTTAGATCTAAAATAATTTTATATCTAAATTTTATTTTATTATAATAAATCATAAATCACTTTAAATTTAATCTAAATATATTTATAATTAAAATAATATATAAAAAAATTATTTACTTTTTTTCATGAAATTAGATCACGATGACATCTCTACACGTCATAAGAGAACCCATCGAATAAGCAAAAGAGAGATTAATCTCTTCAATCTTCTCTGATCGGATAGTCTGATGATCTCATCAATCCGAGTACTAGGCTACTAAGATATAAAATCTAATTTCATATATAATCACATCAATATATAATTATTGACAAAATAATTTTATGTCATGAATATATCTTTGATTTTATCAATTATATTCTTCATCTAATATAATTAGATTTAATACATTATATACATTATATCAGATCTGAAATATATCTTATACTGATTATAAAATATTATTTTTAGATTTAATATCATATAAAAAATTAATTTGATGCAAACATAAATGCATAAGGAATAAATTTTTGGTAAAATCTATTTTCACGCATTGCTGAATTCTGATAAGATTTAGATCTAAATATTCATTGAAATGGATCTAGTTCAGATCTAAAATAAATCTTACTTCATAATAAAAATAAAAATATTAAAATTTTATTAAAATAAATTTAAAATAAATTTTAATCCACGTTGTTATTCCATCAAAAATTCAACAACAGCAGAATTCTGTTATAACAAACTTATAATAACCTTAATCAATAATTAATTAGACTCATCTAATCCAATCAAAATTAGATAAAAAATTTTACATAATTAGATTTACATTTAATTTAATATCTCATAAAAAATTTTAATTACATCTTATGTATTTAATCTCAAAAATTTTAGTTATGCATAAATGAATTTTAGACCTACTCTGATATCAATTGAAGGAAAGTGAAACTGTTTCTATTCGGATAGCCCAGGTTACATCTAAAACTTTTTTTATTAATCTACATAAATAAAGATCAAATTCTTACTTAATTAGCAGTAGAATCAGAGATTAAATCTCAAATAATCTGAATTAAACTTTCGTGGAGGTCTGGATGTACAGATCCTCTACTTCGCATGCACACTAGATGCCGCAGAAAAACAGGATAAACTCCAATCTTCAGAACCCAATCAAATAAGAGAGGAGATGTGCTGGTGAGGCACATCACACCAGCAGGTGGGTTGCCCAAGGAGGGCCTATGCCTAAGGGAGGAGGGGCGGCACCAAAGGGGAGAGGCCAAAGGGAAGAAGAATGGCTTTTTTCTTCACACGCCTCTCTCTCTCTTTCTCTCTTCTCTGAATCTAATTTGTTTGCTATTTACTATATATCTATAGGTAGAGATCCTCTTTATTTATAGATGAATCTCATGACTCAATAAATATAGGAGTCCTAACTCAAATTTGATTTGAATCAGTCCAATACTCATGAAAGAAGGATTCCTATATGAGATAGAATTGCCATCACATATGACAACCAAATTACACCAAATCCCTTACCCACATGGGACACCCCAAACCGGCACCATTCCAGGTGTTGGTTAGCCCATATAAGAGATGAATCCCAGTGTATCTCATCAAAATAGATCCGATTCGAATCCAATTCGAAGCTAGTTTGAAATAATTTCGAAAGGCTGTCAATCTCAAACTCTTTAGGATTTTTGTACCAAATCTAACTTATTTTTTTGAACTCAATTAAGTCTAATCAATTTAAAATTAATTTAAAATTAATTAATACTTAAATTCAATCTCTCATATGCTCCATAGATTGTAGATCAGAAACTATTCATCCATCAAGATCGAACCTGAACCTCATGTGTAGTGCTTGCTAGACATAGTCACCTCTTTAATCCCATAACTTAATTCTTAATCAAGTTAGGTTATATATTCAATCAAGTCAAATACTTTCAAATTGGACATATAAATATAGGTCGACCAATTCTTTCTTACTTTATCTGACTTGTGTGTGTGACTCCATAGGTTCAAACACTAAGTCAGAAGCACAGGAATTAATTTCTGCACTAATTGAGATACTATCTAGCAATAGTTTTCAATGTCCAGATAGGTTGAATTATCATAAAGAAATATTTTAGAATCCATACACATAGTTATCACATAATTCATCCTTTTGACCCTGGATGCTTTATGATGGTCTCAGGTTAACTGTTAATCGAGATTGCATCATCCACATTATATTTCAACCTTTCAAATCTATCTCATATATTATCCTGGCTAAGGCTTTACTAAATTAAAATACAGTGATATATTAACTCCAATAATCTGGAGGGGTCAATCTCATCTTGATCCATACACAGACTTCATAAGTACTTGACTGTACCCAGTAGCCTTTCGTCACTACATTAAAAATTTAAATAATCCGATATCAAAGTACAGTGAGTTGCTTACAAGTTATTATGGTAATCTTAGATCTGAAGAATACTTATATCCATATGTTTGGCGAGTAGTTCTTGATAGCAGAACGCTCAGTAGGTGAATCACTTGTTCAGTGATGATATATACTACATCTCACCTGTATGTCACATTAGTGTCACCACACTCCTTGGTTAAAAAGACAACCAACACATATGGCACACAACGATCTCCACTCGATAAACATCATCATTCTATAATGACGTATCATTTGGTCATGAACATGTTTAAGAACTATACAATAAATTCTCTCTTATCACACACTAACATAGTTCTAAAGACTTCATCACAGTACAAGAGTTCAAGAAAGATGTAACTTTATGATGAAAAATACCAGAATAACTATTATTTATTAATCAATAATTCATATATAAAGATGAACTCAATCATCATACGATTGGTTTTAGGTCATAATTTTCAATATTTCTATCCCTTTGCATGCTTGAATTTTATTTGTTCGATATCTACAAGGTGATTCTAGGATTTGGATTTTGGTTCAATAGTTTTAATCATTAAAGCTTTCGATTTGCATATTTTAAAAATTTTTAAAATTTGCTTTTCACTATGTGACTAGAACCCAATACATTATCAGTAAAATTTTAGATCTTTACCACGGAATAAATTTCTAAGAACTCATTTAGATGCTTGTAAGGATCTTCGTTGGTGTTCTCATAGAATGATGGGAGCATCTAAATTGTGGTTGACTTGATCTCATATTGACTTGCTGGGATTTCAGATAAGTAGATATAAGTCGAAGGGTTATAGATGGAAGGAATAAAGTATTCCTTCATCTGCCTAAGTGGTTCTTCAAAATTTTTAGCCATTTGATTCTCATATTTAATATGGATCAGCCGTTCAATTTTAGGATTGAGTTCAACTAGATCAGAAAAAAGAGATCTCCTATCGTGCATGTACCAGTAAAAATCTGAATGTGTGTGGTTCTATTTTTTTTTAAGAAAGTGAGAAGAAGAAAAAAAAAAGAGGAAGAAAGAGAGATGATAGATGAGAAGAATTAGTTATGGTTAGATATTAATTGCAATCAAGTTAGCACAATGTGGACTCTTTATCCTAAGGTTACCCTGAATCTAGATAGCTCCTAACTATTTCAAGTGCACTGTCAAGCACTCTAAATATGAATCTAACCAACCAACTGGCCAGATAAGTATAAAATTGGTGAGAGTCCCTCCGTTGCTTTCCTTAGACATTAACTAAATTGGCTAGATCAGCAAACAGAACCAATTAAATAATTACCTTCCTTCAAAATGTGATCCCTAAATCATTTTTTTAGACACCATTTGATCAACTAGGCCTGATCCGGTTCAACTTTCAAGGTCACTTATCCTAATGAGCTCGAGTTTTTTGAGACTGATGTCTAGTTAATTTTAATTTAAAAGCTTGAGTTAATGAGGGATGCTGGTTGGTTATTTTTGAGCTAAGAGAGGGTGATGAAATCTTCACCTTATCTTGTTAATGGGTGTTGCCTTTAAGTCAATTTAGAATGAAGGTACATAACCATATTCAAACAAGAGATTCTATGCAACTGAACTAGATGAATAAAACCAATCAAACTTGAAAGCTTACCTTATCTCCTGCGATCACCAAAAGTGAATCTAAGATGATGAATGCTCTAAATAATAAAGTTTTTACTCTTGTCATATGATTTTTATTAGGTTTATGTAGATGAGTTTTCAGTTAATTTGAAAATAAAGCAACTAATACTAAAAAGAAAAGTAATTTAGGATTAGGATTGATCTCACCAAATAAGATTGACAATTTTTCTTTCTCCTTTTATTTTTTTTCTTTCTTTTTTTCTGCAAGAAAAATGAGAAAATGTTAGTAAGTTGTATACAAATAAAATCAAAGAAATCAAAAAAATAATTTAGCATTCGTGCCTTCTCTGACAACAATGCCAAAAATTTGATAGATCATGATGTTGTTGTTAGGACACCATGATTATCAATTTAATTTTAACTTTTAAAAATTAAAAATATATAAAAAGTAGTGAGTCAGATTGATTCCATAGAGAAGATAGTGTTGATTTAAAAATTTTGATTTTTATAAAAGAAAAAAATTTTAAAAAAAAATTAAGTTAAAAAATAAAAATTAAAAGTGTAAAAAAGAAACTTGATACTAAGATCTACTATTTAGATCTTAGCTTCTACTTATAATAAAAATAATGAATAGAATTTAAAGTGCTGGTACTAAGATCTACTATCTAGATCTTAGCTTCTACTTATGATAAAAATAAATAATAAAAATTTAAAGTACATAAAAATAACTTTTATATTAATTAAAAATAGAATTTAATTATAAAAAATTTAAAAGAATAAGTAAATAAATAAATTAAACTATAATAAAAAGTTAAAAGAATAAGTAAATAAAATAAAAACTATAACAAAGATTCATAGTCAATTGGTGCAGCTTCGTCGAAAAGATGGTTGATGATCTCTCTTTCTTCCTTCAAACTTTTCAGAGCATGCTAGGCTTCCTCTTCTTCTTTCTCTTTGGATTTGATCTTCGAGATGGTATAGGTATGGAGATGGTGTAGGAACAAAGCTATCTTCTCAACATCTTCTTCTTAGAATTCTTCCTGCAATCCAAAGCTTGCTTGCTGCCTTCTCTTGTGCCTCTCACTCTCTTGGATGATTTTTCTTATATATCTGAAACCCTTTTTATAGCTTTTCTAGCCTTCTCACATCAAATCTCCTTACTACCCATGGATTACATCATGTAACAGGTCTCTTGGATGCTCCAATTCTCTCAAATTTGCATAAAAAATGCATTCCATGCAATGTCTTAGGTGAAACAAGTTTTTGGCCATTAGATTGAGTTTAAACACCCTAGATCTTGCTTCATCAGGCCTTAATTAAGTTGGAAATGATGCTAGCTATTGAATCTCACCTTAGATCTACTCTAGATTGTCGGATGGCATAAAGAAAAGGTTCAGGCTTAGTTCTTCAGCCAGCAACACTTAGGACCGTCCGATCACATCAAAAATCAATTGGGCCATTGATCAATGCAAAAACTTTTCCCTCCCCTGTATAGTACGACATGGATCGCAATAAAAATTCTATGGACCACGACCCAAATGTTGTGGATCGATCGGTCGGTCCATCATACATCAGATGGTCTGTTGGGTCATTTTTGGGCTAATTTTGGGTTGGTTTTGGGTCTCTTTTGCTTTTGGCTTTTGGGCTTTTGTCTTGGTCTCCATATCTAGCATTCCATGCTATATGTATGATGAAATTGAGCTTGAATTTGAACTTAATTAGGCTTGATGTGATTAAATCTTCATGACTAGTAATTTCTAAAAAAGAGCATAACAACCATCAAATATAAAATAATAAAAATTAAATATCAAATATTTTAATACTTTTTATGCCATATTTAATGCACTGATTAAGCATCCTATATCATTGGGATAAAGGTCTGTAGAGACAAATCTGAAAGGATGGTAAGTCTTTTATAGAAAAAGTACATAAAAGAGGTGCTAAAGAGGTTCAGCATGAAAACTCAAAAAGGAGATTTTTAACTCTTAGGCAAGGCATGTATCTTTTCAAGAAGATGTGTCCAAACACATCTAAAGAAATTTAGCTCATGAGCTAGATCTCTTATGTTTCGGTTATAAAGAGCCTCATGAATGCCATGCTATATATTTGACTTGATATAATCTTATTGTGAGTGTCACGAGCAAATATCAGTCGAATCCAGATATTCGACACTGGATAGCTGTAAAGAACATCCTTAAGTAATTGAAAAGCACTAAGGATTTGATCTTGATTTTTGGAGGAGGGCTTGAGTAATGGGGTTTAAGGATACACGAACTTAGATTTTGTGTCTGATACTGATGATAGAGAGTCTACATTAGAATATGTGCAATGAGAGAATTGGTAGATTGAAAGAGTTCCAAATAACCAATCAATGTAGGTCCTATAGAAGCTGAGTTAGTCACCATCTCCAAAGGTGCTAGATAAGGCCTTCTGCTCCAAGTAAGTTTATTGCAATTTGATGAGATATCATCATAGTGATAATATCGGCACCATAGCCCTTAGCTAATGGAGCCTAGGTCTCATCAGAACACCAAGCATATGAAAAAGTGACTTCAAATAATCCATAATTACCTCAATATAGAAAATATCAAGGTGAAGAGAGTAGACCCCACCAACAATGTGGTGGACCAACTGACTAAGCCATTTAGCTATCTAAAGACTAAAACCCATCTCCCATTGAGGTGGCATCCCAATGGAACGAGCCTTTATTTCCAATGATGAGGCCTAGGTTTGAGTCACGATGGATATCGGGCTACAATTAAATGCCAGGGCGTGAATAACTGTCGAATGGAGCGTATCCTGATGGCCCAGGCACGGCATCTGAAAATGACATCTGGTTCGTTGGCCCTTGATGTTACTGGGGTGATATACTCACCTATTGGGCTTGCCCATATGGTGGGGAGGAGGCCGCCTATTCACTCAAACTCGGCCTCGAATTGAACATTCTCCAGTGGGGGTTAGGGCCCTATAGTCACGTCTAAGGGAGGTAGATGTGTCGAGTCGCTCCCCTCCAACTCTTGTTTCTTTTAGCAAAAAAAAAATCCATCTTGAGAAGATAGGACTTAGATTTACTGGCAATTGGCTTTAGATCAAGTGGGAGATTGTTACATGTATGACCTGAAAAGCCAATTGTTAGCTGACATATTGTATTAATTCTAGGATATAATTTTATACTTGATTTATTAAAATTAATAATATGGATAATTATTTCTATTCTAAAGTAATATATTCGAGAATCATCCAAGGAGTTGATAGCTAATGACACATATTCTCAAGAGTTAAAAATTTGAGATATGTGTCATTATAGATTAACTCCTGAATTGCTCTCGATCGTTGAATCATCACGAAAATAATGATTGATCATCAAGATCAGTGCATGGATTACTTTTTCTTAGGATAGATGAGTCTCGAATCTACAGTATGAGAATGCTGGAGCAAGAGTGCAGGTTAGAAAATAATGATACTGAGCATGATCAAGAATGAGAGGTTACATGGATGTCTCCTCACTCATCAGTGACTATCTCGATACTGTAGTTGTGTGACTAGTTTTTTGACCTACGGTACCTCGACTGCTCATAATGGGATTGCTATAGTTTGACAACATATAAACATGGTCCCTCACCATTTGGGATCTTGTGGTGTTCGTTGGCTATAGTAGGTTCACTATAGAAGTAGAAAAGCACTTATAGGGGATCTATCGATCGTACTAGTTGAGGAGTAGTCCTATATGACCTAAGAAGCTGAGTTCTTAAGTCGTGGCCACAGTAGTATGATAATGAAAAGGAGTTTTCATAGAGTTTATGATTGGACTAAAACTAATTAAGTCTTGCATATGATGGATACTTAGAGTTTGATGAGTTTTCATGACCTGTATCCTGTCGAGACTCTCGATAGAAAAATTTGATCACATGATAACTACACCTAGGGTTCATCTTTCTATTCTACTAGATTGCCACTACATATTACTAGGCATCACTGGTGGATTGTAAGAACTCACTAGGATCATTTTTGGATCAATGATCCTTGTTTGGGTTGAGTTGGAATCGTTTAGCCCATCGAAAAGAGTTTTGATGGTACTATGATAGAGATCATGGTATATCTCACTATCAGATAGAGTAGAACCTGAAGGGTCACACACAAAAAGAGCATGACCTAATCAATAGCTTGGATCATAAACAAATTATCAATTGGATTGATGGTTTGAATTAAAAAACTACTAATTATATAAGGATAACATATTTAGTAACTGCTAATTATTAGCAAAGGGACTTAAATGCAAGTGTTGTAGCATTATTGGGCTTAATCAAATTATGGATCAAGTCTTAATTAATTTAAATCAGATTTAATTTAATTAGATTTAAATTAATTTAAGATTTATGAGGTTTAATTATTCAAGTTGGACTTGGATTTCAATCTTGATTAGATCAGGTTTGACAGCCTTTTCAAATTTGATTCGAATCGGGCTCGAATTAGATTTGAATCAAATCTAATTTAAAATTCAATCAAATTAGGAAGCCAAACCCACTTTTCTTGGGCTTGTCTCTCTGATTCCAAACCAGATAGAGTTAGGGATGCATGAAGATGCACCCCCTTTTCTCTTTTGCATGCATGAAAGAAGAGGGGTGCCAATAGAGATGGGCATCGGGCCAGGTTGCCCATGGGCTGGTCTGACGTGGCACGAACTGAGCTGTGTCTAGCATGGCCTGCCAAGTACTATAGTAGGCTATGCCTTACTAGGGGCCAGGTTGGGTTGGGGGTTTGGTGGCCTGTGGCCCAGGCCCGGCATGGTCCTTTAAGGCCTAGGCTGGCATGGCCCATCATGCCAGGCATGGCACGGCATGTGCCCAGGCCTGACACAGCCCGCATGCCGGTCCATATGGTATGGCCCGCATGTTGGTCCATATGGGTCGTGCTTTGGCATGGCCTATATGATCCATGGCATGGTCCATTTGGCACGGAATGGTTTTAAAATTTTTATTTTAAAAAATAATTTTTATAAAATAAAATAGATTGGGAATTTGGGGGATCAATAGATAAAATAGGAGATATTATAATTTTTTTTATAAAAGTAAAAACCACCTTATAATGGTGGAGGATTTGGCATGGACCCCTACTAGTTATTAATATAAATCAAAATTATACAAAAGAGGGAGAGGAGCTAGGCCTGACCTTCAAAATACAATGACGGGAAGAGAGAAGAAAATAGAGGTGACTCACCTCAATAAATAAAAAGTAAAAATATATAATTTTAAGAAATCAAGAATTGAAAATAAATCTTACTAATTATCTATGCCATTTGATTCACGCAAATAAGTCTGAGGGATATTTTATACCTAGTGCCCAAATTTAGACAGCTCCTAATTATTTCAAGTGCATCGTTAAGCACTTCAAGTATGAACCTAAGCAACCAACTGGCCAGATAAGTATAAGGTTGGTGGGGGTCCTCTCGTTGCTTTCCTTAAACACCAACTAAGTTGGTCAGGTCAACGAATGGAACCAATTAAATAACCATCTTCTTTCAGAATGTAGTGTTTGAATCATTTTTCTAAATACCAACTAATCAATTAATCTCGATCTGATCCTACTTTCGGGGTCACTTATTTTATTGAGCTTGAGTTTTTTAGGGGCTGACATCTAGTTAATTTTAATTAAAAGGCTTGGTTTAATGAGCGATGCTGGTTGGTTATTTTTGAACTAAGAAAAAATGATGAAATCTCCACCTTATCTTGTTAATGGATATTTTCTTTAAATTAATTTGAGATGAATATGCATAATCAATTTCAAATAAGGAGTTCTATGCAACTAAATTAGATGTATGAAACTAATTAAACTTGAGAGCTTACTTTATCTCCAGCAATCACCAAAAGTCAATCTAAGATGATGAATGCTTCTAAATAATTAAGTTTCTACTCTTATGATGTAAGTTTTATTAGGTTTATGTGGATGAATTTTAAGTTAATTTGAAAATAAAATAATTAATACTTGTTGATGCAGAATTCTGCCGATGTTGGAGAAGCTGGAGTCGGGAGAATCGCGATCACTGTCGAGACCTACAAAGAAAGTCTAAACTGGAGTTGGGGGTGGTCCAGCAAGACCCTCCGATGCTCAAGTCAGTACTCTGCCTCAACAGAAATGGAGCACTCGAATGAGATTTTAGCAGAGTTTCGAGATAGAGTTTAGAGTTTAGAGAAGAACGTATCTGGGGATCTCTTTTATAGATAGAAGAGCGTAACTGATTGATAGCGACATCTGTAACTGCCTAGTAGTGGGTCGTTCGGGGCCACGCAGAGTTTGTTACGGAGAGTAGTGACGTCAGGGGGCCATTCCGGGCCACATGGAGTTTATTATGGAGAGTGGAGTGGTGTCCATTATCGCGACTTGCCAGAGAGTGATGGGGCCACGTAGAACTGTTACAGAGGATGGAGTGGGGTAGTGTCCATTGTTGTGACTTGCCGAAGAGTTCGGGCCTGACGGCTGAAGCTCGGTTGGGACATTTGATGGAGAGGAATGGCTCTCTGTCTCAGCAATCTAAGAGAAGCTCGGATGTTTTCGAGGTTGCTGATGAGTCCACTGTTGTCGGATGCCTTGGGTGCTGATGCTGCAGACAGAAGTCATCTACTGTAGAAGCTCGGACGGAGACTTTCTATTAGAGAAGTCTGGCAGGAGTCTGATTGCTAGAGAAGTCCATCTAAAATTTACCTGATGTGGAAGCTCGTCTGAAGATTGTCCGCTGGAGAGGTCCGATTTCATCAGGAATCCGACAAAGGGTCATCCGATAGTGGAGTTCGGATGATGCTGTGGAGGTTTGTCTGCTGGAGGAGTCTTAAGGACACTGGAAAATATCGAACGTTGGAGGAGTCCAGCTCTTGTAAGAGTCTGAAAGGAGGCCACTTATTGTAGAAGCTCGGACGAAGATCGATTGCCGTGGAAGCTCGGATGGGGACTTCTTATTGTAGAAGCTCGGATGAAGTCCGCTTGCAATAGAAGTTCGGAGCAGAGATCCTGCTGGTGGAGCCTGTCCGTTGTAGAAATTCATCTAGGATCCATCCACTGTAGAAGTTCGGCTGGGATCCGGCTCTTGTAGGAGCTCGGATGAAATCCGAAAGGTGGTCGACCACCATAGAAACTTGGATGGAGTTTGGTTACTGTAGAAGTCCTGCTGTTGGAGAAGCTCGAACATTGACGAAGTCTGAAAGAAGTTCAGAGTAAAGTTGCTCGTGGCAGGAGAAAGCCTGGAAGAGATTTAGAGGGTAGTCAATCACTATAGAAAGTTGGCTGATAATAAAGCCCAGAGAGCATTTGGAGCAGTCTGGTAGACGACTGAAGGAGTTCATTATCAGAGAAGTCCGGATGGTATTGTGGAAGCTCAGACGGCTGGGGGAGTTTAGAAAGACACCGCATAAGGTCAGAAGCTGGAAGAATCCTGGGAGGGTCGGCCTTTTACGAACTTCAGTTGGGGGTATTTTATACCCAACACCAGTCTCCCTACTTTCGAGTTCGAGTTCCAAATGAAGGAAGTACAGAAAAACTTTCACAGCCAAAGTTGCCTCCCTCAATTTTCGTACTTGATTGTTTCTAGATATTTTGGCATTTGGCACGCTGGCGTCAGAGTTTTTTCAAATCGAGGTGACCCGAAAAGGTTTTTTTTGAATTCCTGCTGGAGCATTGATCTAGGTACGATGCAATAATGATTTCATCAATTGTCAGCCGCCTTTAGCCGCCTGCCATGATGAGTGGGCCACGTGACGGTTATAGATCGGCTAAAGGAGATCTGCAGTCATTATTGCACCGGACCCCGTTGCCTATTTAAACCCGCCCCCCTCCTTCAGGGGTTTTATCTTGCCTGAGAATTCTGTTGGAGCCCTTCTTCTTCCTCGAGAACTTAATCTTCCTCCAGCATGTCCCTCTCAGTTATAGGCATTCTTCGGGTCAATCCCCATCACCTTTGCTACCTTCCTGCATCTTTTAAACCAGCTTAGGTTAGTTCTGGAACCCCTCTCTTTCTTGTTCTTCTTCCATTTTTTATCCTTCGCGTTATGCCCGTTCGGTTTCTCCGCGAGTGCTTTGTTTCTTATTTTTTTCAACTTTTTCAGGATTTTTTAGGATTTTCTCTTGATTCAAAATATCCTCCAACACTTCCTCCTATAGTAGTTCTAGGAGTTCATCCGTTCCAATCCCATAAAACCCTAGTTTTGTAGATGAACCTCTTTCGGTCTTTGTTCCAGACACCATTCCTAGCACTCTGACTTCAGATGAACTCTCATTGATCAGAATTCAGTATGGGGTTCCTCCGGAGTATGAGTTTGAGCTTCCCGGGCCAACTGACCGGGCTAGTATCCCTCCTCCTGGCCGCTTCTGCTTATATCAGGAAGCTTTTCGCGTCGGGCTTCGACTTCTGCTTTCACCTTTCGTCATTGCTCTTTTCGCTTCTTAAATATTTCTTTTGTTTCTGTAGCACCGAACTCCTTTAGATTTCTGATAGAATTTCTTTCCCTCTGTAGCCTAGTTGAAGTTCGGCCCACCCTTTCTTTGTTTAGGAATTTCTATACCTTCAAGCATCATCCATCGACAAAGGACTAGTGGTACTTTTCTCCCTAGTTTGATAGAAAGGGGTTGCTGAAAGTCAACCCTTCTTCTATCCACAACTGGAAAGAGAGGTACTTCATGTTCGATGCCTGACCTTGGAGCTGGGGTTGCCCTCCTAGGGCTCCTTGAGGGATTCCATCCGTCGGGCTTCTAGCCTTGGATAGGACGACCTTGAAGCCTCCAACAAACTAGAGGCTTATCCAGCTCCTCTCCTCTCCGACCTCTTGAAGGAGCAACTCTTGTTTAACGTCGGCCTAAGCCCTCTCAACCCGACCAGTATATATTATTGTTATTATTATTTTGTCATTCACTGCTTTCCCCTTCTTCTTGTACTTTTTTTAAGCTGTGCCAATCTTCTTTCGTTGCAGATATGGATGCAGACATAGCTCGAATGTTAGCCTAGGGTCTCAAGACCCACAAGAGGAAAGGCGCCGCATCTTCGGGGGCGGCGAAGAGGGCTAGGGCAAAAGAGACGAGCTCGACCGTGCCTGTCCAGGCGGCCATTGCCATCGATGCCCCCTCCGATGTCGAGGCCGCAGTCTCCCGAGCCTCTTCAAGAAGCCCCCCGGCTGAGGTTCCCACTCTAGAGGCTCATCCCGAGGAGGCACTGGGGGCTGAAAGGAGGAGGAGGAAGAAGATGTTGGCCCGCAAGAGCTGCAGCAGCAGGGCTGCCATCGAGGAGGCTGACGGCTCCGAAGAGGACCTGGAGGAGAATCCCTTCAACAACAGGGATTTGATAATGAGATTGGTCGATGGGTGCATCCTGCCCGAGGTCGTCCACAGGATCATCCACACTGATCCTGAGCAGCGGGTCTGGGACTCTCTGGGGTCCTTTCTTGAGGTAGATCAATTTACTTCTTTCTTCTTCTTCCCTCTTCACTTAGCTTATTCCTCAGCTGTTATATTGACTCCCTGACTGCTCTTGTAGATTGGACATCAGCTCATCACCAACATCGAGGTGATGAACAATTCTAAGAAGGAAGCGGCCCAAGCAGAGGAAGGTCGCTTGGCTGAGGCCGCCTGCCTCAAGGAAAAGATCGCCGAGGTCGCGAGTCTCCATGAGGTGCTGTAGAAGGAGGGATAAACCTCGACAGATCTGAGGACCGCCTTGGAGGAGGAAAGAAAGAAGGCCGAGGTCGAGGTCTCTGAGTTGAAGGCATAGATCCCGACCCTAGTCTCAGAGGCAACGGTCTGGGCAGTGGTGGAGTTCAAAATCTCCTTCGAGATGAGGGATCTGAAGGTCCAGTTTAGTCAGGATGCCTTCATCAAGAGCTTCGAGCTCTGCCAGGAGAAGGTGGTCGAAAAATTTTCCGAACTGGACCTCGACTTTCTGGATGAGACGTCTGACGATGAAGCTGGACCTTTTGAAGCTGCTGCTGGTCTTCCTCCAGTCGAAACTTCTTTGACTACCGCGGCTGTCGCTACCGATCATCTGGGGCCATCGAGCTCCTCCACTTCTGCTCCAGAGGTCTGAAACCTCTAATTTTGTATTCTTCTCTTTTTTTTTTTGCATCTTTTCTTCATTCTCTTGTACTTAAGAACTATTTAATCAAAATAAAATTAGATTCTTCTTTACAGAGAGCTCCTCTTTCTTACTCCACATTCTTTTCCTTCTCTTTTATTTTCTTGCACTGATTTGTGTTGTAGTGCTCTTATCTCCCAGCGATAGTGCCCTGCCGAAGCTCTTCTCCTACCATAGGAGATTCCTCTGAAGTCGACGATTCGAGATCTGAGAAGAAAAGTTCATCATCTAATGAAGAAATCAAAAAAGTTGGATGACGAACTTCATCTGCTGAGGAAGAGCCATTCGGAGGCCACTGCGAAGGCTACTCGCTTTCGGGACCTCCACAAAAATGGCTTCATGGACTACACCCGGAGGAAGGCTGACTTTGTGAAGGAGCTTGAGGAACTCCAAAAATGCACCAGCAACCGATCTTGGACTCAGGCTTCCAAGATCAGCTCCCTTGAGGTCGAGCTGATGGCTGCACGGCAGAAGATCGGCCAGTTGGAAGGGAGCTCATCCTGGCTCACAACTTAGGCCGACCACGATCGGGACTGGTCGAAAAAATTTTTCGACCTTCAGAAGCAGCTGCAAGATGTCGAGGCAAACTACAACACCTATCGAGTCGGCTGGTGCGGGCAAGTAGACGACTGCCGAAGGAGGCTCAAGACGGTGACCGACGAGGTTGCTCGCCTTCAGAGGTAGTTGTCTGAGAGAGTCCAGGCTGTTTCAGTACAAGGCTCCGACGAGCTTTGTTCCTTAAGGGGGACCATGGAAGAACTATCCATGGCCCTTGGGCAGGAGAAGGCCAAACTGCAGCGGTTGAAGATTCAGCTGGCCTATGAGTAGCAGGCGGTCAAGGATGCCAAGGTGGAGTCCGAAGTTCTAAGAAAAAGGCTTCGGGAGTCGGAGGGTGAGAGTCGGCAGTTCCACCAAATGTATCGGGAGATGCTGTTAAAAAAGAAAGAACTAGAAGAAGAAGTTGAGAACTTAAGACAATCCTTGATGATGGCTGGAACCAAGAGCTCGAAGTCGGAAGAAGCCGAGCTTTCCTAGAGCCTCTTTTACTTTTCGTTCTTCCATGTATTCTTTTCTTTTCTTGTCACTTTTTTTTTTGGCCTTCAAAGGCTTTGTAATGTGCACTTTACTAATGAAATGAAAAAGAAAATTTTCATTACCTTGTCCATTCTTGCATTAAATTATCATTTATCGAGTTTCTTTTATCTTCTGTCTTATTCGATGTCGACGTTGTTTGAAGATTCTTGGTCATCGTCATGTTGATTCGTACTTTTTGTTCATGATCGAAGGTCTTTTCGAGGCCATTCGAGTTTAACGCTTCCACCTGATGCTCGAGCTTGAGGGCCTGAACTTCTCGTTACCTTGAGGAAGTCTATTTTCTCCTGCTAGTGTTGTGTTCCCCCTTAGAGACTGAGGGTTTTTAGCAAGAGTCTCCCCCCTCGTTGGGACGAGGTCCCTTGAGTCTTAGATATAGTTCGTTTCTTCCTTATCTCTGGTGTAGCTCATCATTTTTCCTTTTTCTCTCCTCCTCTTTTTTTTATGTTTGGGCGAGGGTTTTCTCTCTGCTCCTAACAGGGTTGTAGGGGTGTAGAGGAGCCGTTGAGGAGGCTTTTCTCCTCATTCGGTCTTAAACGACTAGATCTTCGTTTGTGTCAGGATTAGGTTCTCCTCCTGTTCATGACACAGTCAATTTTAGCTCACGTTAGGATGAGATTTTCCTTCCATTCCTAACAGGGCTGCTGGAGCACATAAGGGCCGTTGCAAGGGCCTCTCCCCCCATCCGATCTCTAAATAATCGGGCCTTCAACTTTACTCATGTTCGAACGAGGTTCTCCTCTTGTTCCTAACATGGCTGTGGGGGCGCATAAGGGCCGTTGCGAGGGCCTCTCCCCCCATCCGATCTTTAAATAACTGGGCCTTTGACTTTTCTCATGTTAGGACGAGGTTCTCCTCCTGTTCCTAACATGGCTGTGGGGGCACATAAGGGCCGTTGCGAGGGCCTCTCCCCCCATCCGATCTTTAAATAATCGGACCTTCGACTTTGCTCATGTTAGGATGAGATTCTCCTCCTATTCCTAACATGGCTGTGGGGGTGCATAAGGACCATTGTGAGGGCCTCTCCTCCCATCTGGTCTCTAAATAATCAGGCTTTCATTTATGTCGGGATGAGGTCCTCCTCTTGTTTCTGACACGCTTAGTTTCGATTGTCTGAAGGAGCTACTCCTTGTCGTTATAAGCTCATGCCAAAAGAAAAGATATACAAATATGAAACTTTTATTTAAGACAAAGTTATTGGTAATACACTCATAGATTTTTCGAGTTCCATGGTCACAAAAGGTCTGCTCCCTATCGGGATCCTCTAGAAATGGTGTTGATGATCTCAATTGGAGGCCGATCTTCAGGCTGTTCTTCCCTCCTTGACGACTTCGACTGTGGTAGGGCCCTCGGCCGATCTTTCCTACCCTCAGGTCGATGTCGGATGAATCTGTCGAGCCGACCTTGTCTGTTGATCTCCTCGATCTCGTCTCAGAGCTGAATGCACTCCTCCATGTCGTGGCTGTGATCATGATGATAGAGGCAGAACTTGTTAGGGTTGCACTTCTCGGGGTGTGTGCGCATTCTTTCCGGCCTTGGCAGCTGCTCCCTGACCTCCATCAGCACTTGGGCTTTTGGAGCATTGACAGGGGCGTAGTTGTGGAACCTTCCTGGGGGAGAGCTCCACCGAACTCTGCAGTCCGGGCTTCTCTGCCTACGAGCCCAGAGAGGAGTGCGGACATGCTTGTGTCCGGGGGGAGTTTGAGAACATGGCCGAGCTTCACTCGACCCTTTTTCAACTGCGACCTTGCTGGAGTCACCCGCCTGCCGCTCCTTCACAGCCTCCTCATCCTTCAGCTTGAAGGCTTCCACTGCTCAGGCATATCCTTTGGCCCGAGTCAGTAGATCAGCGAAGTCCCTGGGATACTTTTTTTTCAGGGAAAATAGAAGATCGTTCTTTTGAAGACCGCTCTTCAGGGTGGCCATTGCAACTGACTGGTCTAAGTTTTGGACCTCCAATGCGGCGGCGTTAAAATGGTTAACGTAAGTTCAGATGGATTCTCCCTCCTTTTGCTTGATATTGATGAGGGACTCCGAACCTCTCCGGAGATGCCGGTTGCTGACGAAATGAGCAACAAACTGGTGGCTTATCTGATCAAAGGAGAAGATAGTACCCGACTTCAGTGCCGAGTATCAATTTCTTACTGCTCCCTTCAAGGTAGATGGGAGAGCTTGGCACAGGATGGCGTCTGGCACACCATGGAGCAGCATCATTGTCCGGAAGGCCTCCAAGTGGTTAACTAGATCCAAGGTCCCATCGTAGCTCTCAAATTGGGAGAGCTTGAAGTTTGACGGGATTGGTTCCTGTATAATCATTTGAGAGAAAGGAGGGTCAGTACAAATGTCCTCACCGTAAGTAGGGGGAGCATGACGGAGCTCTTCGATCCGTCGGTTCATCTCCTGGAACCTTTGATCCAGGAGATCCTCTCGACTGTGAGTCTTGAGGGTCTTCTAGCAGAACGGAGGTAGGAACCCTCCGGGAGTGGAATCGTGATCAGACGGAGGGCTCTCTGCCCTTTGCTTCCCTTTTTTGAGGAAGACAGGGCGAATGGCCCAAGTGGCCCGCCCGATCACCAGATTCTGGAACTCCGGCAATGCTCTTTCCAGCCGCACTAATACTTGCGGCTGCTGCTGTATGGCCTGCACTACTTCAGTGAGGCCCCTGACCTACTGAACTAGCAAGTCGAACTGCTCCATGCCGACTGTAGTTGCCGGAGGAGGAGCCTGGAAAATTGGAGATGAGGCCAGAGCTTGCGGATCTCGCTGAGATCTGGCCACGGAGGTCGTGGATCGCCTGATGGATGCCTTTTGGGGAGGCATCAGGTGGAGATCTGGTAGGAGAAGAAGGATAAAATATTAAAGAAGATGATCGGAGACAGTGCCATTGAGTACTCCTTTAAGAACAAGGGTCCTGCGAAGAATCAAGCCCTTCTTCTAGCACCAATTTTGTTGGTATAAAATTCCATCGATGCCAGAGAAGTTGGAGTCGGAAGGATCACGGTCGCCGTCGGGACCTGCAAAGAAAGTCTAAACCGGAGTTGGGGGTGCTCCGGCAAGACCCTCCGACACTCAAGTCAGTACTCTACCTCAACAGAAATGGAGCACTCAAATGAGATTTTAGTAGAGTTTCGAGATAGAGTTTAGAGCTTAGAGAAGAATGTATCTGGGGGTTTCTTTTATAGATGGGAGAGCGTAACTGATTGATAGCAACATTCGTAACTGCCTGGTAGTGGGTGTAGTGAATTTTAGTGCAGGGGTAAAACGATAATTTTAAAACTTTTTCAAAATTACTATTTTATAGTAGAAATTATTAATTAATCTAATTAATTAACATATATAAACTCTATACAAAGATCTAAATATGATATATATATAGCATGCATTTAAATTTGAAATTCAAACTTCTACGGTAAACATTTTACTATTATGTGTTCAAAAGACATTACCTTTGTGTGAGTAGTCGATCGTCGCAATCTGATCACCGTCGAGAGGGTCTGATCATCGCAACATAGCCACACAGTGTGTCTGGCCTTTGCGGATCATCCACACGAAGTTTTCGATCTGATCGGCTCCTCACGAATGCTAGTTCGTGACAGAACCCTTTCGACAGCCGATATTGATCGAACTCCTTCGATCTTGATCTGCCGACTCTTCGGATGCTTCGGATCATCAACAGAGGTGCTTAAGAGGTTGATGAATCTTTCCTTGAGATCTGGTGACCTCACGACACTCGTAGCTCACTTTCTCACTTCTCGAACTCTAGGCAGTAACCTTAGGGTACACACAGAAAATCCTGCGCCCACTCTCTTTCTTTTCTTTTCTCTCAAAATTTTTGAACTTTTCAAATTCATGTAGAAATTTTCCTCACACCCACTTTTCTTTCTTTGAAATTTTGTACACATGCCCCACCTTCTTATCTCTTTTTAAAACAATACAAGACGCGTCTTAAACACGTGACAGGATAAAGCTAGGTGGTTGCTCATTTGAATTCAAATCGAATTTGAATTCAAATGCCAACCAACCCATCCTTATCCACTCTTGGCATGAGAAGAGAAGGGTGTGGGCTCCCTTGTGTGTGGAGAGTTTACATGAGAAACTCTTTCTCGTGTAGAAAAAGTGGCGCACAAGATAAGGTGTGGCACATGGAGTTGGTTGCCCATTCAAATTCAAACTTCATTTGAATTTGAATGGCCAACCAATCATCTTTATCCATTCAAATGGAGCACAAATGGAGGGGCATGGAAGGCTTCTGTGTGGAAGAAAATTCATGAGAAGTTGTTTCTTGTGAATTCAAATGGGTGCAGATGAGTGAGGTGGCGCAGGGAGAGAATTCGAAAGGTGGTTTCAACCTAATTGAGCCAACCTAATCAACATAGGTTAGGCACAATTAGACTAAGTTAAACTCAACTTATTTAGGCTAAATTAGGTTTAATAAAATCTTAATCAAATCAGAAATTGACTAAGCCTAACCCCTGATCAGATCAGGGACCAAACCACCTTGGCGATTAGGTCAACACTTAACCTAATCGGGTCAAACCCAACTGAATCCAATTCAATTGGACTTGATCCAAAAATAATTACTCAATAAAATTGAGTTAATTAGTGATCAAATCACTAATTAAACCTCTCATAAATATTGAGTCCAAATTCGATGGGCAATCGGGTATCAGAGTCCATCAATATGAAACCCTGATCAAAAAGTCCCAAACCAGTGGGACTCTTGACCCCGATACCTAAAATGTGTGGAACTCATGATTAGAGAATCTTGATTCTCGATCATAGAGTTTCAGACATGTAGGACTCAAAGTCCACGAGCATTAGGACTCTTTATCAGCCATCAGATCAGATAGGAACCTCTAATGTGTGTGACCCCGCAGGTTCGAACCTAAGCCTGTAGCACAGGAACCAATTCTTGTACTAATCGAAGTGACCATCTTGCAATGATACCCGATATCTAGATAGGTCAAATAGTCACCATCGTAACATTCAGAACCTACGTGAATATGGTTATTGTATAATTCATCCCTTTTGACCCCTGTGTTTAGGACGACTCAGGGTTAAACTATCAACCCTTATTAGATCATCCGAATCGTGCTCAACTCAAACAGTCTTGTGACTCCTCACTAGGACTATCTTGCCCAAGGTTTTGCTAAATTGAAATATGACTGTGCACAGCTCCTGAACTGGAGTGGTCAATCCCATCTTGACATACGCACTAACAAGTCAAGTACTTGACTACACCTAGCAGCCTTCCGTCACTGAATTAGAAATTCAGGTAGTCTAGTGCCTAAGTACAGTGAGTTGCTTGCAAGTCATCATGGCGGTCTCAGGTCGGAGGGACAGTTATATCCATATCCCATCAGAGCAAATCTTGATAGCAGAAAAAGCTCCGGAGTCGGTCACGTTCAGTGCAGATGTATCCTTACATCTCACCTGTATGCCATACCAATGTCTCCACACTCCTTGGTTAAGAGGACAACCAACCCATATGGCACACAATGACCTATGCTTGATAAATGTTGTTGTTTTTAGTAACAACGTATCATTTGGTCGCGAACAGGTTTAAGGACTAAACGATAAATCCTCCTTTGTCGAGTCTAAATAGTCCTAAGGACTTCACCACAACATAGGAGTTCATTAGAAGATGAAATAATTTGTGATAAAAAATATCAAAATAACTTTTATTTATTTATAATTCATATACTAATACAAGAAAGAGCACAATCATCAGGCTGACGATTGACTTTGGAATACTATTCCCAACAGTGGGCCGTTCGGGGCCACGCGGAGTTTGTAACGGAGAGTAGTGGCGTCAGGGGGCCGTTCAAGGCCACGTGGAGTTTGTTATAGAGAGTGGAGTAGTGTCCATTGTCGTGACTTGCCAGAGAGTGGTGGGGCCACATGGAATTTGTTATAGAGGGTAGAGTGGGGTAGTGTCCATTGTCGTGACTTATCGGAGAGTTTGGGCCTGACGGCTGAAGCTCGACTGGGACGTTTGGTGGAGCGGAATGGCTCTCTGTCTCAACAATCTAAGAGAAGCTCGGATGTTTTCGAGGTTGCTGATGAGTCCACTATTGTCGGGTGCCTTGGACGCTGATGCTGCAGGCAAAGTCATCTGCTGTAGATGCTCGGATGGAGACTTTCTGTTGGAGAAGTCTGACAGGAGTCCGATTGCTAGAGAAGTTCGTCTAAAATTTACTTGATGTGAAAGCTCGTCTGAAGATTGTCTGCCGAAGAGGTCCGATTTTATGAGGAATCTAACAGAAGGTCGTCTGACAATGGAGCTCGGATGACACTGTGGAGGTTCGTCTGCTGGAGGAGTCTTGAGGACACTGGAAAAGGTCGAACGTTGGAGGAGTCTGGGATACAATTCTGTTGTAGAAGTTCGGATGGAGTCCGGCTCTTATAGGAGTCTGAAAGGAGGCCACTTATTGTAGAAGCTCGGACGAAGATCGATTGCCGTGGAAGCTCGGATGGAGACTTCTTATTGTAGAAGCTCGGATGAAGTTCGCTTGCAATAGAAGTTCGGAGTAGAGATCCGACTGATGGAGCCCATCCGTTGTAGAATTCGTTCGGGATCCATTCGCTGTAGAAGTTCGGCTGATAGTGAAGCCCAGAGAGTATTTGGAGCAGTCCGATAGGTGAATGAAGGAGCTCATTATTGGAGAAGTCCAAATGGCACGATAGGAGTTCGTCCGTTGAAGAAATCTGGAGGACACTGTGGAAGGTCGACTGCTGGAGGAGTCCGGATGGTACTGTGGAAGCTCGGATGGCCGGAGAAGTTCAGAAAGACGCCGCATAAGATCGGAAGCCGGAAGAGTCCTGGGAGGGTTGGCCTCTTACGAACTTCGACTGGGGTTATTTTATACCCAACACCAGTCCTTCTACTTTTGAGTTCGGGTTTCGAATGAAGGAAGTACACAGAAATTTTCACAGCTGAAATTGCCCTCCTTGATTTTCGTACTTGATTGTTTTCAGATATTTTGGTGTTTGGTGCGCCGGTGCTGGAGTCTTTTCAAATCGAGGTGACTCGAAAAGATTTTTTCAAAATTTCTACTGGAGCATTATCCCAGGTACGGTGCAATAATGATTCTGTCTGTCGTCAACCGTCTGCCATGACTAGCGAGACATGCGGCAGTTATAGGTCGGCCAAAGAAGATTTGCAATCATTATTGCACTAGATCCTACGGTCTATTTAAACCCGTCCCCCTTTTTCAAGGGTTTCACCTTGCCTGAGATTTCTCTTCGGTCCCTTCTTCTTCTTCGAGAGCTTCACCATCCTCCGGCATCCCTCTCGGTCTTAGGCGCTCTTTAGGTCGACCTCCATCGCCCTCGCTGCCCTTCTGCACCTCTCGAACCAGCCTAGGTTAGTTCCAGAACCCTTCTTTTTCTTGCTGTTCTTCCATTTCTCCTCTGCATTCCGTTCATTCAGTTTCTCCGCGAGTATCTTGTTTCCTATTTTTCTCAATTTTTTTGGGAATTTTTTTGAGATTTTCATTTGATTCAAAGGACCCAATACCTATTAGGTGTGGGATCCAATGATGACCTTGCACCTGCTTGTGAATGGTGGGTCGGGCTTAACTAAAAAGTGTGGGCAATAACTGTTAGGT
Organism: Elaeis guineensis; assembly: GCF_000442705.2. NCBI lineage: Eukaryota > Viridiplantae > Streptophyta > Magnoliopsida > Arecales > Arecaceae > Elaeis > Elaeis guineensis. The sequence continues at coordinate 31,347,115 of NC_026006.2, read as the reverse complement.
GAGCCCACATGACTTAGAGACCAAGTGGCTGCAACATGCTTAGTGAAGCATCTGGGGAGAGAGTTGCCTACGCATCAGTGTACATGTATCCAATAACTGTTAGGTGAGATGCATGTCATCGGTGGGACCACGGCACCCACTAAGAATCTTTTATCATGTTAGGGTTTTCATTTTCTTTCAGGGGAGTGAAGGGATCCAAAAAATTAGTGGAAGTCATTATTTGCATCTTAAAATTTTTAGAAGCAAATAAAAATATTAAGTACAAAAATCTAACTTGAATCTCTATTCTTGCAGTTAAACCATCATGTCAGCCTCAAATCCTCTTGCTTGTATTCTTGAAACCAATCATTTGATCGATAATAATTTTAAAGATTGGTTTAGAAACCTCAAGATTGTCTTGATCTCGAAAAGGTTAAGCCATGTTCTCGATTAAGATCCCGTTGTGTTGCCAAACCATTCTACTGCTGAGCAGAGAGCTGCTTTTGAGAAGTGGATAGATGAAAATAGTCGGATCAAGTACTATGTGCTGGCATCTATGTTAAATGAGTTACAAAGCCAATATGAGCATATGCCCACTGCTCAAGCTAGATATACAAAAGAAATTGTAGATGGATCTGATCCTTCAATCTCTTACCAGTTCATATAGTCACTTCGTTATGAATTTTTATATGAACAAATTTGACTGCATTATTCTCAAACTTGTCAACATGTTGGTCACAATGGAGGGTACCTTAAAGAGTTTAAGGGGCACTGTTCTCGTTGTGGAGCAGACTTCTTCTTTCAAGAAAAAGTCTACTAGAAGGAAGAAGGTTAAATCCGTAAAGAAGCAAAAGAAAGAGAGCAAACCGAAGAAGGATGGTCTAAAGGTAGCTGAGGCAAAGGAAAAGTATTTTCACTATCATGCTGAAGGCCACTGGAGGAGGAACTGTTCGAAATACCTGGAGAGCCTAAAGACCAAAAAGGATGACAAATCTTCTGAAGGTATGCTTGTAATACAATCTAACCTCATGATTTCTTCTACTTCTAGTTGGGTATTAGATCCCGGCTCGAGTGCTTAATGTACCTCTATATAAGGTCTGATAGAAAGTAAGAGGTTAAGGGAAGGTGGCATGATCCTTTGGATCGGCAATGGAGCAAAGGTTGCTGCAGAGACCATTGGTACTTACCCTCTTTGATTATCGTCTAGTGTTAGATTAGATTTAAAAGACTGTTATTATGTTCCTATAGCTAGTAGGAATTTAATTTTCATATCTATGCTAGCACAGGAAGGTTTTGAAATTTATTTCAATAAAGATTTTTGTTCTATTTATTTATAAAATAAATTAATTGCATGAGATCTTTTAATTGATAGTCTTTATCACTTACATTTGATACGAATGTGAACCTAAATGAGTAAATAGTGAGTGCTGTAGGTCAAAAGAGACCTAGAGATGTGATTAACCAGAAGTATTTATGGCACCATAGATTAGGCCATATTGGAGAGGATAGGATAAATAGACTGGAAAAGGATAGGATCCTTGGCTTTCTTAACCTAGAGTTATATCCAGCTTGTGAGTCCTGTCTTCGAGGAAAGATAGCCAAGTTACCCTTTATAGGACATAGAAAAAGGGCCACAGAGTTACTTGCCCTGGTACACACTGACATGTGTGGGCCATTTGATGTGCAGGTTAGGGGTGGTTATACCTACTTCATTACCATTGTCGATGATTTGTCTAGGTACGAATATGTGTATTTAATGAAACATAAGTTTAAGACCTTTCAAAAGTTCAAAGAATTCAGATATGAAGTAGAAAAGCAGACAGACAAACCCATTAAGGTTCTTCGATCTGATCGAAGAGGTAAATATCTTAGTCAAAAATTTCTGAGATATCTTAAAGACAATAGTATAGTCTCTCCGTGGACCCCTCTTAGAACACCTCAGCTCAACGGGATATTCGAAAGGAGGAATAGAATTTTATTGGATATGATCAGGTCTATATGAGCTTCACTGATCTATCTTGATACGATCACGATGTTGTCGTTAGGATACCGTGATTATCAATCTAATTTCGACTTCAATAAAAATTAAAAACACATAGAAAGTAGTGAGTCGGGTCGAATCCATAGAGAAGACAGGATTTTGATTTGAAATCTTTGATTTTGCAAAAAGAAAGTAAAATTTTGGAGAAAATAATTTAAGTCAGAAAATAAAAATTAAAAGTGTGAAAAATAAATCAGATACTAAAATCTACTAACTAGATCCTAGCATCTACTTGTAATAAAAATAAATAACAAAAATTTAAAAAGTATAAAATAAATTGGTACTAAGATCTACTAACTAGATCCTAGTATCTATTTATGAAAAATAAAAGATAGAAATTTAAAGTGTAAGAAAATAAATTTTATATTAATTAAAATTAAAATTCAAGTACAAAAAAATTAAAAAAAATAATAAAATAAAAAAAATTAAAACTATAACAAGGATCTGAAGTTGATCAATCAAGCCTCGTCGGAAAGATGGTTGATGACCTCTCCATCTTCTATCATACTTCTAGAGCGAACTGGTTTCTCTCCTTCTTTTTTTGAGATCTCTAAAGTTATTTTATTTTATTTTTTTATTATTTTCTCATTTTTTATTGATTTTTTCTGCTCCTAAAGCTTATTCCCAGACCTCCTATTTATAGATAAATTTTTCATAATTTTTTGGTAGAAAAAAGAGTCATAAAATCCTTAGAAATTATTTTAATCTAATAAGAATATTCCTGACCATTAGATGAGGCTTGGACTGTCCAGATTTGATCAAAATCCACAATTTTAATCCTTCTCTCAGTCAGATTCTTTCTTAACCGTTCAATCTGGGTTCTGATGAAGTTCTGACCATCGGATCGCACAAAAGATCTCCTATTCAAAGTTGGAAACATCCTCAACCGTCCGATCGCATGATAGATTGCTTCTGGGCCATCGATCGCATAGAAGAGTCCTCTTATAAACCCGCAATGGATGCTGACCATCAAATTTGGGTCAGGATGAATGTCAGTCATTGGATCGCATCCAGAATCCTTCTCTCACCGTGAGCCATGCCTGTGGACTGTGAAACTATTCTCGTGGACCGTGTTCTGGCTCTGTGGACCGAGCGACCAGTCCACCATGTATCGTAGGTAATATTTTTTATTTTTTAGAGTATTTTGATATTTTTGCTTCGATTTTTGCCTGAAAGTAAGAAAAATATGTATTAATTTTTTTAAATTTTTTTTATTATTTTGGTGCTTAAATTGCTCAATTAAATTAACATCTATTTTTTATAAATATGCTCTAATTTTAAATTTTTTTAAAATTATTTAGTTTTGCAAGAAAATTTAATTTATTCATAAAATTAGGCTTTTAAGAAGATGTTAGCACCATAAATTATCAAAAATCTCTTCAATAAATATAAAAATATACCATTTATCATACCCTCCAACTTAAACTTTGTTCATTCTCGAGTAAAAAAAGAATTTAGAACTAAGTATCGTTTAACTTAAAATCTTAAATTTCATCAAATAATTTTCAAAAGAGCCACTGATGTTCAGTAGAGTGTAAATGAGGTATGTCATTGGGATATTCATACTAGTCAATATAAGAATTAAACTAAGAACATTAAATTTTTTCTGAATTTTTCTAAATTATCCCAACCGTTATCTCCAAATCATTAACCTTCATATGGACAAGTATATTGTTACTTTCATTCTTCATTTATTGATTAATTTTTTTTATTTTTTTTAACGTTGTACTGCTATTGAGTGTCTTAACCCCTTAAGCTTTCTGTTTGACCCATGTAGCGAGTTTTTAGTCAATGACTCCCAAACCAGATGGCTTTAGGGCACTAGGTATAGAATATCCCTCGAATCTATTTACTCAAATCAAACAGGCTACGAGTTAAAACAAGCTTTACAACAAAACTTCTTTGCCCTTCATACCTTTTGACATGAAACTCAATGCTTGCTTAGGCAAAGAGGCCCGGTTACTCAGCATGAAGTACTTGAAAACTTTTTTTTTTAAATATGAAGAAATATATAGTTACCCTACACAAGCTTATAAAAAGTTAACTCTTCTTTGATGCTGGTAGAAAAAATTTAGAAATACTCAAAAAAAATTGTTTAAGTTCTAAACTTAACTTTTTATTGAGTTTTCTTAATACTTGATCCCTCAATATCTCACAAACTCTCTAGTCTGTACATCAATTTTCTTTTAAAAATGCTTAGTTTAACTCGATTCTTAAGTATAATCAGGTGCTCAAATGCTAAATACTAACTTACTTGAGGACTTTAAAAATTTAAAAAATTTTATTATCCCTTCCAACTTAATCGATATTGTCCTCAATAGAGTAGGAAAAATGAAGGGTGCATGCAAAGAGAAAGAAAAGGAGAGATGTCCGTGATCCAGAAGTCTTTTCAAAATTGATTGTCCCCCCAACTTAGCCAAGATTATCTTCAGATCTCTACAAAAGATACTAAGTAAGACTTGATTAACCTAAACAAAATATAAAAGATAGTAAAAAGCATAAAACTAAAAATTAAAAATTGGGTTGCCTCCCAGAAAGCACTAAGTTTACCATCTTCAGCTAGACCATGCTGATTCTCTCACCTATCCTATGTCAAATATTGGATTGATAAATTTCAATGATTTTGGATTGTCAATCTTAGGAAGATGGTCTATAATAAATTTTAATATTTTATTATCAATCTTTAAAAGGTAGTTCACATCTCTGTTCTTAATTTTAGAAAGATAGTTCACAAACCCATTCACAGATCCTTTAATAATTTCTTCTATTTGTTCTTCTAAAATGCTCATGAATTGAGTTTTTAGGTTAGGAGTTGAGTTTGATGTAATAGGCACTGAAAGGGTGTTACTTGATTCAAAACATGTATACTCAGATGTGACTAAGGGCAATTTTAGTTTTGGAGGAGATGGTGATTCTAAAATAGAAGAACCAATTTTTAAGGCTGAAAAAAATGAAACTCTTGATGAATATATCTCGAGTAACTCATCTGCTCTCTTTTTATCTTTGTCCTTTTCACTCAGATCAATAACAATTTCAGGCTCAGGTTTGTCTATTGGGTTAGCCTCAGTACTAATCTCTTCTTCTAAATTCTCTTTTTGGCTAGCATCAGTACTAGCCTCTTTCTCCTGGTCTAGGTATGAGTCCTTAAGAATCCTATCACTTTTAAGCACAGAAATTACTTTGTCATTTTCAAATTAAGGATTCTTAAGTGGGACATTGGATTGTTGACTAGGTTCAGGTGGTTGGTGGGTGGTTAGGTTATTTTTAAAATTCGATATTGATTGGCTTGATAGTTGACCTAATTTTTTCCTCATGGTAGACTCAGCTAATTGACCTATTTGTGCTTCTAGCCTAGCGAGAGATTGCTGTTGGATCATAATCATTTGTTGAAGTTGGCTAAACCTATCATCGGCTAGAGGGGTTTGTTGAGGAGGTGGGTATGAAGGCTGATTGTAATAGGATGGCTGAGTAGGCTGAGTAGGCTGACCTCTATTATAAGCATAATTTTGGTGTTGGGGCCTATTCTGAAAGTTCTACATAGAAAAAAATTTGGGTCTAGGTTGAGTCAGTTGGGGTCTCCAAGAAAAATTAGGATGGACCCTCCAATCTTATTTATATGTGTTTAAGAATGGGTCATTGACAGGATTGGAGAAACCTTGAGCAGTTTGAACTTGTTCTTGGATGAAAGGTGGAAACTGTGCAGCTATAAGACATTCACTCACATGATGGGCTGGGCTATCACAGATAGAACAAATCTCCTGATAATTGGAAGGTGGTGTGTATTGCATAGGAGATTGTTGATCTAGAGCTAGGCATTTATCTATAAGAAGGTCAATTTTATCTAATTTTTAGACTAGCAGGTTCAAATCGACCTCAGAACTAGAGTCAAAATATTTGATCTCATAGAATGATGGAAACATCGATGGGTTATAGGTGGAAGGAATAAAATATTGTTTCATCTGTCAGGTGGTTCACAAAATTTTCAGCCATTTGATTTTCAGGTTTAACATGGATCAGTCATTCAATTTCAGAATTAGGTTTAACTAGGTCAAAATAAAAAAAAAAATTATACCATGCATGTATCAGTGCAAACTCTAATATGTGATTGAGTTTTTTCTTTTTTAAAGAAGAAGGAGAAAGAAAAGAGAAGAGAAAGAAGGAGAAAAGTTCTAAAGGTGAGATCCTTAAGAAAAACCTAGACCTAAAGATAAAAGATGAGAAGAATTAGTTATGGTTGAGTGTTAATTGTAATCAAATTAGCAAGCAATTAAACCTAGACACCTATGAGTTTCTTAGACCTAACAGTTTAATGTAGAGTGGCTTAGCTTAGATACAAATTGGGTTTGTTCTGACTTCCTTCAACTAACTAGGTAAGAGGTGGGGTCGTGGGGGTCCTCCCGTTGCTTGCCTTAGACACCAATTAAATTGGCCAGGAAAGCTAACAGAACCAATTAGATAACCACGAGTCTACTTAGGCAGAGCCTTTGTAATCTCTAGCCTTAGACACCAGTTTCAGAGGTGAGTTCGAACTTTCTTTGCACTTGACTTCACCACAATACTCAAACTGAACTCAATTGATCCTAGGGGCCAATGTCTACTTGATTTTAGTTAGGTTTGAGTTATTGCAGGATGCTGGTTGGTTGTTTTTAGACTAAGAAAGGATGATGAAATCTCCACCTTATCTTGTTGTGGATACTATCCTAAAATTGATTTGAGATGAATATGCACAACCAATTTCAAACAAGGAGTTCTATGCAACTAAATTAGATACATGAAATTAATCAAATTTGAAAGCTTATCTTGTCTCCAGCGATCACCAAAAGTAAATCTAAGATGATGAATACTTCTAAATAATTAAATTTCTACTCTTGTTATATAATTTTTATTAGATTTATATAGGTGAATTTTAGGTTAATTTGAAAAAAAATAGTAATTAATACTAAAAAAAATAGTTAGGGTTAGGGTTAGGATTGATCTCACCAAGCAAAATTGAAAGCTTTCTATCTCTTTTTTGAATTTCTTTCTTTTTTTCTACAAAAAAAAATAATCAAAAAAATTAGTAAGCTATATTTACAAGAAAATCAAAGAAATTAAACATTAAAATTATTGCCTTTCCTGGCGATGGTGCCAAAAATTGATACGATCACAATGTTGTCGTTAGGACACCATGATTATCAATCTAATTCTGACTTCAATAAAAATTAAAAATATGTAGAAAGTAGTGAGTCAGGTCGAATCCACAGAGATGGTAGAATTTTGATTTGAAATCTTTGATTTTGCAAAAAGAAAATAAAATTTTGGAAAAAATAATTTAAGATAAAAAATAAAAATTAAAAGTATGAAAAATAAATTGGATACTAAGATCTACTAACTAGATCTTAGTATCTACTTGCAATAAAAATAAATAACAAGAATTTAAAAAGTATAAAATAAATTGGTACTAAGATCTACTAACTAGATCCTAGTATCTACTTACAAAAAATAAAAGATAAAAATTTAAGATGCAAAAAAATAAATTTTATATTAATTGAAATTGAAATTCAAGTATAAAATTTTTTAAAAAAATAATAAAATAAAAAAAATAAAACTATAACAAGATTTTGAAGTTGATCAGTCAAGCCTCGTCGAAAAGATGATTGATGACCTCTCCATCTTCCATCATACTCCGTAGAGCAAACTGGCTTCTCTCCTTCTTTTTCTTAGATCCCTAAAGCTATTTTATTTTTTTTCTATTTTTTTCTTACTTTCTACTAATTTTTTCTACTCCTAAAGCTTATTCTCGAATCTCCTATTTATAGATAATTTTTTTTTAATTTTTTGGTAGGAAAAGGAGTTCTAAAACCCTTAGAAATCATTTTAATCTTCTAAGAATATTTCTGGCCGTCGGATGAGGCTTGGACCACCCAGATCTGATCAAAATCCACAATTTTAATCCTTCTCTCAGTCAGATTCTTTCTCAGCCATCCGATCTGGGTTCTGATGAAGTTTTGGCCATCAAATCATACAAAAGATCTCCTATTCAAAGTCGGAAACGTCCTCAGCCATTCGATTGTGTGATAGATTGCTTTTGGGCCGTTGGATCATGCAGAAGAGTCCTCTTATAAACCAGCAATAGATGCTGACCATTGGATCTAGGTCAGGATGAATGTCAGCCGTTAGATCGCACCCAGAATCCTTCTCTCACTGTGAGCCGCACCTGTGGACCATGAAACTATTTCCATGGACCACACCCTGGCTCTGTGGACCGAGCGACCGATCCATCATGCACTGAAGTTAATATTTTTTATTTTTTAGAGTATTTTGGCTCGATTTTTGATTTGATTTTTGCCTGAAAAATAAGAAAAAATATGCATTAAATTTTTTAAAATTTTTTCATTATTTTTGTGCTTAAATTGCTCGATTAAATTAATATTTTATTTTCTATAAATATGCTCTAATTTCATATTTTTTAAAATTATTTAGTTTTGCAAGAAAATTTAATTTATTCATAAAATTAGGCTTTTAAAAAGATATTAGCACTATAAATTATCAAAAATACCTTCAATAAATGTAAAAATATATCATTTATCATATCCTTATTTCTTTGGGGACATGCCTTGTTAACTACCATTCACTTGTTGAATAGGGTTCCTTTAAAGTCTATTCCCACTACATCATATGAGATATGGTTCGATAAGAAGTTGAGTCTAGATTATCTTAAGACTCAGAGACGTCCGGCATATGTCAAGAGATAGATGGCGAAAAAGTTGGAGGATAGATCTATTATAGCTCGCTTTATAGGATACCCAAAAGAATTCATGGGATACTACTTCTACTTTTCACAAGATCACAATGTGATTGTGAGTGAAAATATCGTGTTCTTGAAAAAAAATAGTTTATCCAGGATGGCGGCAGTGGAAGGTTTGTGAAACTCGAAGAGAAGATCTCTGAAGAGTCTAAAGCTATAGATCCTTAGGAACCCATAGTCTATGAGCCAGTGGTTGATGTTCCTCTGCCACCTCATAGATCTAGCAGGGTCTCTCGACCTCCTGAAAGGTACATGGGTATGCTTCAAAGGAAGTAAAGAAAATATTTTTTATGGGAGATAGGGGTCATGGTGATGATCCCAATATCTTTGATGAGGTGATGTTTGATATCGATTTCAAGAAATGATTAGATGCTATGAAGTCAGAAATTAACTTGATGCACTCGAATCAAGTCTGGACTTTAGTGGATCCATCTGAAGGTATTGTACCTATTGGATGTAAATAGATCTACAAAAGAAAGATAGGTATCGATGGTAAGGTAGAGACCTATAAGCTAGGCTTGTGGCTAAAGGTTATAGTCAGTGTGAGGGTATTGACTATTAGAAAACCTTCTCGTCTGTAGCTATGCTGAAATCCATCCATACTTTACTTGCTGTTGTAGCTTACTATGATTATGAAATCTGACAGATGGATGTGAAAACTGCCTTCTTGAATGGATATCTTGAGGAAGATATCTATATGGAGCAGTCTATGAGTTTCACATCTGGTGATAGTGATCACAGAGTCTGCAAGCTGCAAAGATCCATATATGGATTAAAGCAAGCTTCTTGAAGTTAGAATCATCATTTTGATGAGGCAATCAAATCGTTTGACTTCATCAAAAATGAAGAGAAATCTTATGTTTATAAGAAGGTCAGTGGGAGTGTGATCACCTTCCTTATATTGTATGTGGATGATATTCTCCTCATTGAGAACGACATTCCCATGCTGACCATGGTCAAAAGATAGTTGTCCAAAAAATTCTTCATGAAAGACCTAGGAGAAGCATCCTAAATTCTTAAAATAAAAGTCTATAGGGATAGACCTAAACGGATGCTTGGTCTGTCATAAAAGTTGTACATAGAGAAGGTGCTGAAGAGGTTCGGCATGAAAAACTCCAAGAGAGGTCTCTTACCTCTTAAGCATGGTATTAGTCTCTCCAAGATGATGTGTTTGACCACATCTGAGGAGGTGCAGCGCATGAGTAGGATTCCTTATGCCTCGGCTATAGGGAGCTTAATGTATGCCATGCTATGTACTCGACCTGATATTGCCCTTGCTGTGAGTGTCACAAACAGGTATCAGTCGAATCCAAACAAGGAGCACTGGATAGCTATGAAGAATATCCTTAATTACTTAAGAAGGACTAAGGATTTGTTCTTGGTCATTGGAGGAGATTCTGAGTTGTGAGTTGAGGGTGTATTTTTGTTCGATATATTAGAAGGGTTCTGAATATACAATCAATAGAGGCTAAATATGCTGTAGATATATAGGATAAATTCTGGCTCTAATATTAGTTGTAGAACTGGATGTCATACCATGACACAGTACTACAAAGACAATGGCACCATGGCCCTTGCTAAGGAGCCCAAGGTCTCACCAGAAGTCCAAACACATAGGGCAGTAGTATACACGACTACCTCATGTCGAGGTACGAAGAGTAGACTCCGCAAACAATGTGGCAGATCGCTGACTAAGCAGTTAAGCAACCAAAAATGGAAGTCCACCTTGAAAAAATAGGACTTAGATTTGTGGTCAATTGACTTTAGTCCAAGTAGAAGATTGTTAGATGTATGTCCCAGAAGCCAATATGGCTGACACATTGTAATATATCTAGGACATAATTTTATACTTAATATATTGATATGATCAATAAAAGAGGTAAGTTCTTTTTCATTCAAGTGTAATGTATCCTTGAATTATCCATGGAATTAGCTTCAATACATATTCTCAAAGTGTTAAGAATTAGAGGCATGTATTTAATTCCTAAATATTTTTGGTCATAGGATCATCATGAGAATGATGATGGATCCGGATAGACTGATGCACAAATCACTTTCTTTGAAAAAGATAGGTCTCTAGTCTACTGTGTAGAGACACAGGACGATAAGTGCGGATGGTTGTTAGAGAACAACTAGCACTGAGCGTGACCATACGAAAGATCACTTGAATTTCTATTCAATCATCAGTAATTGTTTTGATGCTGTAGTTGTGTGACTGGTCCGTTTACTTGAGATGGTACTGCTACTCACAGTGAGGGTGATGAAGTTTGATTGACACATAAATATGGGTCTCAATAAGCCCTTGTGGTGGATGTTAGCAACAGTTGATCCACTATAGGAGTGGGGTGCGCATCAAGATAGGATCTATCGATCTTGATAGAGAGGAGTAGTCCTATGAGATTTAAGAGGCTAAGTCCAAGAGTTTGTGGCCATAGCATTGTGATTGATGGAAAAAAGTTTTCATAGAAGTCACAACTGGACTTGAGCTAATAAATTTATCATATGACTGATGTTGAGGTTTGATGATTTATCCATGACCTGCCATCTAGTTGGGACTCATGATAGAGGGACTAAATTACATGTTAACTACACCTAGAGGTTCATTTTAGTTCTACTAGGTTGTCACTATATATTGCTAGGTGTCATTGGTTGATTGTGAGAGCTCACTAGGGTTGCTCCGGATCGACAATCCTTGATTGAGTTAGAATAAAATTATTTTGATCCATTGAAAAGATTTTCAATGATATAATGATAGAGATCATTGTATATCTCACTACCAGATATAATTGAACCTATGGGGTCACACAACAAAGAGATTAGGCCTGGAATAAGAAATTAAGCTTATGAAGTTTCAATTGGGTTTAAAAAAATCCATTGGGTCTATGGTATCCTTGCTAGCACATGGTTGGACCCAATTTCCCTTTCTGTTGAGATTATTTATTTGATAAGTTAAATCTAACTTAATTACCTGCTAATAACCTATATGAATAAGATTCATGAGACTACAATTATTGGGTGTCTAAGGTTATGGATCATATAAATTAAGAGTGCAAGTCCCTTATAAATCTCCTTGATAGTAATTATGGGGCCCCACTTTGATTTGATCAATTTGGATGTGTTCATTAATTAGAGGGCCTTTGGTTTTCATATAAGATATCTCTTAGGTATAAAAGAGGGTGTCTAATTATGGGCGCAAGGGCTCCAATAGTTGGTGCCTAATGGGCTTCCTAATGTAAGTTGGATAACTTAAGTTAATAGGAATCTTAATGCAAGTAGGACTTGTATTATGAGATTGAATAGGATTCAATCCTTATGCCTATTTAAAGGGACCTCTCCTAAGATCCCTAGAGCATCAAAACCAACAGCCTCTCACACCCAAAGGCTCTCCCCATGCCCTCTCTTCCCCTCTCTTTCTCTTTTCTTGGGTGTTCTATACACCTCTTTCTTGGGATGCGCATCCTAAGGAGTTTCATGCCCAAAGGAGTTTGGGTGCCTCTTCCTCACTAGTTTCTAGTATCTAGTAGTAGCACATAGCAAGAAAAAACTCTATAGAGGAGGTGAAGAAGAAGATCAAGGAGAAAGATCAAGTGTTGATCACGATCCAAGCTTCGTTCAGATTCAGCAGGCTGAATTTTGGAGAATCAAAATTCAGATTATAGAGGACTATTCCAGGCTGATCCTGAGTGGATACTCATAGAGACCAGATACTTGTGCAGCTAACAGAGAGCCTCATCTCTTCTAGATCCAGTTTTGAAGAAAGAGATTGCGAAATAGGTATGTGATTTGATCATAATCTTAATTTTAGCATACATCAATTTTAGCATATGAAATAGATCCATGTGATTTTATATTTTTATGCATGCAAAATTCAGATTAAAAGTATTTTAATCTTATTCTCCACTATGATGTTTAGAAAATAAAAATTTTGAAACACATATACATGCACCAAATCCAAAATTCTACTAAAGTACACCCAAGGGACGCCCCATATGGGATTTGTAAGCCCTCTAATCATCTGACACGCCCAACTTGATCCAATTAAAGTGGCACCCCAACTAAACTATCAAGAAATATTAATTAAGAACTTGCACCCTTAATTCATTTGATCCAAAATCTTAGATACCCAACAATTAGAATCTAATGAATCTAATTTATTTAGGTTATTAGCAGGTAATTAAGTTTGAATTTTCTTATCAATTAAGAAATCCAAACGTAAAGAAAAAATTAGATCCAACCATGTGCTAGCAAGATTATCTTAAACCCAATCGAATTTCTATAAATCTAATTGATACTTCATAAGCTCAATTATTAATTGCAGGTCTAATTCTTTTGTTGTGTGACCCCATAGATTTAATTCTATCTAGTAGTGAGATATACAATGATCTCTATCAAAGTATCATTGAAACTCTTTTCAATGGGTTGGAATAATTTTACTCTAACTCATCAAAGATTGTCGATCCAAAACAACCCTAGTAAGCTCTCACAATCCACCAGTAATACCTAGCAGTATGTAGTGGCAACCCAGTAGAACCAAAATGAACCTCAAGATGTAGTTAACATATAATTCAGTCTATCTATCATGAGTTTCGACTAGATGGCAAGTCATGGATAAATCATCAAACTACAACATCAGTCATATGATAGATCCAATCAGCTCAAGTCCAATTATGATTTCTATGAAAACTTATTTCCATCAATCACACTACTGTGGTCATAAATTCTTGGACTTAGCCTCTCAAATTTTATAGGATTACTCCTCTCTATCAAGATCGATAGATCCCATCTTGATGCACACCTTACTTTTACAGTAGATCAACTGTCGTCAACATCCACTACAAGGGCTCATTGAGACCCATATTTTTATGTCAGTCAAATTCCAGCAGTCTCACTGCGAGCAGTAATACCATCTCAAGTTAAAGGATCAGATGCATAACTACAGTATTGAGACAATCACTAACGATCGAATAGAAATTCAAGTGATCTCTCATATGGTCACGCTCAGTACTAGTTGTTCTCTAACATCTACCTGCACTCGTCGCCCAGTGTCTCTGCACTGTAGATCAAGGACTCATCTATCCTGAAAGAAGCGATCTGTATATCGATCTATCTAGATCAATCACCATCCTCATCATGATACTATGATCGAAAGTATTTAAAAATTAAATATATGTCTCTAATTCTCAACTCTTTGAGAATATGTATCGAAAGTTAATTCCATGGATAATTCAAAGACACATCACACTAGAATGAAAAATAAACTTATCCTTTTATTGATCAAATCAATGTATTAAGTATAAAATTGTATCCTAGATTTATTACAATATGTCAGCCATATTAGCTTCTGGGATATACATCTAACAAATTTTTGACAACCAAATGGACTTTATAGGTCTCCACCTTTCCGTCTGCGCTCTCTTCCTTTTGAAGATCCACTTACATCCTATGGGTTTTACCCCTTCACGTGGGTCAAATATCCATACATTATTAACTTTCATGGATTTTATTTTGAATTTTATGACTTCCAGCCACTTATCAGAGTTAGACCTCTGCATCGCATCCATATAGATGATCGAATCTTCATTATTCTCATCGAGTTCAACTGGATCACCGTCATGGATCAAGAAACTGTAGTATCTATCTGATTGATGCGGTACTCTATCGAATCTCCTTAAAGATGTTTCTACATCAGGTTTCGAATTTGATCTAATCAAGTCCAACTCTTTGGGTTTACTAGATTGTGTCGGTTCTTCTATCGATCGAACTTCATCAAGTTCAATCTTTGAGGCATTAGTTCCTTTCTCAAGGAACTCTTTTTCTAGAAAGACTATCCTATTGCTGACGAACACCTTCTGTTCATCAGCAAGATAGAAGTAATACCCCTTGATCTCTTTTGAGTATCTTATAAATAGATATTTGTCAGATCGAAGCTCAAGCTTGTCAGTTTTCAAACATTTGACATAAGTCGGACATCCCCAAATCCTAAGATGAGAGAGTGTTGGCTTACGCTCTGTCCACATCTCATGTGGTATTTTACTTACGGACTTACTTAAAATTTTATTTAAAATATAACAAGCCGACTCGAGTGCATATCCTAAAAAGAAGATCGGCAGACTTATAAAGCCCATCATAAACCAAACCATATCTAACAGGGTTTGATTCCTCCTTTTCGATATACCATTATGCTGTGGTATTCCTGGAGGGATCCATTACGAGAAAATCTAATTCTCTTCTAAGTATATTAGAAACTCACTGGAGAGAAATTCTTCTCATCGATCGGACTGAAGAGTTTTAATAATCTTTTCAGTTTGTTTTTCTACTTCATTACGGAATCGTTTGAACATTTCAAACGATTCTGACTTATGTGTCATTAAGTAGATATGTCCATACCTCGATAGGTCATCTGTAAATATAATAAAATAATAATATCCATCTTTGACACTGATATTTATCGATCCTATACATCAGTATGTATCAGACCTAGAACTTCACTGGCTTGCTCACCTTTTCTAATAAAAGATAACTTGATCATTTTTTTTAAGAAGATAGGACTCACAGGTTGGAAGTTATTCACAGCCACTGACTTTGAGGATTCACTTTTGTGTCAATCTATTTATTTTGTTCTTGTCAACATGACCTAATCTACAGTGCCAAAGGTAGATATTAGAGACATCACTAATTTTAAGGCATTTGCTGGATGTGTACATTACACTAACAGGTTGTGGAGAATATGTAAATACCATTGTTCAGTTGTCCATTCATCACATTAACACCATTCATAATGATATTAAAATTATTTTTTTATTAAAATTTTATAACTGTACATGGCCAAGTGGCCTACAAAAATAATGTTCAATAAAAAAGAAAGATAAAAGTGATATTTACTAAGAACAATTACATTGGACTTGAATACAAGCTTAATAGTCCCTAATGCTAGAACTGAAACTGATCTTCTATCTCTAACATTAAGGAACCTTTCACCTTCTTCAAATCTCCTATTGACCTGTAGACCCTACAATGAATTATAAATATTAAAAGAGCTTCTGATATCTAATATCTAGGTAGTAGAATCATAAATTGAGAAATTACAAGGTATTATCATATAATTATCTTGTCCAGCAATAACTTGCTTCTTTCTCGATCTGTTCGAATCCAAGGAGGCAATGTACTAAGGATAATTCTTCTTCTAGTGCCCCTGCTTCTTGCAGTAGAAGCATTCTACTTGACTCTGATTGGACTTTGATTTCTTGGTCTGACTGAACTTGGGTGCTCCAGCACTTTGCATCTTTTTCTTATTCTTCTTGTTCTTCTTTCCTTTCTTAAAGGGTCGACATTCAGAAGAAGACCCTCTCACAATATTCACTGACTTCTTGTGGAGCTGATGATCCTTCTCAAAGTTCTACAGCAACCCCAACAAACCATGGTAGTTGATCGCAGACTTTGTTATTCAAAAATGAGTAAGAAAAGGAAGGTAGGACTTGGGCTGAGAGTTCAGAATGACATCTTGCTCTAGCTGCTCATGCAAGAAAAAGCCAAGCTTGCTTAAGTACTCGATCATCTCGATCATGTACAGTACATGATTGGTGACTGACGCTCCTTCCCTCATTCGAGTGTTGAAGATGGCACAACTAGTCTTATACCTCTCAACATCATCGGGTGTGCTAATGGACTCGTTCAACATTTACAATATATCCTATGGCTAAGTATTCTCAAAATGACAGCTAAACTCATCATTCATTACTGCCAGCATAATACAACAAACTATAGTTTGATCGTTGAGCTACTTCTGATAAGTATCTCTAACCGTGCTACGCACGTTCGAAGCTGGATCCTCGGGTGTCCGATCTGTCAACACATACAAGATCCATTCGTGCTCCAGGACTATTTTAAGCTTTCAATACCAGCTATCAAAATTTGATCCCATCAATTTATCACTATCTAATAGTGATTGAGCGACAAGGTGGTGGCTATAACTGCAAAAGAAAAATCAAAATCTAATTAGTATATGAATTGATTAAGACTAAAGATATAGATTTTAGTCTAAAAGTTCACCCACTATTTTATTTGAATTAGTAGCCTTTATCTCTAATTCAAAAAATTACACTAATTTCTTAGTGGGTACTGGAATCCATATGGGCTGCACACGGGCTCGAGTGTGGCTCGGCCAACTCCTGTGCACTCATGGGTAGGTTCTTAACCAATTATTTCATCAAATAATTTTTAGCATTCAATTTTGCCCCAAACACCTCTTCAGTAGGTGTGTGGCACCTCCACTGAAAGTTCTGATTAGGTCCAACCACAAACATGCCAGAATTTAGTGCATCTGATAAACGAGTGATCAGGCCCGAGTGTGGCTCGGCCAACCTAACCATCATCAAAAAAATACAACTAAATCAACATATTATAAATGATAATTTTGATAGCTAGATGAGCACCAGGCATGTGATGCCTCCAATGATCATCTAAACTGTTGGACTCATTATCATCCAACTTAATGGGAAGCTATGATCTACTTATCATCATAACTATTTTATTTTAGGGATCTAATAATTTTAAAAGATTTAATTAGATGAATTGAGAGATGAGAAAAGACTTGATTAGTTAAGCTGGTCCAGTCAATCTGTCATAAATCCTCTAATTGATTTCACCAAGTTATGAAGAGGACTCAAGATAAGTTGAACTAGGGGCACCTAAATCAGTCATATTGATTTTTTAGTTAGCATGAGTCAACCTCAATCATTAAGTGATCTAATCAAAATATGATTCACCATGTTGGGCAGGTAAGTGAGATCGGTGGTAGGGATATGCCATTAACTTGACATAGATTCAATTTATGTGAATAGCTCTCAATTAATGACCATCGATCAAAGCTGACATACTTATCTTAGATACCAATTGATTAGTCATTTTCAATTTGATCAACTTATAGACTTGGGTTCGACCATGGAGCTATGATCAAAGTTCATATTGGTCCAATCAAAGATATGGACTTGACCAATTACAACTATTGAAATTGATCAAGAGCAAAAATTGACCCAATCAAAATTAATTTTTAATTAGATTTGATCAATTATTAACATGGTCCATTATTAATGATTTCTAAACTTAGGTCTAATCCAGTTAAATAGACTTGACTCGAGCTAACCCATTAACCCATGAATTATGAAATTAATGCCTTAGATATTTTATTCTCAAATTTAGATCTCTTAATTCTCAATTAAGTTTTGGACTGACATGAGTTCAAATTTGATGTTTGAAAATAGTTTTAAATTTTATAAAATATTTTTACAATCAATCATCTAATGATCAAAATACTAATTTTAGATATAATATATATTATTTTAGATCTAAAATAAAATTTTAAAATTTTTTTTATTATTCATCATCATGGAAAAGACCGCACAGCATCCTTACACGCTATAGGAGATCCTATCGAATGGATAAATAGAGTTATGAAACCCTGGTTTCTCCTATGATCGGATGGCTATGAGAATTTATTCAATCAAATTATTATACTACTTAGATTTTAAATTAATTATTTAAATTTAATCTAAATAATTAAATTAAATTTTATAAAGATCAGCACAAACTAGGACAACCTTTACACTGTAAGGGATAAACCTTACAGCAGGACAACCTTATATCAGTTTGTACAATCAGATCTATAATTAATTTTAGATCTAAATATCATATATCAAATCTAATCTAAATTAAATTATAGATCTAAATATATGTAATATCAGGTTATATGCAAAAAAATTTATGTCATAAGAAATCTGGCTCTGATATCAATTGAAGGAAAAAATGAGTAGTTCAAAGCATGTATTTTTAAAATTTTTACAGTAAAATAATAAAAGATTAAATATTTTAATCTTCTAAACATACTTTAAATCAGATCTAAACTATTATTAAGGATCTATGATATGAAAAATTTATATATAAAATCTGATATAAAATAGAAAACTGCATCGATCACATCGATGCGCTGAATTTGATCTAACTTTTAGATCACATTGGTTGAGTTCAAAACTCATCACCTTTTCATGGATCAATAATTTTTACTACTGATAGGTATGGTATAAATCTCTCACTGATATCGAGTAGTCACACAGATTATCCGACCTCTATAGATTATCCACTCGAAGTTCTGATCGAATTTTCCTTTGCAGGAGTGCTTGCTCACATCGAAGGCTCTGGATGGCTGATCCAAGCTCCTTTCTTCAGATCCTCCAAACTCTTTTAGATCAAAAGATGAAACTTATGAGAAGATAGTAGTGTGGAAGATTGGACAAGACTCACTCTTATATTTTTCTTCTCACAAAATCTAGAGTTGAAACCCTAAAACCCACACCTCACGCCTGAGAGGAAGAACACTTCCTCTGTTTCTCATGCACAAAAGTTCAACCCACTCTCAAATTTTCATACCCCAACTCTCAAGTTTCTCACACCAAAAATCACTTCTAATCTTGCACAAAACTGATCCTTTCTTAAGGGTGGCATCCCATTGAAGATAAGGATGAGGAAAAGATAGTTTCGGTTCAATTTCAAATGTTGGTTGATCTTTATCACCAATTTAAATCAAATTTGAATTAAATTTTGAACTAAACTTTATCCTCATCTTATAAACTCAGAGAGAGATTGACCAACATTAGATTGGTATATAAAATCTCACACAAAAATACTTTATGCATGGAGAAAGGTGATGGTATGAAGAGAAGAGTCCAACTTAATTTGGACTCTAAGTTTTTATTCAAATTCAAACCCATTTGAACTCAAATTTAAATAAATCAAATTTTAATTCAAAAAAAATCAGATATGGATATAAAAAAGCTTCTGGGCATAAAAAAAATTCATGAAAAAAAATTTCTTGCATGAAGAATAAGAGGGCGTAGAGAAAGGAGGCGTAAGGGATTTGAATTCAAATTATTTTCTCATCCAATTAGATTCTTAATCTAACCAAATTAGGTTAAACCCAATTAAACGACTAAATCTAATTTAATTAGATAGTAAATATTTTTAATTAAATTTTAATAAAATAAAAAATTAATCAAGCTCAAGTCCTGATCAAATCAGAAGTCGAACATCCTTAGCGATTAGGTCATCTCATAACCTAATCGGGTCAAACCAAATTGAATCCAATTCAGTATGATTTGATCCAAACCTTAATACTCAATTAAATTGAGCTAATTAGCAATGTACTTACCAATTAATCCTCTTATAATTCATCAATAATTAGTAAATTAATTTATTGCAACTTTTGCACAGGGTTAACCATCAATCGAATTGATTGTTTTATCTTAGAATGATTCTTAATTGTTGATCAGTCATATGATCAGTCAGAAATTTTTTTTGAGTGTGATCTCATAAGTTTGAATCTAAGTCGGTAGTATAGAAATAATCTTCTTATACCAATCAAAGTGACCATCTAGCAATGATACCCGACATCTGGATAGGTCGAAAGATTGTGAAGCCATCATTCAAGAACCTATTGGCATATTGTTATCGTATAATTCATCCCTTTGATCCAAATGTTCAAAATGACCTAGGCTTTAACTGTCAACTCTGATATGATCATCCATATTATATTTTAATTTTTAAAATTCATCACATGGATTATCTTGACTAAGATTTTACTGAATTGAAACACACGGATACATTAACTCCTACTTATTCGATGGTATCAATTCTATCTTGACTCACAAACTGACTTTTCAAGTACTTGACTGTGTCTAAAAATTTTTCATTACTGAATTAAAAATTTAGATAGTCTGACATCAAAGCACAGTGAGTTGCTTGCAAGTCACCGTGGTGATCTTAGGTCGAAGGGATACTTATATCCATATCCTTTGTGAGCAACTCTTGATAGCAGAGTGCTCAACAGTTGGCCATATTCAGTGAGTGTACTCCTACATCTCACTTGTATGCTATGTCAGTGTCTCTACACTCTTTGATTAAGAGAACAACCAATGTACATGGCACACAATGACCTATACTTGATATAGCTATCATCCTAATAATAGTATATCATTTGGTCGTGAACTTAAGGTTTAAGGACTAAATGATATTTCTTCCTATATCGAATCAAATAGTCTTAAAGACTTCATCACATAATAGGAGTTCAAAATAAGATATACGTAGTGATAAAAAATTAAATAATATTTATTAATTTAATAATTCATATACAATTACAATAATAAGCTCAACCGTCAATAGACTAACGATTGACTTTGGGATACAATTTCTAACAACACATTTGAGGAGATTTAGCTCATGAGCTGTATCCCTTATGCTTCAGCTATAGGGAGCATTTCATGCGATGTACTCGACTTGATGTAATCTTATTGTGAGTATCACGAGTAGATATTAGACAAATCCAGATGTACGACACTAGATAGTTGTGATGAACATCCTTAAGTACTTGAGAAGCACTAAGGATTTGATCTTAATTTTTGAAGGAGGGTTTGAGTTGTGGGATTTAAGGATATATAGATTCAAATTTTGCATCTAATACTAATGGTAGAGAATCTATATCAGGATGTGTACAATGTAGAAATTGGTAGATTGGAAGAGTTCTAAATAATCAATCATTGTAGGTCCTATGGAAGCTGAGTTAGTCACCATTTTGAAAGGTGCTAGATAAGGTCTTCTGATCCAAGTAACTTTGTTATAATTTGATATCATGAGATGCCATCATAGTGACAATATTGGCACCATAGCCCTTAGCTAAAAGAGCCTGTGTCTCACCAAAATACCAAGCACATGAAAAGGTGACTTTAGATAATATGCGATGACCTCGACATGAAAGATGTCGAGGTAAAAAGAGTAAACCCCACGGATAACATGGTGGACCCACTGACTAAGTCATTTAGCAAGCTAAAGACTGAAGTCCATCTTGAGAAGATGGGACTTAGAATTATGGGCAATTGGCTTTAGGTCAACTGGGAGATTATTGGATGTATGACCTAGAAGTCAATTGTTGGCTGACACATTATATTAATTCTAGGACATATTTTTATACTCGATCTTAAAAATTAATAAAATAGATAATTATTTTTATTTTAGAGTAATGTATCCTAGAATCGTCTAAGAAGTTAATGGTCAATGACACATTCTCAAAATTGAGAATTTAAGACAATGTCATTATAGATTAATTCTGAAACTACTTTCAATCGATGATCATCATGGGGATAGTGATTGATCCGATAAGATTGGTGCACGGATCGCTCACTTTTGGATAGATAGATTTTGAGTCTACAGTATAGGGACACTGGAGTGAGAGTACAGATGGTTGTTAAAGAACAATAGTACTGAGTGTGATCAAGAACAAGAAGTCCCTTAGATATCTACTCACTCATCAGTGGCTATCTCAATGCTGTAGTTATATGAGTTATTCTTTGACCTACGATATCTTAACTGCTTACAGTGGGGTTGTTGTAGTTTGACAATATATAAACATGGTCTCTAGCTATTCGAGGCCTTGCGGTATTCGTTGACTGGAGTAGGTTCACTGTTGGAGTAGGAGTGCACTTATAGGAGATCTATCGATCTTAGTAGTTGAGGAGTAGTTCTATGCAACCTAAAAGGCTGAGTCCTTAAGTTTGTGGCCACAGCAGTATGATAATGAAAAAAAGTTTTCATGAGATTCATGATTGGACACAAGCTAATTAAGTCTGGTATATGATGGATGCTTAGGATTTGATGAGTTTTTTATAACCTACATTCTG